>NC_090922.1:1057068959-1057371989 GCF_040938575.1 Ambystoma mexicanum | reverse complement strand
TCATTGGCCATTGAACAGGCTGAGGCCTGTGAGCCACACAGATTGTCAGAACCTAAACATGTGTGCAACGCAGGACTGAGCCACAGTTGACATGGGGAGGCTGATGAGATGGCAGGCAATGTATGTAACCAAGGATTCATATTACAGTGATCATCCAGTCAAGGACACATAGGGGCATGCGTGCAATGCACATGGAGCATGAATGGGCACTCATGTCCCTGCGGGACATCTGACCCATGCACAGTACAAGTGAGATACCGTGCATCGAGTACTAAGGCTGTACCACACGGCATATGTCTGGCAGTTTCTACGCTGGAAGTTAGCATCTACACAGGACACATGAACAAGAAACTACACATTGGCAAGATTGAAGCAGACCAGTGCAAAGGTGGAACTGGGGTGCAGAGTGGTGGAGGAGGGGCAAGGGAGTATGCCCACATGGAGTCCCGCATGCAGGAAGAGGAGACATGCATGACGGAAGCATTGCATTACTTATACATCAGAACCATGTACACGTCACATGTAGCAGCAATCATGCACAACACATCCCACAAGTGAAACACACACGTCCTCAAGAAACACGCATCAACACTCACTGGACTGGGCATCAAAGTCCAGCTTCTCTCCCACTCCTTCGACCAATTAAGGTGGTATGAACTCCGCAACGAGAGCCTCATGCGGAGTGAGTTCTTCCTCCTCTGGTGCAGGCCCACCACCAGTCACCAGAGTCAAGTTGTAATTAGAGGCACGCTTAGCCTTAGTGCTGCGCGTGATGTCATTCCAACGCTTTTTGCACTCCTGCGCCGTGTGCACCTCATGACCGAATGAACTGACATGTTCCGCAACATGCTTCCAGTGGGTGTCACGTTGGGCAGCCGTAGTCTGACTATTGGCACCCACTAGCATGTCACGGCTGTGGACCCGCACGTAGTCCACGAGGAAGTCCAGTTCCTGCTTACAGAAAGGCTTCTTCCTCGACGTGCAGGAGGTCGTGGCTGTGTGTGGGGTCCCAGCCTGTGCTGCAGGTGCAACCTTCCTCCTCTTGGACTGTGGCGCAGACCCTGGCTGGCTAATGCCGCCCTGACCAGTATGGCCAGTGGGTTCGGTGGATTGAGCCAAGGGAGTGGCAGGTGGAGGGATGACCAAAGGCCTGACTTGTGTCAGTGGCAGCTGGGTGCCCACTAATGGACCATGCGCAGCAACATCAGCTGTGGCAGGGTCATTGACCGCAACGGTCATGGTTGGCAGACTCACAACCGGGGTGCTGTTGGGTGCATCTGCCCCTGCACTTGCCAACACCCGGCTGTTCGGGGCAGCAGATGACATGACTGCCCCAGGGACACGTGTCTTAGTCTGAGCAGCCCGGCGTGCCCCTATGGTTTCCCCCCTGGCCTGTTGGAGATCAACCAAGGGCTCTTCAAGTGCCAACGCAGCCTGCGCTGGCAGACCCTGAGCCTGGGTGGCGGTGTCCACAGCTGCACCTGCAGCTACCACTACCCTTGGGCCCGTGGCAGTCGATGGAACGGACTGCCGGGTCATACGGGTGCCAGTGCCAGATGCAGGAGCTGCATCCCCCAGAACCACAGGGGGTGGTGGCATGGCTGCACCGACACATGGCACAACATTGTGCTCAAGTGGCACACCCCTGCCTCTTCCCCCTCTGTGGCTGCTCTGGACACCCTGGAGTCCCCCTACTCCCTGGTCACCACGGCCACGTCCCCGACCACGCCCGCCACGAGGAGGACGCCCAGCTGAGGCGCCCCTCACCTTTGGTGGCCTCCCAACCATGGCACAGATGTAGTAGTGCTGGCACAGATGGAGTGGTGCCAATGGGAGGTGTACACCACAATTGACCTGGGCAATTGGGGTGAAGGGGGTGGGAAGCAAGATGTTAACAGCCCCCCTGCACCTGCAAGGCTGTATGTGACCCCGGTGATGTGGTGACGGGTCACGCAATGCTCAGGCACCCCAAAATTGCAGTAAAACCGTGCACGCAACCCTGCAGCCTACGTGCGTGGATTCAACCTCCCGCAGTACGCGGTGGCACCCAGTAACATGAATAACGCGTACGCGTGGGACACGCAGGCTACTATGACATCGAAAATGGGTGCGATACACAGGGGCACCCGCAGTGGGAAAAAGAGCGTGTGCGACTCACCGTCTGACTAGCGCGATGCAGAAAAACACGCATAGCCAATACCCCCGCCAAAAGAAGAGATACGTCCTTGATAGCTGTGAAGTTGTGATGGCGCGCGAAACAACAGGAAGCAGCAACACACGTCGGTCTCCACGAAAGGCACGTACAGCGAACTGCTGGGCCCGCTCACCTTTAACCCGTGCTGAGGGAAACGCACGCGCGCGTCACGTCACTTACGCGCATGGACCCTTTCCTCGTATTACACGCGGACGTGCAGTTTTCCACGCGCGCTTACGCGCATGGGCCCTTTCCTCGTATTACACACGGACGTGCAGTTTTTCACGCGCGCTTACGCGCATGGGCCCTTTCCTCGTATTACACGTGGACGTGCAGTTTTTCACGCGTGCTGAAATGCCCATGCACGTCTGTACGCGTCACGTCACAGGGGCGCTTGCGCTTGAGGGGCCTTCTGTCCAATGAAAATGCGGATGCGTGCAGACGCGCTTACACGCTAAGGGCCTTTCCTCGAATTACACGCTGACGTGCAGATTTTTCATGTGCCAAATCACGCCGTATCAAGCTGGCCACGCGTAAGCACACGGAAGACCACGCTCCTGCCCAGAAGGCCGAACTACTGCCCCCCAGAGCCCCGAGCACGCTCCCACCTGCCATCTGTTGCTGCCTGACTGCCTGCTGCCCACGTGCCCTGCCATTTGCTGCCTGCACATCAGCCAGGGGTGCTGTTGCTGTGACCACCCCTGCTGGAACCGAAGACTCCCGACTGGGATTCCATCGCTCCACAGCCCAGCCCCAGGACCCAGTTGCCCACCCACTCCTGCCTCAGGGGTTGTCATGTCGGGGCAAACACCATCTGAGACCACTGACAACCCCCGGCCAGAGAGGCAGAGGGGCACCAGCTTCAGTGCCACCGAAGTTGGTGTCCTGGGGGAGCAAGTCCTGGGGCAGTATGATGCCCTCTTCGGAAGTTCCCGCGCCGACAAGGAAGGACGGACTCGGATCTGGACTGACATCGTGACTGCCATCAACGCGGAGGGGGTGGCAGTCCGCGACTTACAACATGTCAAGAAGCGCTGGGAGGACTTCAGGTCCGGGGCCACTTGTCGGAAGAACAGATGAGGGTCCTGGAACGCATATCCCCAGCGCTCCACATCCAGGTCCTTGAGAGGCAGACCCGTCTGGAGTCGAGCGGTAAGTGTACATGCATCCTGATTGTGAGCAGTGCGTGTGGTGATTTTTCAGTAGTGTGCAGGTTGCACATCTGTTTGTATGGGGTCGAGTATGGGTGGGGGTGTACAGGGCCGTGGGCTAACAAATGCGAGGGCTGGAATGTGTGAGACATGGATGGTGCTTGTGTGTGTAGGCTTGCATGCCAAATGCAGTTGTGTGGGCACACATGTTTGGATGAATGTGTATGTAAGTAGACATGTCCGTGATGTCACGCATGTATGTTGTTTTCGGCTGCATGTATCAGCACTGTGTACATGTGCATGTGTGTGTATTTGACAAGGGTGCAACAGTGATGCAACATGGATGCATGTGACAGCGGTATGTGGAAGCCTGACCGGCAGATGTGACATGGATGCCCATCTGAACACTGCAACACTTGGCAGAGGTGTACACATGCATGCAAGTGTGGTGGTGTGTGTACATGTGTGGTGCACTTCCTGTGTTGCATGTGATGTCTGGCTCACCTTTGCCTGCTCATGCTGTTGTATGTGTATGGATGGTGCTGGCAGTTGCGATATGGCTCTGGTATGGCTCATGTGTGCGAGTTGAAATGACATGTGTGTTGGGGATTGTGATGACATGTCTGAGGTTTGCCAATGCCACTCATGCACAACTGTCATGTGTGTATGTGTCCATTGTACAGTGCCCTGATGCCTGTGTTTTATTTCTCCCTGTCTGCAGCGTCAACTGATGAAGAGGGCGGAGAAGGTGCTGTGGAGCACAGCGGCGGGGATCCCACCGCCAGCCGGAGACGCAAGGCCCGGCTCCCCTCCCATGTTGTGATCTCGTCGGGGAGTGAGGAGTCCGGTGCCGGGTCCCAGGCCGCAGCTGCCGGGAGGAGGTCCAAGAGGCGGAGCTTGGAGTTGGACTCCTTGGCAGCAGAAGGGGCAGCTGGGACCCCACAGGGCCCAACAGGGGAAGATGCCACGGAGTCATCCAGGTTGGTGGGGGGTTTGGTGGAGGAGGAGGCCGTGCAAGCACCAGAGACGGGGTCTGGAGGTGGGGATCCCACTGGTGCTAGTGGTGCAGTGCAGGACCAGGGACAGGAGGCAGCACAGGCCGCCGCCGAGGTGCCTGTGTGCAATCCTGTCCCTGATCCTGTCCCTGCATCATCTTGCACCAGCAGGGATGCCTATGTCCAGACCCGTTTTCAGGCAGGGGATGAGCTCACATCAACTGGCCTTCCTCTGCCTGCAGACGTGGCGATCCGGGTCCGGGTTGAGCCTGTTCTGAGTGGTGTGGCGTTGCGTCAACGGGCCATGCGAGGTGACCTGCCGTCTTTTCATGAGGAGACTGCACGTCATCTCGAATGGCTCGTTGACCACGTCAGCCTGCTGGGACAGGTCACCCAGGCCGGATTCCTCCGTATGAAGGGGCTTGCTACGACCCCCTCCTCAACTGGACCCCCTAGGCGCCAGTCGTCCTCCGTGCCATCTTCCCACCCATCAGTCACCTGGGTGCCCTGTGGAGCTGCCTCTGACGGTGCGGCCAGGCTGGTGGAGGAGGCATCCCTGCCACAGTCAGGAGTCGGACGTCCAGCAGGGGTGGCCACATCAACGACTGCACCCCAGCTGGCGGAGGATGTGCAGGCAGCAGGAGGCAGTGCACGGGCAGAGGCACAGCAGCAGCAGCAACGTGGTGGGAGCCATGAAGGCTCGGGGCCTTCAACATCGGAGGGGCAGGCATCGGCCGGAGGGCAGGAGGACCCAGGACAGAGAGTGTCTTCCGTGTGGCAGCGGTTGGGCCACGCCTCGAGGCAATCCACAGGGGTTTGGAGGTGGACACGGCGACGGCCCTGCGGACCCTCAGGGCCATGGAGGAGGACCGCCTCCGGGACATTGAGCAGGAGTTCGATGATGCCCTGGCCCGGGACATCCACAAGTGAGCCGTCAAACTAGCCCGCTGCCCTTGTACATAGTTATGTAGGTAGTGTTAGGTTTCATTTTTGTTTGGATTTTATTTGGACTTTTCGGACATTGGCCACATTTTTATATATAGTTTATTTTATTAGTTAGTGTAGTTAGATAGGTTTCCTTTCTTTTGTTGGGATAATGGACCCTGGCTTGTTGCCATGTACATAGTTCACTGTTGGATTGTATTTTTCTTTCACATTTTGACCATGGAGCAATGGCTTTCTTTTTTATTTCCCATTGGATTTTGTTTTGTGGACAGTGACTTTGGACACCATTACTTTGGGATATGATTTTTGGTGTTGCTTTTTTTCACGGACATGCTTCTTTTGATTTTTGTACATTCACATTTTTGTTTCTTTATTTTTGATTCTATTTATGTTTGCTTTAATACATAATTTTTTATCATACTTCGATGTGTAGTATCATCTCATTGGTTTCACTGACACCCATTGGGTGTATGTGAGGGAAATGTGTTTGTTTCGGAACTTGCAATTGGTGTTCTGTGATGTAATTGCCCATTATGAGTGGGTGGATGCAATACTCGGGTGGGTGTTTTGCATTTGGAGGCTGACCATGGGGACCAGGGATCTAGGTTGTGATGACATGTTGGCTGGGGAACATGAGTTGGACATGGGTGGGGGCCTGCTGGCAGGTGCCCCACAGTGCTGGGGGGTGGGGGGGTGTTAGACATGGGTGGGGGCCTGGTGGAGGGTGCCCCTGCACTGCTGGGAGGTGGGGGGGGTGGGAGACATGGGTGGGGGCCTGGTGGAGGGTGCCCCTGCACTGCTGGGGGGTGGGGGTGGTGGGAGACATGGGTGGGGGCCTGGTGGAGGGTGACCCTGCACTGCTGGGGGGTGGGGGTGGTGGGAGACATGAGTTGGACATGGGTGGGGGCCTGCTGGCAGGTGCCCCACAGTGCTGGGGGGTGGGGGTGGTGGGAACATGAGTTGGACATGGGTGGGGGCCTGCTGGCAGGTGCCCCACAGTGCTGGGGGGTGGGGTGGTGGGAGACATGAGTTGGACATGGGTGGGGGCCTGCTGGCAGGTGCTCCACAGTGCTGGGGGGTGGGGGGGTGGGAGACATGGGTGAGGGCCTGGTGGAGGGTGGCCTGCACTGCTGGGGGGTGGGGGTGGTGGGGAACATGAGTTGGACATGGGTGGGGGCCCGCTGGCAGGTGCCCCACAGTGCTTGGGAGACATGGGTGGGGGCCTGGTGGAGGGTGCCCCTGCACTGCTGGGGAGTGGGGGGTGGGAGACATGGGTGGGGGCCTGGTGGAGTGTGCCCCTGCACTGCTGGGGGGTGGGGGTGATGGGAGACATGGGTTGGACATGGGTGGGGTCCTGCTGGCAGGTGCCCCACAGTGCTGGGGGGTGGGGGTGCTGGGGAACATGAGTTGGACATGGGTGGGGGCCTGCTGGCAGGTGCCCCACAGTTCTGGGGGGTGGGGGCGGTGGGGAACATGAGTTGGACATGGGTGGGGGCCTGCTGGCAGGTACACCACAGTGCTGGGGGGTGGGGGTGGTGGGAGACATGAGTTGGACATGGGTGGGGGCCTGCTGGCAGGTGCCCCACAGTGCTGGGGGGTGGGGGGGTGGGAGACATGGGTGTGGGTCTGGTGGAGGGTGCCCCTGCACTGCTGGGGGGTGGGGGTGGTGGGAGACATGAATTGGACATGAGTGGGGGCCTGCTGGCAGGTGCCCCACAGTGCTGGGGGGTGGGGTGGTGGGAGACATGGGTTGGGGCCTGGTGGAGGGTGCCCCTGCACTGCTGCGGGGTGGGGGTGGTGGGAGACATGAGTTGGACATGGATGGGGGCCTGCTGGCAGGTGCCCCACAGTGCTGGGGGGTGGGGGGTTGGGAGACATGGGTGGGGGCCTGGTGGAGGGTGCCCCTGCACTGCTGGGGGGTAGGGGGGTGGGAGACATAGGTGGGGGCCTGGTGGAGGGTGCCCCTGCACTGCTGGGGGGTGGGGAGGTGGGAGACATGGGTGGGGGCCTGGTGGAGGGTGCCCCTGCACTGCTGGGGGTGGGGGTGGTGGGAGACATGGGTGGGGGCCTGGTGGAGGGTGCCCCTGCACTGCTGGGGGGTGGGGGGGTGGGAGACATGGGTGGGGGCCTGGTGGAGGGTGCCCCTGCACTGCTGGGGGGTGGGGGTATTGGGAGACATGGGTGGGGGCCTGGTGGAGGGTGCCCCTGCACTGCTGGGGGCTGGGGGGGTGGTCGACATGGGTGGGGGCCTGGTGGAGGGTGACCCTGCACTGCTGGGGGGTGGGGGTGGTGGGAGACATGGGTGGGGGCCTGGTGGAGGGTGCCGCTGCACTACTGGGCAGTGGGGGTGGTGGGAGACATGGATGGGGGCCTGGTGGAAGGTGACCCTGCACTACTGGGGGGTGGGGGTGGTGGGAGACATGAGTTGGACATGGGTGGGGGCCTGCTGGCAGGTGCCCCACAGTGCTGGGGGGTGGGGGTGGTGGGAGACATGAGTTGGACATGGGTGGGGGCTGCCTGGCAGGTGCCCCACAGTGCTGGGGGGTGGGGGGGGGTGGGAGACATGGGTGGGGGCCTGGTGGAGGGTGACCCGCACTGCTGGGGGGTGCGGGTGGTGGGGAACATGAGTTGGACATGGGTGGGGGCCTGCTGGCAGGTGCCCCACAGTGCTGGGGGGTGGGGGGTGGGAGACATGGGTGGGGGCCTGGTGGAGGGTGCCCCTGCACTGCTGGGGGGTGGGGGTGGTGGGAGACATGAGTTGGACATGGGTGGGGGCCTGCTGGCAGGTGCCCCACAGTGCTGGGGGGGTGGGGGGTGGGAGAAATGGGTGGGGGCCTGGTGGAGGGTGCCCCTGCACTGCTGGGGCGTGGAGGGGATGGGAGACATGGGTGGGGGCCTGGTGGAGGGTGCCCCTGCACTGCTGGGGGGTGGGGGTGGTGGGAGACATGAGTTGGACATGGGTGGGGGCCTGCTGGCAGGTGCCCCACAGTGCTGGGGGGTGGGGGTGGTGGGGAACATGAGTTGGACATGGGTGGGGGCCTGCTGGCAGGTGCCCCACAGTGCTGGGGCGTGGGGGTGGTGGGAGACATGAGTTGGACATGGGTGGGGGCCTGCTGGCAGGTGCCCCACAGTGCTGGTGGGTGGGGGGGCTGGGAGACATGGGTGGGGGCCTGATGGAGGGTGCCCCTGCACTGCTGGGGGGTGGGGGTGGTGGGAGACATGAGTTGGACATGGGTGGGGGCCTGCTGGCAGGTGCCCCACAGAGCTGGGGGGTGGGGGTGGTGGGAGACATGAGTTGGACATGGGTGGGGGCCTGCTGGCAGGTGCCCCACAGTGCTGGGTGGTGGGGGGCTGGGAGACATGGGTGGGGGCCTGGTGGAGGGTGACCCGCACTGCTGGGGGGTGGGGGTGGTGGGGAACATGAGTTGGACATGGGTGGGGGCCTGCTGGCAGGTGCCCCACAGTGCTGGGGGTGGGAGGGGTGGGAGACATGGGTGGGGGCCTGGTGGAGGGTGCCCCACAGTGCTGGGGGGTGGGGGTGGTGGGAGACATGAGTTGGACATGGGTGGGGGCCTGCTGGCAGGTGCCCCACAGTGCTGGGGGGTGGGGGGGTGGGAGACATGGGTGGGGGCCTGGTGGAGGGTGCCCCTGCACTGCTGGGGGGTGGGGGGTGGGAGACATGGGTGGGGGCCTGGTGGAGGGTGCCCCTGCAGTGCTGGGGGTGGGGGTGGTGGGAGACATGAGTTGGACATGGGTGGGGGCCTGCTGGCAGGTGCCCCACAGTGCTGGGGGGTGGGGGTGTTGGGGAACATGAGTTGGACATGGGTGGGGGCCTGCTGGCAGGTACCCCACAGTGCTGGGGGGAGGGGGTGGTGGGAAACATGAGTTGGTCATGGGTGGGGGCCTGCTGGCAGGTGCCCCACAGTGCTGGGGGTGGGGGTGGTGGGGAACATGAGTTGGACATGGGTGGGGGCCTTCTACCAGGTGCCCCACAGTGCTGGGGGGTGGGGGTGGTGGGAGACATGAGTTGGACATGGGTGGGGGCCTGCTGGCAGGTGCCCCACAGTGCTGGAGGGTGGGGGTGCTGGGGAACTTGAGTTGGACATGGGTGGCGGCCTGGTGGAGGCTGCCCCTGGTGGCTGTGGGGTGGGGGTGCTGGGAGACATGGGTGTGGGCCTGGTGGTGGGTGCCCCTGCACTGCTGGGGGGTGGGGGTGGTGGGAGACATGGGTGGGGGCCTGGTGGAGGGTGACCCTGCACTGCTGGGGGTGGGGGTGGTGGGAGACATGGGTGGGGCCTGGTGGAGGGTGCCCCTGCACTGCTGGGGGGTGGGGGTGCTGGGAGACATGGGTGGGGTCCTGGTGGAGGGTGCCCCTGCACTGCTGGGGGGTGGGGGTGTTGGGAGACATGGGTGGGGGCCTGGTGGAGGGTGCACCTGCACTGCTGGGGGGCGGGGGTGGTGGGAGACATGGGTGGGGGCCTGGTGGAGGCTGCCCCTGGTGGCTGGGTGGTGTGGGTGGGGGGAGACATGAGTTGGACATGGGTGGGGGCCTGCTGGCAGGTGCCCCACAGTGCTGGGGGGTATGGGTGGTGGGGAACATGAGTTGCAAATGGGTGGGGGCCTGCTGGCTGTTGCCGCACAGTGCTGGGGGGTGGCGGTGGTGGGAGACATGGGTGGGGGCCTGGTGGAGGCTGCCCCTGGTGGCTGGGGGGTGGGGGTGGTGGGAGACATGGGTGGGGGCCTGGTGGAGGGTTCCCCTGCACTGCTCGGGGGTGGTGGGAGACATGGGTGGGGGCCTGGTGGAGGGTGCCCCTGCATTGCTGGGGGGTGGTGGGAGACATGGGTGGGGGCCTGGTGGAGGGTGCCCCTGGTGGCTGGGGGTGCAGGGGGACATGCGTTGGTGGGCAGTAGTGCAAGTTGACATGTGGGTTGGCTGGGGGGCATGGCCATGGTGGATGGGGTGCCTGCAGGACATGTGCAGGGTAGGCCCCTGTGGTGTGAGCCACCTGCAGGGGCCGTGGAGGGTGTAGAGGGAACACCTGGGAGGACCCACACGTGCAATTCACGTGTGGTGCTCCCCACGCACCCCTGGAATACACGTACCCTGCTGATGTCGCGTGTGAAACTTCCCCCGCACCACGAAATACACGTACCCTGATGAAATCGCGTGTGGAACTTCCCGCGCACCCCTGAAATACACGTGCCCTGCTGATGTCGCGTGTGAGACTTCCCCCGCACCCAGTAATACACGTACCATGATGAAATCGCGTGTGGAAATTCCTGCGCACCCCTGAAATACACGTACCCTGCTGCAATCACATGTGGCACTTCCCGCGTACCCCTGAGATACGCGTACCATGCTCGCACGGGCCCAATCGCGTGTGGAATTTCCTGCGCACCCCTGAAATACACGTACCCTGCTGAAATCGCGTGTGGCACTTCCCGCGCACCCCTGAGATACACGTACCCTGCTCGCACGGGCCCAATCGCGTGTGGAAATTCCCGCACACCCCTGAAATACACGTACCCTGCTGAAATCGCGTGTGAAACTTGCCCCGCACCCCGAAATACACGTACCCTGCTGAAATCACTTGTGGCACTTCCCGCGCACCCCTGAAATACACGTACCCTGCGGAAATCACGTGTGGAACTTCCCGCGCACCCCTGAAATACGCGTACCCTGCTCGCACGGCGCCAATCGCGTGAGGTACTTCCCACGCACCCCAGTGATACACGTAGCCTGCTTGCCGTGCTGGTACAGGGTTAGTGCAGCCCTTTGCGCTGGATTGGGTATATTGATGGCTTTTCCCTGCGCGAGAGGCGTTCTTGGGGGCGTGACTGGCGCTGCTGCAGGGTCGCTGCGCCACTGAGCGCCACGGCTGGTTTTGGTGGCTGGAATCCATGAATACGCTGTGCGCGGAAATGGATTTTAGCGCACGCGGCTGGCGCAGGGATTCGCACGCACACACTGTGCGCCAGCCGCGTGCGCCACTTGTGCGCTGAATTCTATGAATTACCCCCTCAATCTGGTTTGCATTCATCAGTTTTCACGCTGGGTGATATAGATTTGTTGAGGTGCAGGAGGAGGAACAACAACAGGAAGAGGAACAACAATGGGAAGAGGAGGAACCACAACGGGAGGAGGCACAACAACGGAAGGAGGCATATAAGGAGGTGGTGCAGTGGAAACATGTCTTTGTTCATTCAACAATTTATTAATTAATATTAATAACTCATCTGATGTATGAAAATCCTGAGATGGATATATCTTTTGCACATCAAGTTGGAAAGCCCTATCCATACCCCTAATAGATTCTGACTGTCTCTGCTGATCATGCAATAGTGCTTTCTCAGCATTCAATGTGTCTACGTGCATGCTTTTCTTTACTTCTGAATTGCTGCATAGCTTCCTTTCTCCAATCTATAACTGCATCAAATGCTGCAGGCGTAGCCTTTTTGCTCAACTATACAGATTATAAATGCTCTAGGCGGGCAATTTCAAAACTACCATAAACTGGCCACTGAAGTTCGGAAACATGTCTAGTCTGTCTGTGCCAAATATCATTAAATACAATAACTCCTAGGCTGTACTTAAAATACATTAAATAAGCCGGCGACCTATCGGGTGGCGCTGGTTGGCTTTGTCCCAAAGATTGTCTATCTCTGCAGAATAATACCCTGAAACAGGATGACAATTTCCCAGGCATATCAGATCACTGGTGTTACCTGGCGTCATTTGTATTGTTTGTATTTGCAATTACAAAGCTGCAACCAATATTAGGATTCTTAGGAATTGGGGCACGACTCACCTGATTTCAAAACAAAGGGATCCGATCGGATTTCAAAGGATTGTCGTGGCTGACGATTTTGATAAACAGGCCTCGATATGGGGACACTCATCAAGATGCCCTCCTAAATGATGCTCACCGTCCAGGGATAGGGTTGTGCAGTACTGCAGAGGAATCGTATCTCACTTTGCAGGGGCCCGTCACTCTCTGATCCCAGTTGGGTTGGAGGGATAAGGTGAAGCAAAAATATGTAGAAAAATTTCAAATATTCTATGAAACACACAAGATGATGTGTCATCCCCAATATACAGCAGGGCCACCATAAATGTTCAATAGGGGTGTAGGGACAAGAAAACCCCTACAAATATGCAGCTAAGCAAAAATACTCTGAGCAAAAGATGATCTGCCACACCCAGCCCACTGTCGGTACTCCGTACCTGGGCAGTAGTATCAGACAGACAAAATGAAATGAAAAATGTACGCCAAAACAAAAATGAATTAGCAAAATGCATAACAACATCTGAAGCACATCAGCCCCCAACCCATCCACACACTAACATCAACATGACTAAAGATCAAACTCCTTTTCCTTTATATCTACAAGCCACATATTCCCAGATCATTCAAACAATCTCTCTCTCTCTCTCTCTCTCTCTCTCTCTCTCTCTCTCTCTCTCTATATATATATCTATATATATATCTATATATATATATATATATATATATATATATATATATATATATATATATATATTATATTCAGTGAAAAAACTTTGTTAAAGGGACGTTATGGTTAAGTTGCGCTACTAAAAACCTATGAAATTCAGTGAAAAAACTTTGTTAAAGGGGCGTTATGGTTCCAAGTAAAACTGAAAAACCCCTGAAATTTACCAGTTATGGTAAGCTAAGCAACCATAACTCGCGCCACCACCGTCATTGATGACATCACTGATGACATCACATGTCTGGCTCACTCTTTTTTCCTTTACTGACATATCTAGGCCACATGGTTTTCTTCAGTAACAGTCAGAAACTAAAAATGTTATTTTATTTGTAGACCTATCCTTCAAGTAGGTTCTTACAGTAATTCCCTTAGAGTCCAGTCACATTATATGAAACATATACATAGGGGAAGACACAAGCTTGAAAGACAGCAATCCTGTCTGTGCATAAAGATAATCAATAGAGTTATTAGCACTTTCTGATAGTTCTCTTGTTTTTTTATGGCTGTACTTTCCCTGTATATGCTCATATCTGTATACATTGTACTCACACTGCTCTCCTTAGGGTCCAATCACATCATGTGATACATATACATAGGGTAAATAGCAGCTTTGCAACAGAGCAATCATTTATTTGCATGATAATAATCAGTTAGGTTATGAATTGTTTCTGCTACTACTTCTGCTTTTTTGCTAATTTCACTTTCCCTGTATACCCATATTTGTATGTGTTCTTGTCTCTTTGTGTTTTGTCTGTAGTAATGCGATTATGTAATACATGGGTCTTATTATATACTTATTACATATTGCACAGTACACAAAAATCTATTAATAAAACAATGATCATTTCATTATTCAACTTATCAACCTTATGAATATTATACCTTCATCTTGTACGCTGCACACAATGCTATGTCTCTGCATGAGTAGCTTAGTATACTAGATAGAACACCATAATAGAATGCTATTTATATCAAAGCATCGTTCAATGCACTAATTAGGGTATGATATTTATTGCAATGATCCTTGACACTTTTTTCTCAACATTATAATAAGAATCCCTTGTACACATATTTTATGAAAAGTAAATACACATGTGATGGCATCAGTGATGTCATCAATGACAGTTGTGATGTCATCTTTGATGTTGTGGGTGTTAGTCTTAGCAGTCCACAGTGGTGGCGCGAGTTATGGTTGCTTAGCTTACCATAACTGATGAATTTCAGGGGTTTTTCGGTTTTACTTGGAACCATAACGTCCCTTTAACAAAGTTTTTTCACTGAATTTGAACATACTGAACCCCCTCTACTGAGTTTGATGTCCGTGAACTCTTTTAATGTCTGCGGACATGTTCGGACAACAGCACCACTACCCAAAAACTCTGGGCGGGTATATTTAATTGTTATATCATAACATATTAACATTTTACAAATTCACAAACCAGCACACATACACATTATATGTAGTAATACATAAGAAGTGTAACCCATATATGTAACACACTAACCATTCATTTAAATACAATATGTTCTTAAATGTAATATACCAAAAGAAGAAAGATAGGCTTCCAACATAATTACCTCACAGGCACTCCACAACCAAGAACAACAGCAGATCTACAGACCACTTACAACATACCTTACCTGAAATAGTAAGTGTACTGCATTTTACTCATATATTTATAAACTTTCTGTATTAGATAAAAAAAAATGATATTATGTTTTTTTTTTCTCACAGAAATGTCTAGTACTCTGGAGTGGCTAGAGGAGCATTTCCCACATGAGGAAATGTCAGAAGATATTGAATCTAATGGTAGACACTTTACAATATATACCATTTAATTATTATTATTTTATACAAATTTAACATATATATTTATTTTTGTACAGAGCATACCAAAATAGAAAGTACTACAGAAAAAGATGTTATGGATAAGACTCTTCACAGCATACAAGAAAAAATTGATCTACTGTTGGCTAATTTTAATAATTTAAAAAACTTTGTGGAAGATAATTTTAAACAAAAGACCACGTACCATTGTCCCACATGCACCTGTCCCCCCTCACCATATCCCAGTCAATTATCCCCAAACCCTCTCCATGAACCAAAACGTTTTGATGAGACTTCCATCCCTTCTTTACCTCATACAAATCCTGTTGAAACCCCTAATTCTGTTTCAGTTTCTGCCTCACCTTCTCTGTCATAAATGAATCATACATGTTAAATAAAGTTACATTTTTATATTGTGTTCTTATTTATTTCATGTTTTTTTTAAAAAAAGCAATTTAGGTGTCCGCGGACAGCGCGGGTGTCCGGAATATCTGGGAAGAAACGAAAATGGAGGTGTCCTGAAGAACACTATACATGTCTGTACTGTTCACTAGCAAGTTGAAACTGTTCTAAGAACACTCGCGGTGTCCTGAAATGTTCGTAAATAAACAAAATGGGGGTGTCCTGAGAACGGTGTGACTGTCCGTTTTGTTCGTAGGCAGGTTGAAACTGTTCTAAGAACACATCATGTGCCCTATAATGTTCGTAAATAAACAACATAGGGGTGGGTGTCCTTAGAACACTATACCTCTCCGTAATATTTGCATGCAAGTTGAAACTTTTCTAAGAACAAACGCGGTGTCCTGAAATGTTCGTAAATAAACAAAATAGGGGTGTCCTGAGGACGCTATGCCCGCCTGTATTGTTCGCAACCAAGTTGAAACTGTTCTAAGAACACATGTGGTGTCCTCAAATGTGCGTAAATAAACAAAATGGAGGTGTCCTGAGAACGCTATGTCTGTCCGTATTGTTCGCAAGCAGGTTGAAACTGTTCTAAGAACAAATGCCTGTCCGTTTGACGTGTGACACACTTTTAATTACTTCAGGACCCGAACAGTGTCCATAGAACATCAACGCGCATGCGCAAACCAATGTCCATGCCTTTGGTGTCCTGCGGACAGCCGCTTCCTTCGCGGACATGTTTGCAAAGCGATCATGTGACCGCACCCATGCTGATCGTGTGTTCTGAATGCGGAAACTGTTCGTGTCGCCGAACAATTTAAAAGTACATTTTCAAGTAATCCACAATATTTTTCAATAAAAACTCACCATAGCACAAGTCCCACATACTAATGCGGAGTTTCTACATACTTTTAAAAACTTTTTCAACCTTTTTTTTGTGTTCGTTCTATCCGCGGACAGTACACATGTCCACAAACCGCGTACAAGCACCACTATAAAAGATCACGCCCTACAGCTTATTCTCATTGTGTTTCTGGCTATTCTACAGAGCACAGCGAATTTTACTGCCACCTGCAGATTTCCATTTTGAACCTGATGGCATCCATGGCTGCATTGCTGCCACCTGGTGCTGCATCTGTCTCAGCACCACCCCCACCACCTCCACCACCACCACCTCCCCAAGAGCCTGAAGAGGGGAACAGGAGTGAGGATGCAGAGGAGGAAGAAGAGGATGACGGGGATGAGGTAGTTGAACTCCCTACTACCCGCACCCAGCGTGAGTCTTGGGTGTGGCGGTTATTTACCATTCGTGGGAATGGTCCTAAGGCTTGTGCGGACCAAGTCACCTGCAACGAGTGCAAAATCGTACTCAGTCGCAGGAGGCTTGGTTCGTACAGTTTTGGGGCCACTACCGTGAAGCGACACCTAAGGTCATTTCACACTGGGGCCATTCGCAGGGTTGTACCTTGCGAGGAGCGTAGCAGGTTAACTTCCTCTACTTCATCCTCCGTTTCTGATCCTGTCACCACAAGGAACACTCCTGTGATACAGCGTATTCCTCAAGCTGCCTCACAGCCCATACACAATGCTGATGACCCTTACCTTTCGAGGGTCACAGTTGTGTGTATGTACTGCGATGCAGTACTCTGCAGGGGGGAGCGACTTTGCAGTGCTTTTGAGACTATCGTCTCAGAGCATGGGAAGATCTGCTCACTACCCAAATAAAACCCACTCTACATCTTCCTCTCTCAGTGCGCCCCTTCTTATCCCCGTGGTGGGTGTCCTCCCCTTTACCCTCCTTTCCCCTCCTCTCCTAGTGTGTCTTGTATAAAAAATAAAAAAAATATAAAACAACAAAAATCAAAAAAATAAGGCTCTTTTCAGAGCCGCCTTTCACAGTTAAAAAGGGCCTTTTGTATTTTTTAGATGTCCACGGACAGTCCGCGGACATCTAAAATTTTGGGGTGCTACCCTATCACAACCATTGCAATTTTCTCTGGGAGGAAGTGGTGGCTCTGAAAAGAGCCTTTTGGTGGTGTTTGTGTTTGAAAAATTATAAATACTCAACACCTACTACAAAATGGATGCTGTGATTCTAAAAAAGGTCGCAATACATTTTGTATATTTCTCAGAAAAATCTGATTGCCAGCATAAGTTAGATGGACTCCATCGCTGCGAAAAATGTATGCACTTCGAAACATAATATTTTCATTGTGAAAAGAGGACATGCCAAAATCTCTTAGAAAGGCACAAACAGCCTTATTGACATTGCGCCTTGCTTTCTCCATTTGTGGACCAAATGAAGAAGAACGAAGCCACATTTGTCTCTGCGCAATCCGTGAAAAAATTACTTGAGAATTTGGAAACATGTCCATGACCTTCCCAAGTCCTTCTTTCATTGCAAATTGCAAAGAAATTCCAGGTACATGCCCTAAAATGTTCCCCCCACAATGAATTATAATTATATCTGGATGTTGCTCTGTCTCCAAAGTAGCACAGAGAGGTAGCAAGTCCAACCACTTCATTCCACGTAATCTATGCCAGTGTACTTCCACATTTGCAAATCCAAGATCTACAGCTACTCCACAGCTTTCTGCATGCACCTTCAACCAATGTATCCACGCATCTCCCAAAATCCAAACAATCTGTTTTCTGAAACACACAGCCATAGCTATCTGTTCTTCTCTCAGCAAAAAGAGTATCTGAGAAACTCTCTACTGGCATAACACACCGACTAAACTTTCCTGACCAATCCCTTTCTATGCTCATTCTAATTTGCATGGCTTCCCAATCCAAAAATCCCCGGATGCAACACCCGATGTCCGCGAACTACCGCCGTGTCCGCGGACATATGGTAACATGGACAGCCCTTCTACCATTTCCACTTCACTCTCTGTGCCATTCCCTCATTGGATGTAGCTAAGGAGTCACATGACCATCTACCAATCACATAGAAGACCTCTACATCTAACTGCATCATCATAGATCAGCACTGCAAATATACTGTGAATCTCTCTTGAGTACAAGTGTCATTTCATTGGAAAGCACCTTCTACAAGAAATACTGTACAAGTCTCCAAGATTTCTACTTGCAGCTCTATGCATATCCATATACATGAACACAAACTAAAGGTATGCATATTTTCTGTAAAGTACATGTACAATTCTAAAATGAACTTACTGTCTTTTTTCCATCTCCTAAAATCAACTGGCACTCACAAACATTTATACTATTTAATTTCTTTTTACACACACATATTCAAATCATGTTGCAGTAACATTTTTTAAATAAAATATATAGACTGCATATAGTCAAACAAAATTGCAAGCACACACTATGTTCAAATCTCAAACAAAAATACTTGTACAATAACATAAACATTTATTTATTTATTTATTTATTTACTTATATTTATATAGCGCAAGCAGCCCATGGCATTGAGGTACTATTACTTGCAAGAGCTTAGTTACAGGAATAGTGGTATTCACTGGTACATTAGGAATTTCACAAGGCATAGTAAAGATATTTTGTGTGCTACAGTTAGTCATTGCAATACAGTTTATTCATTAAGAACATATGATATGTATTCAACTGGTGCAACGTATCTTATGTGAATAAGATAGTTTTAATAGTTTTGAGGAATGCGCTGAGGATGTCAATTCAAAAAAATCAATATCTAAATTAAAAACAGTGCTATATACAAACAAAATTATTAATTTGTTTCTTTTACAATTGCAGTGAAGACCAATTGCCTGAAGAGAAGCAGCCGAATTTGAAGTACAAAGAACAACTAAGAAGTAACCTACTCTTTTTAGAAAAAAAGTAAGTTGAATACCAGCATAATATTTGTATTATTACTCAAACACACTGTAAGGTTAATTCATGCTATTTCAGTGCCTAAAAATAGAGATTGTGCACCATTCTGTCCAAAAATCCCCATTTCTTAAACAGCGATTTACAGCCAGAATGGCCCACGAGTTCCTATTTTTCGACACACAAATTACCCAACTCAGCCGCTAGAATTTTGATGTTATAGAACAAAACAACTGTTTTAATTGTATAGCATTATATTTACTATTTGTACTTCTCCACACCACTAGCTTACTTTTTTCTGTCATGTGAATCCCAGTTTAGTAACACATTAATTCAAGAATACCCATCCCTACTAGTTGTAGTTGCCCAATGCACAATCACACACCATTACATACATCTTTATCATCTTACTCAAACACTCATGCACACAGCACAGATACATTGCAGAACACCCCAACCCATACCTTCTTTATTTTTTCAACAGACCCTAAAGAATGCCTACCAAAAATCAAGTCCGTAGAAAGCAGAGCAAAAGAAAATAGAAGTGTCCAACATAAGCATCCATATCTAGCAGAATTTGTAACAAAAGTTGAAACAGAACAGCTAATACAGTCATATAGTGAAACAAAAGAAGTTTCAAGTACATACATTTTGCCTCCTCTATCAAAATGTAAAACAAACCAGAAAACAATTAACAAAAAATCATCTATCACTACAGATAAAACTGCTTCTATAAATCTTGATATAGAGCAAAGTAAGCATACCAAGAAAAGTATTTTAGACAAAATGTTCCATCACAGAGTCCTTCAAAATCTTA
Organism: Ambystoma mexicanum; assembly: GCF_040938575.1. Lineage (NCBI taxonomy): Eukaryota > Metazoa > Chordata > Amphibia > Caudata > Ambystomatidae > Ambystoma > Ambystoma mexicanum. The sequence continues at coordinate 1,057,352,332 of NC_090922.1, read as the reverse complement.
TAAAAACAGGAGAGAAACCAGGTTCAACCCTTAAAACCTATCGTAGGAAATTAATCTTAGAAGTGTTGATAGACAGTGCAATTCTTCTCAAAAGAAAGTTATTTATTTTAGTGTTAAACAAAATGAAACCACTAACAAAACTAATGACTAAATTACAAAAAATACTTCTCAATAAACTAAATGTCAACAGAAAGAAATTTTTAAATATCTGCGGAGGTGAATGGAGTCACACTACAAGCACAGAACCATACTTTAATGAAGAAGCTTACAAACAAAAGCAAACAAATACAATTGCCATACATAGCAGTGGTCGAGGTTATGAAAAAGTTAATAATACCATAATGGAACAAGAAGTACTGCTTACAAAAATATGCCCTGAAAACTTAGAATTACCTCTGCATTCAACTGAATCAGAACGTCTAGTATACAAATGGCCATGCACGTCAATGTGTACCATTCCCAAAGATTTTTTCAAGTCTTAACGCCAATTCCTCAATCAATATGTGAAAGGCAAAGACAAAATCAAAATTAAACTACTGCAAAATATGGATACTACAAGGACATTCATTGGCCTGCATTACAGGACCTATTTGCAAAACCACCTTCAATGATATCAAAAGGATAGCAACACATCATTCAACTATAAGAAATGTATAAACTGTACTATGCTAAAAGTCCTGCTTTAGCACTAGCCAATTTAAATAACATTATTCTACATGGTACAGCAAAAGACCTACTTGAAGAAATCGACTATATCCAGAAAACATATTTTGGAAGTGAAAGCCACTTACAAAATGAAATAGCCTTAAACCAAATTAGCAACAATTCAGCGCATGGCAACCTTTTACTACACACACACAAATAATACTAACATTTAAAAGTACATCAGCTGAAGTACCAAATCATGTGTGTGTATGTTGCTGCAGAACATTTTATAAAAGTAACACAAAAACTGTAGACCTAGAATACAAAATAGAAGACAATGAAGATTCTAAATGGTTTGAATTAGCTCTCTATCTTATAACAGAAAACAAATACGAAATAACTGACCCCTTAATACTTTGCAGTTACTGCACTACAAAACTTGACAATAACCAAACTCCTTCATGTGCTATCACAAATAATTTGGAATTATATCCACGACCAAAACCCCTACAACAAATTAATTTATATGAGAGCATCATAATTCAAACAGTACACCCATTTCAAGCAATAATATGCCTTCAACCAAAAACAGCAAAATTACCTCCCTCTGAATTAGTGAAAGGTATTTGTGGAAAAGTAGTGTATTTACCATTAGATCTAAATGAAAATGTGCACACTCTAGGAGTGCAACGTCCAATGCAGTAATCTTTAATTATCTTAGTAAATGGAGTACCTACAAAAGACAAAAAATATGGCAACAGCTGGTAGATTTACATAAAGTTAGACAAGCCTTGCAATATCTTAAAGAAAATAATGAATAGTACAAAGAAATTAATATTGAAGAAAACTTGAAAACTTGAAGGATACAACTGAAATAATTCAAGAGGCACAAGAAGCTGGTCAATTTGAGCTCCTAGATCCTGCTACAATATCAAATACTTTAGAGCATTATACCATTCATCCATTGCACTCTAATGACACCATAGAAGATGCACTAGAAACATACCAAATGCGTCAAACAAAAGTATCACCAATCAGCATATGGGAAAAAAGTATAGAAGCACGTGCTTTTCCTCTACTCTTTTCTACTGGCAAAGGAGGAAGGTACAATGATAGACCAATTCAAATATCAGCATCAGAATACCGCTCATTACGCATGTATTCTGAAGATCCACATTTTGTCTAAATCTGGGAATACATATTCCACCTGCTCTTTGAAAGTGAACTCGAAGTTTTATGTTACGGAGTTAACACACATTAAAATCAGGATCTTACTTTCAAAATATGTCAGCTACACAATTATTACAAAAAGTGCAACAAAAAGATGAGGTTTTACAATCAAATATTACAAATCTATTAGCAAATATGCATGGTACTAAAGAGTACTGGTTTTAACATCATGGAGATGTACGTTGTATGATCAGAAACCTTGGCCCACCCACTTGGTTTGTTACATTAAGTTGTGCAGAATATGCATGGGAAGATTTACATGATTTCATACGCATATCAAACAAAAACAAAACAAACATGGATATACTAACACCTGGAGAACTTTGTTCTCTAGATCCTGTTAATGTTTCAAGATATTTTCACCATCGCTTCATTGCTCTGCTACACTTTATTTGTAATAAAACTGTTCCTCCCCTTGGAGAAGTGCAACACTTCTTTTGGAGAAAAGAATACCAAGCCAGAGGAGCACCACATATCCACATGCTTTTATGGATTAAAGATGCTCCTAAATTTGGTCAAAACAGTGATGCCACTGTTTTATAGTTTATTGAAAAATGTATTGAAATTCCATCAGAAGCCACAAATAGTGATCTTCATGCACACATTTTACAATTTCAAAGACACAGATGTGGCAAATATTGTCGTCGCAAATACAAAAACAAAGGGAAATACTACACCAAATGCTGCTTTGGTTTCCCTAGAACGGTTACAAATACAGGTCAAGTGAACAACCTCATGTCTTCAGTTAGACATAGTGTTAAAGGTAAGTCACCTAAAAATACATATTACATAAAAAGAACAGAAGAAGAAAAATATATCAATGATTACAATGCAATCATTGCCCACTTATGGAATGCAAACATAGATGTGCAGTACATTGCAGGCAATTCCACTGCAGTTGCACAATATGTTACAGCATACTTAACCAAAGCAGAAAAAACTGAGCTCCAAGACCTCTGGAATGACCTGTCATCAGATAAAACAGTGTCTCAGAAATTATACCGCTTGGGCATAAAAATGCTCTCCCATAGAGATTGTGGATCCTATGAAGCAGCAGATTGTTTAACTGGTACTGCATTGTATGGTAAATCTGAAAGGCTAAGTCTTGGTCCTGCTAAATCTAGAAAAAGAGTTCTAAAATCATACGAAGATATAGAAACAATAGCCAAACATGATCCCAACAGCCAAGACATTTTAAAAAATAATGTATTGGACACATACTACCCAAACAGAAGTAATACCTTGGAAACCATGTGTCTATACCACATAGCCCAAAACTTCACATACAAAAATAATATTAAACCAGATGAAAAAAAAGGTAAATACAGAGTGACAAACTGTGAAGGCAGCTTAGTAAAACTCACCAAACCAAATTTAATGAATCATATCAAATTGTCATTAAAGACTCCTCAACATAAAGAACTATATTATGTGTCCCTGCTACAACTCTTTAAATCATGGAGAAAAGAAGCAGAAATACTAGATAACTATGACTCATATGAAGACGCTTTCAAAGCAAACGAAAGCACTATAACTGATGTAAACTTTACACAGTACAAAACAATGTTGCACAATGAACAGCAACACGAAGAAGAACTGCAGGCCCAACTAGATAAGGACACTCCTGACAGTAGTCAACCTTCTGTAACAGGAAGCCAAGAACCACTGGGAGAACCACTAATAACAAATGAGGCAGAAGTAGCTATGACAGAAGTAGAAAACACCATGTGTCAATATGAAGATAAAGAAAACTTAAATATACTACAATCAAAACTAAACAATGAGCAACGTAGCATTTTTCAAGAAGTAACAAAAGAAATTGCACATGGTGTACAACATGAAAACAAAGAATGCACCTGCCAAAATTACAAACCTATACTACTGTATGTCAGTTGTGAAGCTGGGTCTGGCAAAACATTTCTAATCAAAATCATCAGTAAGTTCCTTCAACAATTGACAAACAACAAACTGTCAGCTGTTGTCACTGCCCCCACAGGTTTAGCTGCCTACAACATAGGCGGTGTCACTTTACACCGATTACTACTCCTGCAAGTAGAACACCAAAATAAATTAGACTATTACAAACTTTCTACAGAAGCTGCAATGGAACTACACAGAGTATTAAAACAAATGAAAATGCTACTAATAGATGAAGTGAGCATGGTGTCCAACCTAATGTTGGCTTTGATTCACCTCAGATTACAAGAAGTACTCAAGACAAACTACGAAGAGCTCTTTGCAGGAAAACACATTATTGTTTTCGCAGTTCTTCTTCAATTGACACCAGTAAAAGGTGAGCCTATTTTTAAAACATTAGGACACAAACTCTGCCATAAAACTGTTGGCAGCATTAGAAATGTCAACCTTTGGCAACATTTCCAATACAGAGAATGATCAGAAAACATGTGGCAATCTGCAGATCTCACTTATGCCAACATTAAAAGTATTAGAGTTGGTATACTATCTAAAGAAGCACAAGCAATATTGAAAACCCGGCACATTCGTTCACTTTATGGCGATAATGCAAGTGCTACAGATGTTATGGAACAACTAGCCCATAAAAATGTCCATTGTATGGCCTTAATGCCAACTCTGGCAAGCCGTTTCAAATTCAATGAAATAATGTTAAATAAAGAAATGCAACCAATAATGGAAATTAGCGCCACAGACAATCTAGATGTACATGGTATGACACTACCCATGTGTGAGCAAGCCACAACAAGGCTAAATAGTTTAGAAAATTCAATCTCCAACACAGCTGGGTTGGAAAAGATATTAAAATTATCCTTAAATTGCAGATAATGCTTAAACGTAACCTTGACGTGGACCAAGGACTAGTAAATGGAGCACTGGGTACAGTTGTTGGCTTTCAAACATACCCACATGACAACAAAATTCAGTTTGTCAATATTCTCTTTGACAAACTTTCAGAAGTAAAAAGGATAGGACACTCAACAGCTCGATTCCTTCTCTTCAAAGACATGTATGGACGCAGAGAACAATTTTCTCTTGCATACGCAGTCACCTTTCATAAATCACAAGGTCTTACCCTAGACAAAGCAATGATAGACATTGGTAACACAGTCTTTAAAAAAGGCATGAGCTACGTAGCACTATCACGCTTACGTACACTTGACGGTCTATTTCTAATCAACTTTGATGCGAGTAAAGTAAACGCTGATATTCCTTGAATTTTAGAATACAATAGACTTTCGCTCACTATACACCCCCCATCTAAACACATATTCTGTTCCACAAAAAGTAAAACGTTGTAAAAGAAAACTAAATCAAACAGAAATGCAACAGGATGTCACTGCAAATCCTCCAAAGAGAGTAAAAGAAACTAAAACTTAATCAAGTACCACAAACATAAAAGAACCAATTAGTAAAGTAAACCAGGTACTTCGTCAAAGAAGGAAGACAAACTAAAAAAAAAATCAAACAGATACAGAACTACCTGGTCCATTTAAACTCTCAAATATAGTTGGAGTAAGTTGCTATGCAAATGGAGCAATGAATATCCTCTTTCAATTGCCACCAATTGTTGACAACATTTACTTACACGGTACAGACCAATTGTGTCTGCAAATGTTAGTACTTCACAGAAACGCAACAAACAATCCTGACAACACGTATAGTGTTTATGGAATAAGACAACAATTGGACTACTGTGCTGGAATGGTTAAATTCACTATAAACTCACAGAAAGATCCACAGAAATGTCTAATGTACTTACTACAAGTACTGGAAAATAAAAACATACCTATAAATGAAATCTTCCAGATGTCATACATGTGGAGACATACATGTACTCTCTGCAACAATGTGACACAAGAACAAATCTCCAATGAACGCTTTGTATATATATCAATACCTAATTATGAATCTATTCCATTTCAGCAACTTGCAAAATGCAAACCATGGTAGATTATGTACTACCTGCAATTCGGATAATTGCTCCACCTTATTAATACAAACACATAGTAAATACGTAATACTAATGCTTCTACGTTACAATGCAGATGGTACCAAAAACAACTGCAAGCTGACTGGATTCACACATGGTCAAGTATCACTTGATAAGAAAACCTTCACAGCAATAGGTATAATCTACCACGCAGGAGCCACAACCAATTCAGCTCACTACACTGCATATATAAAAAAGAAATGTGGATGGTTTGAATGTAATGATAGTACCATTACTCTAAAGCAGAGATTACCAGCAAATCTTACAAACGCTTATTTAATGTTGTTAAAACCAAAATGTATTAACTAAACTGTACTTAAACCTTAACTAAACTAGTAGTAAACAAATATAAACTGTTAGAATATTCCAACAGGTATCTAACTGCCCAAAGATTCTACAACCAGTAATCAGATAAATGAATACCACTAAATTAGAGCAAAAAATAGATAGTTAGAATACACCAACTGGTATCTAACTAACCCAAAATTTTTCAATATCCAAACTAATTAATCAATACCGCTAAATTATATAAAAAAAATAGACAGTTAGAATACGCCAATTAGTATCTAACTGCCCCAAAATTTTACAATATCCAAACAGATAAATCAATACCACTAAAATATATAAAAACATAGACAGTTACAATACTCTAACTGGTATCTAACTGCTACAAATTTTTACAATATCCAAACAAATAAATGATATGTAACTGCTCCAAAATTCTGCAACAAGCCAATATATAGAGCATTAGCCAGAAACAACAAGTGAACACTGAAAACAAACAAATAGACTGTAGCATAACAAAAAAAGTTTTTTTTTCTCCCACAGACTGAATGATTTTAGCAACAAACACAGAAACTGAGCAAATTGCACAGTACACTGGTTTCTAATGTACTAAATATGAGGGTAAAAAAAAATGTTATAAGTCGTTACAAAATACCAATACTAAAATGATCTTTTCTTTTATCACAGAGATGAACAAGAAATACATGTTACTAAACCAAACAGTAAGTATAATATAATAAGTACAACCATTGCAGCATATCACACCCATAGTGGCTTATAACTTTGTTCCTTATAAATTTGTTTTTGGATCCCAAAGTTATAAGCCACTATGAGTGTGATATGCTGCGGTGGTTGTGGCTAGGGCATAGAGTCTTGGGTGCATGGCCAAGACTCTATGCCCTGGCCACAACCACGGCAGCATATCACACCCATAAAGGCAAACATTTTAACTATGCCTTATGGGAACTTTTAATGTCCGCGGAAATAATGAGTGTTCTTAGAACACTTTCAACTTGCCAGTGAACAATACGGACAGCGTCCTCAGGACACCCCCATTTTGTTTATTTCCGAACATTTCAGAACACTGCGAGTGTTCTCTGAACAGTTTCATCTTGCTTGCGAACAACACGGAGAACGTCCTCAGGACACACCCTTTTCGTTTATTTACAAACATTTCAGGACACCGCGAGTGTTCTTAGAACACTATCAACTTGCCAGCGAACACAATGGACAGCGTCCTCAGGACACCCCCATTTTGTTTATTTACGAACATTTCAGGACACTGGGATTGTTCTTAGAACACTTCCCACTTGCCAGCGAACAATACGGAAAGCGTCCTCAGGACACCCCCATTTTGTTTATTCAGGAACATTTCAGGACACCGTGAGTGTTCTTAACACTTTCAAGTTCTCAGTGAACAATACGGACAGCGGCCTCAGGACACCCCCATTTTGTTTATTTACAAACATTTCAGGATACCGCGAGTGTTCTTAGAACACTTTCAACTTGTCAGTGAACAATACAGACAGTGTCCTCAGGACACCCCCATTTCGTTTATTTACGAACATTTCAGGACACCGCGAGTGTTCTTAGAACACTTTTAAGTTGCCAGCGAACAATACGGATAGCGTCCTCAGGACACCCCCATTTTGTTTATTTACGTACATTTCAGGACACTGCAAGTGCTCTTAGAACACTTTCAACTTGCCAGCGAACAATACGGACAGTGTCCTCAGGACACCCCCATTTTGTTTATTTACGAACATTTCAGAACACTGCGAATGTTCTCTGAACAGTTTCATCTTGCTTGCGAACAACACGGAGAACGTCCTCAGGACACACCCTTTTCGTTTATTTACAAACATTTCAGGACATCGCGAGTGTTCTTAGAACACTATCAAGTTGCCAGCGAACACTACGGACAGCGTCCTCAGGACACCACCATTTTGTTTATTCACGAACATTTCTGGACACCGTGAGTGTTCTTAGAACACTTTCAAGTTCTCAGTGAACAATACGGACAGCGGCCTCAGGACACCCCCATTTTGTTTATTTACAAACATTTCAGGATACCGCAAGTGTTCTTAGAACACTTTCAACTTGTCAGTGAACAATACAGACAGCGTCCTCAGGACACCCCCATTTTGTTTATTTACGAACATTTCAGGACACCGCGAGTGTTCTTAGAATACTTTCAAGTTGTCAGCGAACAATACGGATAGCGTCCTCAGGACACCCCCATTTTGTTCATTTACGAACATTTCAGGACACCGCGAGTGTTCTTAGAACACTTTCAAGTTGCCAGCGAACAATACGGATAGCGTCCTCAGGACACCCCCATTTTGTTTATTTACGTACATTTCAGGACACTGCAAGTGCTCTTAGAACACTTTCAACTTGCCAGCGAACAATACGGACAGTGTCCTCAGGACACCCCCATTTTGTTTATTTACGAACATTTCAGAACACTGCGAATGTTCTCTGAACAGTTTCATCTTGCTTGCGAACAACACGGAGAACGTCCTCAGGACACACCCTTTTCGTTTATTTACAAACATTTCAGGACATCGCGAGTGTTCTTAGAACACTATCAAGTTGCCAGCGAACACTACGGACAGCGTCCTCAGGACACCACCATTTTGCTTATTCACGAACATTTCAGGACACCGTGAGTGTTCTTAGAACACTTTCAAGTTCTCAGTGAACAATACGGACAGCGGCCTCAGGACACCCCCATTTTGTTTATTTACGAACATTTCAGGACACCGCAAGTGTTCTTAGAACACTTTCAACTTGCCAACGAACACTACGGACAGCGTCCTCAGGACACCCCCATTTTGTTTATTTACGAACATTTCAGGAGACCGCAAGTGCTCTTAGAACACTTTCAAGTTGCCAGCGAACAATACGGACAGCGTCCTCAGGACACCACCATTTTCTTTATTTACGAACATTTCAGGACACCACGAGTGTTCTTCGAACACTTTCAACTTGCCAGCTAACAATACGGACAGCGTCCTCAGGACACCCCCATTTTGTTTATTTACGAACATTTCAGGACACTGCAAGTGTTCTTAGAACACTTTCAACTTGCCAGCGAACAATATGGACACCGTCCTCAGGACACCCCCATTTTTTTACGAACATTTCATGACACCGCAAGTGTTCTTAGAACACTTTCAACTTGCCAACGAACAATACGGACAGTGTCCTCAGGACACCCCCATTTTGTTTATTTACGAACATATCAGGACTAGCGCAAGTGCTCTTAGAACACTTTCAAGTTGCCAGCGAACAATACGGACCGCGCCCTCAGGACACCATTTTGTTTATTTATGAACATTTCAGGACACCGCGAGTGTTCTTAGAACACTTTCAACTTGCCAGCGAACAATACGGACAGGGTCCTCAGGATACTCCCATTTTGTTTATTTACAAACATTTTAGGACACAGCGAGTGTTCTTAGAAAACTATCAACTTATCTACGAACAAAACGGACAGACATACCATTCTAAGGACACCCCCATTTTATTTATTTATGAACATTTCAGGACACTGCGTTCTCAGGACACCCCCATTTTATTTATTTAACAACATTTCAGAACACAGCGAGTGTTCTTAGAACAATTTCAACTTACCAGCGAACAATACGGACAGCGTCATCAGGACACCCCCAACTTCTTTACTTAAGGACATTTCAGGACACCGCGAGTGTTCTTAGAACAGTTTCACCTTGCTTGCGAACAACACGGGCACATATTGCGTCCTCAGAACACCCCTATTTAGTTTATTTAGAACATTACAGAACAGCCGTGTTGTCCGCAGACAAATCGAATACAACAAGAGGGTCTACCACATAAAAAATACAACATTTAACCCATCTCATACTCTTCCACCCTCCCCAAACACTCTTACACACCAACACACTCTACTAAATACAATTTTTCAACCAAGTTTCACCGCGCTGTCCGCGGACCTCCGCGAATCCAAGATGGTGGGCGCTACCGAAAATCTGATGCGTTTCGCGCACTACGCCGTCCAATCAGCGAACACGTCGCATGTCCACAGACATGACGTAAGCCGATTGGCCAATCAGGACACTGTCTGCGGAGTGAACAGGGAAGTGTGTCCGCGGACCGAACACAGATATCACACATTTTTTTTTACCTACTTTTTGGTCATTTTAAAAAAAAACTACTGGACGAATCCTCACCAAACTTTGCAAAAAAATCCAGAGTGGGCTATATACTTTTTTTTGCAAAGTTTGGTGAGGATTCGTCTAGGGGGAGCGAAGTTATAAGCCACCCAAAAAGTGCTCTTCCTATGGAAACAGCAACTTAACCATAACTACATGGCCAGTACCGTGGCCATGTAATATATATATATATATATATATATATATATATATATATATATATATGTACATATATATATATTTGTGAAAGCATGTTTGTATGTTCGGAGTTGGCTCCAGCCCCATAACAGTTGGTGGGCTGAACTCTTGGCCAAAGGTTGGCATACCAGCCTGGGGTGTACTGGCGATAGTGGCATTTGACCAACCCCACCCATTCGCCCTGCACAGGGTGGAGTCCGGCCCTTTGCTATTAGTATAGGCGATTTCAGGAGATTACTGATTTTGCCATTGTTGGCTCCAGCCCCATAACAGTTGGGCTGAGATTTTGGCCCGAGGTCAGCATGCCAGCCTGAGGTGTACTGGCGATAGTGAAATGTGACCAACCCCACAATTTCACAATGCACAGGGCGGGGTCCAGTCCTGTGCTTATCAGTATGGGTGATTTCGGGAGGTTGACGATTTTGCAGCATTTCCAAAAATAGGAAGTTAGGACACAATAAAATATACACAAGACTATAGCAGAGCCCCACGTGGATGTCAGATACAGACCCGTGCATCACTGGGTGGTACAGCTAGTATTTCACATAAACAAACAAAACAACTTGTGGAAAATCATCAAAATAATGTGTACATACGTAAAACCTTGCCACTCCGAGTGTATATGTCAACTCATATACACATGACACAACAACCCTGTAAAGAAACGACAAAAACAATGGGAAAACATGTTTTCATAAGTCATAGTCACCATTCAGAAATCCAAGCCTTAGGTTTAACCTAGTCTTAAACACGAAGCATACAATTAAAACAACGTTGCTAGAACCTTACTTGACTGCTAGACTAAATAATTAGACTGCCATGTTCTTTTAAAAAAAATCTATGATAAAGGAGAAGACAAAGGTGTGCATCAGCGTGCAATGGGGTCTAGAGATGGATAGAGTACACTGAACATCTCCTTTGGATGTTGTTTTCATAGTTCTTTAAGTTTTGAGGTACAGGTTTGTTTTCAGCAAAATGATGAGTGGGTAGTATATTTTAAGGGTGCAGTGATCGATTTCTGGAGCGCCAGAAGCCCGAGGCTGTGTACCACCTGTCACACTCCTTAATCAGTGTGAACTGTTAATTACTTGACGCATTACGAAATTTACATTTATAGATTTGTACTATAAAGCTTGGGTTCGGTTGTGCATCCTGTAAATTATAATTAGTGTGATTTATTAATTAATGGAGGTTTAATGAGAAAACGCTTTTTTTTACAGTGGTATACGCTACGGTACGTTGAAGCAAGATGACATTTGCTTCACTGAACTACCAAAAGCTGTGATGTATTATTTTCTATGTTGAATAAGGCAAAGATGGAATTCAGTCTGTCGGCGTATGTAGGACATCTTTGCATATAATAAAGGTATTTTTAAGTGAAGCAACTGTGTACAAACGTTGCCAAAAAGTGAGTTCGTGTATATGTCCTTATTGGTGTTTGTTATCAATCGGGTTTTATGTGGTCTGTTTGAATTATACCTACTCGTGCACAGGATGACACACCAGACGCATACATCCTACGATTGCCTGCGTGCAGGCAGAGGGCTGCAGCCCGCTGAATATCAGCATACAGCCAAAAATCTAACAAACACGACAATCCCACCAGCATGCAGGCAACCTTCACTCACCACCTTTCTGGAACAATCCAATAGCAATCTCTGCTCTTCTATCCCTGTTCCCACGATTTAACCCACAACACCACCTGTTTTTTCACTACCTGAATAGCATGAACAGTGCTGCCTAAAAATGACAATTAGCCTAGCATAACATAGCCATTTTTAATAATCCAGATGTGCAGCATTTTGTTGGGAACTCTTCAAGTTGGCCTGCAATTATGTTTTAACTGACTGAACCTGACTGGCCCTGTTGGTCTATCCAAACTACATCCGGTGAACGGTATCAGGTAATATTATCCCCAAATATATGGTCGCAGTACATAATATCGCCGGGAAAAGGTCGTGGCGATAGTATATGGGTGACCATATGTATGGGGATAGGAGCATGCAATAATGTCCCCACCAAAAACTGCAATTTTTCGGTGATATTTTTGCATGGCGATATTTTTGTGGGGACATTATTACATGGAACCCGGTGAACCCCACCTTCAAACCAAACAGATCTACCGCTTCGAACAGACTGGATGGCTGCTCGCCAGTTGGACCTGCACGACTCACCGAATCGTCACAAGCCCATGGAACAGAATTAGTGCTGTTCGAAATATAAGAGGAAATCCAGCACAGAAATGACCCACCGTGTTGAAAGCAGCTGAGAATTCAAGAAGAAAACAAAGAGAAGAATGGTTATAGGGACAGTTTTTGTAAAATTAGAAGGACCAAAACCCAATTGTAGAAAGGATAAACATGAGTTTGCTTACAAAAAGCTCTAAAGAGAGCATGTTCTAGAGGTTTAGAAAGAAAGAGAAGAAGAGAGATAGAGCAATAAATACAAGCAAGGGAAGAGAAGAAAGCGTTTTTAAAAATAGTTGGAGAACAGCAGCATGCTTAAAAGAAGAGAAAAATACCAGTGTGAAGAGAGGAGTTGAATAGAAAAGTCAAAAAGGAAACTTAGGATATGGCAATGGAATGACAGCCAAATGAAGAGGACTGGATGGACAAATAGTCAAGGTATCCCACTGATGCAAGAGATGAACTGGAGCTATAGCAAGCAGTTTGAAACAGTAAAGGGAGGACAGGTAGGAGGGAACCGGGGGATGGATGGAGTGGGCACCAGAGAAGAAGAAGAACGCATTTAGACATAAAGTAAAAAGCAAATTCCAAAGCAGAAAGAGGGGAATTTACAGTAGGATTGGGAGGGTGAGGTGCCCGAAGATTATCAAGAGGGGATCATCTGGTAATGAGGGTGAGGTGAAAGAGCGGTGATAAGAGACTGATAGTAGATTTGTTTGAGATGAAATAGGACAAGGTCATCAGGTGCATGACAAGCAGACAGTGGAGTAAGACCACAGAGGCAAATGGGATTAAACACAGGTGCATTTCATTTGAAAGTGTTATTTGGTGAACACGTTCTGGCTCCAGACACCATAGGGCAGATTGACAAGTGTTTTTCCTGGAACAAGTTGAACTTCGAGCTGGAAAAGTAGCAATGTTTTCAAGAGTAGGCTACTTCGAATTCATAAAAGGGCTAAGAAGCAATACCACAACATTACTATGGGCCTTTTCATAGGCATACTCCAAGACTCGTAGGAGTGTAAGGAAACGCTGGGTGTGAAATGGTTGTGCCTGACGATTGGGGAAAGTGTAACTTCACATATATTCACAAAACTACAAAGTTCAGTTAGAAACATTTCTAGACCTGAGCAGCCCATGTGTAAATGTTGGATGAGAGGAACGTGTATGAATGTATGTGAGGTGCGTAAGTGAGTAAGAAGGTGAATGGGGAGGTGCTTATTTTGGAGTGAGAGAACCACGTGTTTCTAAATTGTTCTTGTTAAATTGCAATTCTTTTCCTGTCTGTCCACCAAATGTGGGTCTAGGTTGGCATTGTTTAAGAACATGTGAGCTTACATACACTTTCAGACAGTAGCAAGGTACACCTGATTTCTTTGTAAATACAATTTCGAGGTCTATTCCTAGTGTAACTTATTCTTTGTGAATTGACCCCTGGATAAGGGTATGGCCTCACACGTGAATACCATTTTTCATGTTTTCTTGATATGTTAATTATTGGGTTTGATACTGCACACAGCTGCCATTAGCATGGTCTCTCTGGGCTTAGGATTTGCAAGAAAGGAGGCATTGGGGTGGTTTGCAATAAAGAATTGGACGATTTCTTTACTGTTGCATTTAGTTGCAGATTACACCTAAATGAGTTTGTGTGCTGCTCTGCTTCTAGACTATTTATGGTAAGTGAATGGCAGGCAATGATATCCTGAATGACATTTCAAGTGGTCCTAGAGTGATTGTGCTAGTTGCATAATACAGGCTGGGAAATAGATGTAGATGTTTGACAGTTTTGGTGCGTACTGTGCGGGGGGTGTGTGTGTGTGCGGGGGATCAGTTAGCTTTTGGTTATTTGTAATGCGTGAGTGTCTTTGTCAGTGTGTGAAGTATCTGGAGGAATGTAATATGTGTATTGGGTTTGTGAAGGTGCAGAGTGTTGAGAGTACAGAACATGCACACTCTATGTATCACTGCTAATACCACGGTGAGTTGATTACAATGGAACAATCCACTCAGGGACCTATGTCAAAGTGCAAAATCTGTGATGCTCTGCAGCAGACATGAACCCGGCCAGAAGCATATATAACATATGACCCACTTAGGAGCAAATATTAGAGAGCAATATCACATGCATGTCCATCACGGACCAAATACCAATGTGCAAATATCATACATGACCCCACCAAGGATCAAATACCACATATGACAGCATCAGCATATGCTACAGCATATGAGCACAACCTGTAGTAAATATCACATTTGACTGCATCCAGAAGAAATGACTACAGTGCATATATGACACATGGTCCTCTACAAGCCTGCTACCAATAATTGACCAAAAGTAGTCAAAAAAGGAGCATACACTCAGGGTCGGACTGGGACAAGAAATAGGCCCGGTCACCCAAAAAAAAAGTGGCCCACCCCTTGCCTCACGACCCTTGACCTCTAAAGACTTCATTTGACCCCACCCCAAAGTGACATCCCGGGAAGCAATGAAACACAACCTTTCACCCCTTGACAAAACAGGAAGTGGCATCAAATAGCATTGTTCCTAAGTACACTGAATTACTGTGAATCCAAGCAGATGTCCAAGGTCAAATGATGTTATTGTATAGCACTTATGCTTAAGCTCTTTTTTATAAAACAAATATGCATACAATATCACCCAACCTGTGTTGATACTCATTCATCGACCTAAGAAGGATGAAAGGCTTTTTCATGAGAAAAAAAATAATTGGAGAAAAATATATTTTTTTAAATATATTTTTCTTCCAAACCGGCCCAGGCATGGGCAGAAACCGGCCCCCACTTCCCAGGGATGATTTCGGCCCGGCCGAGGGGCCAATCCGACCCTGCATACACTGGGCACAAAGTAATGCTGTTTATTACAGCTGGGCAAGCACAAATCAAACAGCACAGTGGAACAGAACTGGTTGATGAGAGCTGACAAAACTGCCCACTAAAGCTGGATCTTTTTATACAGCGAAAACAACCTTAGCATAGTGAGAAACAGTTACACGTCTGACTACGAGGATGACTAGTAGGGTTAAGTCAATCCCCTATAGCTGAACATAGGTTAGTACAAAATGATTAGAGCAAAAATACCCATCACCCCCCTGGTCCATCACCTCCCCTGTGGTGCCACATTCCTTCCCACTCCATCCCAAACGTTAGTTGTCACTGCATGCTACGTAATTGTGCTGTACTCCGGGATATTATTATCGTGCCATTGGTCCGCATACATCTATAAAAAACATTAGACATCCTGAACTTGTGTCAAGGGAGTCATTCACAGAGCATCTGACCAATGAGGTGATTTGTGGACATCAGCGAGAACACAAGAGACTGATTACTTCTCAGGGACACCAAAACCTATCTTCTGATTGGCAACTTTGCGTATCACTCCTTGCCCTCATCCCTCTTGCAAGACCCACCTGCCAAGGGGCAATTTGAAACTGTTGACCATATTCTGACTGCACCTTCCCAGACATACATCTGTTAGCTTAATTTCTGCCCGATCCCAGCGATAGTCCGAGGGCTTGGCTCGCTGACCTTGTGTGTATCAACTAGTTCTGTTTCCAGCGACGGTTATCTCCTGGGAACAGTCCATTTGTGCAATTCTCCACCCGCCCGCCCCCCACCCCCACTGCCGTGAGGGGCCTGCGCAATTTCCAAGGCGCCCTACTGTGCTGGGTCTGTCTGGGCACTACCCGGGCAATCTACTCAACTGTCATTTTCACAGTGTGAACATCACATATAACTCCATCCAGGAATAAACATAACACATGACCCACCAAGGACAGATACCATCTTGCACATATCACATTTGACCCTGATCTCTCCTCCTTTCCCTTCTCCCTTTTCCCTTTTCCTATTTCTTCCCCAACTTTCTTCTATGCACTTACTCTATCAGAATTGTCCCTGGACCTAGTATGATAGCAACCTTGTCTGTTTCCTCCCCCCTCCCCTTACAGTTTTTTTCCTCCCCACTCCCCCAGCACTATCTGAAATGTCATCAGGCCTAGTATGATAGTCCCTTGTTTTGTTCCTCCCCTCCCTTTCTGCACTCCTCTCCCTCTCCTTTGTTTTCTCCGGCTCTACCAGAAATGTCGTCAGGGCTAGTACGGGAGTCATCTGTCTGTTTCAATGTTTCAATTTCCTTCCCACTCTCCCCCCTCCCTTCCTTATCTATGTCCTAGCTCTTGCACTATCTGAAATGTCGTCAGGCCGAGTACGATAGTTAATTTCACATCCTTACTGTTCATGGCCTGTAAGAATGTAATTGTATTTTCCCATGTTCCCTCCCTTGCCTTGAAGCATTTTGAAACACATTGTTTATAGGGGCTATATAAACAAACTATCATATCATATCATATATCATATCATATCATATATCATATCATGACCCTACCTGGGAAATAATATCACGAATGCCCCCCTCCTACAAACAAATATCACAGTAGAAACATCAAAACAAACACACTCATGAGCCAATATAACACATGATCAATCCAGGACAAAAACCACAGAGCAGATTTCATATAAGACCCCAACCAGGAACAAATATGAAATAAGACCCTTCCCAGGAGCAAATATCACAGTGGAAACATTACGTATGACATCCCCCACCACCTCCACCTGGGAAAAAATATAACAAAACCTAGCAAGGACAATATCACAGTGCAAATATCACATGCGACCCAACACTGGGGTAAATACCAAAGTAAAAATATCTTACATGACCCCACCCATGAACAAATATCATGTATGACTCCAAGCAGGAACATATATCACATATGAAAATGCCCAGGAGCATATACCGCATACGGCCCCACCCAAGAGCAAATATCACAGTGCAAACGTCACACATGACCCCATTCAGGAATAAATATCAAACATGACTCCATTCAGGAGCAAATATAGCACACAAAATACATAGAAATAAATACTATAGTGCAAATATCACATATGATCTCACCCAGGAACACATATAACAGATGGAACAGGCGGAGAGGAACAGAGTGGCAGTCGTGGCAATGCACTCTCTGAATCCAGTCTGCTCACTGTGTTTGCACTTGGAGGCGGAGCCTTGCTCAAAAACCCAAGACCGCAGAGCGGAGAGGAACAGAGAGGCAGTTGCAGCAGCACACTCTCTGAATCCACCTGTTCACTGTGTTTGCACTTGGAGGCGTATCAATGTTCAAAAACCCCTCCAGACCGCAGCGTGGAGAGGAACAGAGAGGCAGTTGTGGTAGTCTGGGTGAGTCTGGCAAGAGAGTGTACTCTGCTCTACTACCATCAGCTACGACACGCATACCCTATCAGTGAACTGCTTACCTTTTGTTGTTATTTACACCCAATACTCAAGAGGAATAACTTGGACATCGATAAGTGAAAGTTATGACTCCCAACTCTCCAATCATGCTGTAAAGTTAATAACATTGCAACCTCACAGGAGTGTGGATTCAAGGATCCATAGCCTGCCATAGCTCGAGGATTGCAGCTTGGACAGCGATCTGAACTCTTTAAGCTACATTGTATGACCCTGTCTACTGCACCTCTGATAAGCCACTCACTTGCTGCGGAAAAGTTGGCCTATTTTCAATCGGCGGAAACGCGCAACTCAGTGGTTTAGATGAGGGACATGTATAATTTGGACAAGCCAATTCTTATCTAATGCCACACAAATATTATTTAAAGATTACGACCAGCATTGTAGCTCCACTTACAGTTTTTCTGTATTAGTGTGGCAGGAGTGTGGCCGCGTTTGATACACTCAAAGCCTGCCAATTCGCGTTAATGTGTTTGCATTTCAGACGTGGAGCTGCAGTGCGCAGTTTGCTGGAAATGTTAAAATACAAAATAAGATCTTTTACAGTCTCCCAGTGGCTTAACATTGATTATATTGCGCTGTACTGCTAATTTGTATGAATTTTATTAATTTCACTACGCTGTTGATTGACTGTTTATTTAGTAGCACAAGGCACTTTAACAACAACTAAGAGTCTTATAAGTAGAAGTCCCTCCTGCAAGCACAAGCTTTAGAGTAGCAATCTAAGTTACTTTTGAGGGATTGTAACCTAGACTCAATTGTAGCAGAATTCACTGGAGTATTGAGTTGCACCTTTAGGTTGTGGTGACTGCAGGACCTAGATCCTTTGAGCTCAACTTGGGGGTGCAGTTATACCAAATTCAACACCATATTTGCAGGTTGGTTTAACAGGGTGTGAAGAAACGGTATTGTGGGGGTCAACTGTGCTCTTGAATATTACATATGAAGTTCAGAACTCAAAGTGTCTGCAATTTCCTCACTGAACTGGGCTTTGCTCTACTTTGTTTGGCTTTCTGTATTGAGGTTGTGGTGTCAAATCTCTCATCGACAAAATTCTGCTCAGAGTGTCTCTTCTACAATGTGAGCAAATGAGAGCCAATAGGGGCAGTGTGCAACCCTCCGCAGTGACACAAGGGCTCGTTCTAAACGAGCTTGTAGCCCATAAACCAGTAAAAGCCTCCTAAGCGTCGCTCCATGTAATAAAAAAGTGACAATAGCAGAACCATCCAAGGAGGACATAACACAATCCAAAATAAAGTCCATCTTTGTATCAGCATTGACACTTCCAGTGATCCAGGCAGGACGCGCTTCTACGGACAAAATAATACAGAGGAAGAACTCACTGATTGTAAGATCTCGCTGGACAACAACGTCCAGCGACGTTTGCTCAAGACAATGGCCCTCATTACGAGTCCAGCGGTAGCTGTGCCGGTAAAACCGGCAGGCTGCCGGCGGACTCGTGGGTATTTACCAGCGCCGGACTTGCCGGAATTACTGGGGCATTACAGCCCCGGTGTTCTGGTAATTCTGGCACCAGTATTCCGTTACTCCCCATTCCCATACTCCAGGGGAATGGGGGCCACAGAAACACAGGCACCATGCAGTAATGGTGCCGGTGTTTCTGCGTCCGTCTGCGGCCGGTGGCGTTACGCCCGCCAGGTCAGACCTCGTGGGTGTAACAGCACACCGCCACAGAACTCGTAGTTAGCCAGTCCGGAAAACGGTGCCGATACGGTTGTACCGTCACCATGAAATCCAGACCAGCTAACTTGTAATGAGGCCCAATGTGTTACCTACAAACCTTTCTGGTACCCCAGACTTAGACCACAGAATGTTCCTTGGGTGAAAGTGAAGACGAAGAGGACACCGTTACTCTGAATAGTCCATGTCTTGCTGACTCACACATGCAAAACCTGCATGTGAAACTACTGTCTTGGAAGCTGAGGTTGAGGCCCTACTTCAGCTGTGCGCAATGATGGCTGAGGAGCAACAATTCCTAAAAGAAGGCCGTGATGGTCCTCGGGGCTCAGACCAAACTGACAACCTCTCTGGTTCCCACAGGAACTTTGGAACCCTCAAAAAAGGGGTAGACTAGAGATCAGGAGGTTCCCCCACTCCCCACCAAACCAACCCCTCCCACAAGCATGGCAATAGACTTTATCCCGCATACCTTGGCATTAGATCTTCATATCCTAAATGATAAGTCTTTACCGTGTAGGGATGAGTCCCCCATGATAAAGGGTATGTGGTAGCGGACTCGGAAAGCTTGGCTCTGAAGGCAATATGTGCGGAACTTTCTATGCTCAACCACTCCCTGATTCCTTCTCCCCCAAGCGTCAATTCAAACAATGCAAGAAGAGGGAATTGCAACACCAATCACCACACTCTAACTCTGGCAAGAATAAATTGCCCTTC
This sequence comes from Ambystoma mexicanum, assembly GCF_040938575.1. Classification (NCBI taxonomy): domain Eukaryota; kingdom Metazoa; phylum Chordata; class Amphibia; order Caudata; family Ambystomatidae; genus Ambystoma; species Ambystoma mexicanum. The sequence goes on along the minus strand of NC_090922.1, from coordinate 1,057,331,884 downwards.
AGGAAGAAAGCTCAGCTACTCACACAAGTGAGGGGCAGAACTGTCTTTAATGACATGGGCAATAGAGAACTGAGGAGTGCAACACTACATGGTCCTTTGGATGGATGGCTGTCTGTCCCTCTCATCACAGGTGTGGGGTATTAACTATAAGTTGGAGACGATGGGTCCATCCTCGTCTAAACAAAAGGTCGCTCCTTGCTTTCCCCAACAAATAATCAAGGCATCTACTTCCCAGTCCTTTCCATCAGCAGTTCCCAAGCAACCTATTGCACCGCTCTTCCCACCCCCTGTCTTCCCCTTCCTTTGCCTTTAACTTCTGCCAATTGCCTGCATAATGTAACTACGATTCAGTGTGCCTGCAACAGAGCCCCTAGGGACTATTTGGAAAACCAGGCCAGGGTTTCATTGACAAGAAGCCAAGCTGTGGACCCTTCCCCACTCCATCAAATTCCTAAACAGGTTTCCTGGCTTGATAAAGTGGCGATGCTCAGACCCAAAACTACTCTCAAGAAAGCAAACAGGACGGATGCGGGTGCATTTAAAGATTTTGTTTACATCAAATTTGTGGAATTAAATACAACGTCCAACAGTCCATTTCTGAATCGCACCTGGTTATTAGAGCTCTTACATCTGGTACCTGACTTATGCACAGTTTCATCCCGGGATATCCTTAAATTGGAACTGCCCGCTGTGTGCAGTATGGTCAACTGGTCCCTGATAACCTTTATTTCCCTGGTGGTGGTAGACTGGATCTGTAAAAATACCCAAGCCCTTTTACAATGGGGTTTGGAAATTAGGGTGTTCCATACCGCCAAACAATCCCTCCATCTCCAGGCCACCACTCTGGGCTTGTCCTGATCACAAGGGCCAAACCAAAGGGTCAGCCTCCCGGCCCCCCCTTTAAGACAACATGGTCAATGGCTCCAGGTGTGTGGGTCCTGTTATTGACGTCCTACCATCCAGAGGTCACACAACTTTGTACTGCTATCTTGGAATACCAGGGGGCATAGTTCCATTTTACAAAACCCCTCATCTCAGACAGACCTAACAAGTGTTGAATGATTTTGTCTACAAGAGACCTGGCTATGCTCCTCTTTTGAACTAGACGGTTACTCTCTCTATTTTCGATTATCAAATCTTCCGGAGAGGGGTCATCCTAAAGGAGGCCTCTGCATAGGAGTGAAGGCTATTCATTTGATTCTTCTGAGTTCACGCCTCATAGACAGCATGTAAACTTTCTGGCTGTCCAAGTAACAAACATCTGGCCTGGCCAGAAGACCCTGATAGCCACTGTATACGATCCTCCCATCTAAAAATTATCGGCCGCTCTGACTGATCTGATGGCTGACACTCTTCGTGATTGGCACTCTTAACATTCCAGGGCTTCAATTATACTGACAGTGGACTTCAATGCTGATTACAGGAAGCATACACCTGTGGATGAGAAGTGGGGAAGTGAGGCTTCGGGAGTGTTACTTTGGAGGGCTGCTCTAAACGAGTTTGAGCTATCGCCTTTGGGTACTGAAGAGGCTCAGACACAATAGACATGGAGCAATGGCCTGTATACTGGCTATATAGCTATATAGAGAGAGTTAAGGACATAGGTAAGAACGGACTCCGTAGAGTTTTTGGGACTGAAGCCAGATTGTGAAGGGGGAAGGAGAGAGTGGGTAGTGACAAAATTTCATTTAGATTAAATTTAATTTAGATTAGTTTGTATACTTAAGTGGAGCTCTAGAGTCCCATGGTTTGAAGATCAACCAGAAACAGTGGGATATGTTTTTTGACTAGTTCACCAAAGCTACCAAAAGACATACCTAATCTAAGACCAAAGCCCCTAAAGATTATCAAAGGAATTTGCAAGAGCAACTGAAAGAACTACAAGAATACCGAGAAGATTGGGAAGTTCCCAAAAACAAGAAAGAGTATGGCCGACTTTATCCGGAACTCCTATATGAACCCCACATTAATAATCTTCCAAAGGTATTCTTAACTCTTACAATCCTTCTATAACAAACCCCGCAACTGATCAGGTATCAGACCAACCTGAATCACCAGCATCTGCACCTTTGTATCAGTCTACTGGACAGCTAAGCTTCCACAGCACATATTCATCCCTCCAACATAAAGTCAATCCACTCTTATACAAACAATGGGTTGTTGAGTATCATGATTACTTTCAGCCATTCACTTATTATATGATAGATGACCACTTTCTCACTGTTTTAGTGCATCTGCCACTACAAGAGCATCTTCAACTTTTGGAGAATTTCCTATTACCCCTCCACCAGCTAACAATTCCGCAGAAACTTTAAGTGCCCAGCATAGGGAACACACCAGGTACTTTACATGCACCAAGGAGTTGTATAGATTATACTGCTTAACCCAACTGGTGATGACTGTAACCAATTTTACAAACTGCTATTGTTCCTGACACGTTTACTTTATTATGGCAGAGGTTTGAGTGACCACTGCAGGAACCCCAATGAGGGAATATGGACTAATTCACAGATAGCCTCCTCTGTACCATTTTAGAAATATGCCTAAGAAAATGTATTGGTCCATGTCACGCGCTACAATAGCTGGCGTGTGTCGGATCGCTGGCGGTCTCACCGCCATTGAATCACCCATCATGTTCTGCCCGTACCACTTCGAATGGTCTAGTCTTTTCCATCATGGCCACCGCGGGAGGTTTTTCTTCCCAGTCCTCCCGGCGGTCGACGCGTTGAAGCCTGCTTATTACTCGCCTTTGGGTTTACACACTGTTTTCCTTGCTTGGGCCCTCTGTCCTCTGCTGCTCACTTCTGGTCCCGCTTTTCTCTCTGCGGTTCCCCGGCGGAGCTCTTTCTCCTCCCTCGCTTTCTTCTGGCTTCTCCCCTGGCTTTCCAGTCTTACCTATGGATCTCTCCCTCTGTTTCTGCTTCCTCTGCTGAGGTTTCCTTCTCCTCAGACCTCACCCCGGAGTTCACATACTCCCTTGTCACCCATAGCACTCGTGCCGCTGCATTAAGCATCCCTGTGGGCACGCTCTCCTCCTGCTGGGTTGTTTCTCGCTGGCATACCTGCCCCAGTTTTTTCTTGTCAACACAACCAGATCTTGAACCCATTCATTCCTGTTGGGGCATACACTGTGAGGACTACCTACGGTTCTATCCAGGACAACACGTTTCTGCTAGTCTTCAAGACCTGGGAAGGAGACTGCATGGCAACTTTAAGTCTTATCTACAAGTGTTTTTTTTTGCGCCATAGCTGACTTTTTCCCGTATCCGGCTATCTTGGGAGCGAGGTCACTGGCCTTCTTGCCAATCAAGCGACCATTGTTGGGTGTTCTCGGGGTAGACCTAACCTTCACAAAAAAAAGGACTGCAAAAGCTGAGGAAGGAAGAAGATATTGCAGCTAAGTACCAGCAGTTCAGGTGAGGAGGTGGGGGAGTGCACTGATTCGGACAGGGAAACATACAAGCTTAACAGTCAAAGATCAAAGATCAATTCATGCAAGAAGTGTAAAAACAAGAATCTGGTCAACTATTTAGAAAGGCTTAACCATTGTTTTGACTAATATTCAGGGATTCCCAATGCAGCAGAGACAGCATAAAAAGCTGGCATGTCTGCATTCGTAATGCGATTCCAGCACACATCTGCAGAAGGTATTAAGGGAGAATGTATAGGTTGGGAAGCAAGAACCTAATTGAAGTATTGTTAGATGCCTAGCACTTTCATGAGATGGCAGAGGAACAGAAAAGAACACTGAATTCAGATTCATTGCTTTATAGATTCAACAGCTCCAACCATCATAAGGGAGGATTGAACACTGGAAAGGACCATCCCTGAGGGGAAGGTGAAAGACTAGGGGAAGAGGAAATCCTGCTAACACAGGGCCTGGTGGATCTCAGGACAGACAATTGTGCAACCTGCACGATGACCACTGTAACCAATACAAGAAATGTGGCTACTGTAAGTCTGAATTCCCAAACAGACCTGCTCAACACAATGCCTGGAAACTTTCCCCAGTCACTTCTACCACGTCTGTCATCCTGCTACAGCTATTCCTCCCTTGCGTAGCTGTGCTGCAGGATCTAGCTACTGAGTTAGAAAAGGCATGCTGGTCTCACAAAAAATATATCTCTATGATGATACATTTTACTGCCGTCTGGACGACTGCTTGGTCATGCCAAAACCACTTTTACCCAAACTTTTTTGACTAGGTCAGTAGTAAGAACAACATGTTTGTTATTGTTAACTGTGATTGATTCGCTTCTTATTTTCTTACTGTTGCTCAGTATTACTGTGCTCTTGTCCTATTTGCTTAGCCCACAATGTAGCTAAGGCAGTGAAGCCTTTATAATCTGCTCATCCTGCTCCAGAAGGGCCTTTCTAAAAATACAGGTGGACTTCATTCAGTTCCCTAAATGTTTACTATGTGAAATGGTATTGCGTGGTAGTAGTAGATGTGTTCTCCGAGTGGGTTGAAGCTTGCCCATGTAGATAGTTGGACTGTCATTGTAGCCAAGAAAATGTTAACTGAGTTAATTACCCAGTTTGGTCTTCTTGTTAAAATTGACAGTAACAGAGGCACTCACTTCACGGGGAAGGTTGTTAGGGATATCTGCAGAGCTCAGATTATTATTCAGCAGTTGCTTTGTACCTACCACCACAGTCTAAAGGTATTGTAGAACATAGGAATGGGGAGTTCAAGAACTGCCTGTCGAAAATTTTCCAAGAGACTGGTCTTAAGAGGCCTAGTGCCTAACCCCAGTATTACTCCATATCAGAATTGTTCCAAACAGGAAACATGGACTGTGAAATATTACATGGATGCCCTATGTGTATGGTCATTAATCATCTTCCAATTCCATGTAGCATGAATCACCACCATGAATATGAGACTGCCTTGAAGAATTGTAAAGACCATCTGACTTCTCTATCATCATGTAGAGCCTGTATCAGAACCAACTGATTGATTCTCCCATTTGCTCAAACAAGGACATTGGATGCATCTACGAGCACACCAGAGAAGTCAGCACTTCAATGATGCTGGAGGGTCCCTCACCAGATACTCCTCACGACACAAATGACCATAAAGTCCCAGGGGCATCTAGTGTTGATCCATGCCTCTTCTTGCTGGAAATTCCATCCTCCAGCTGATGCACCACAGCAGACTTTGTATCCACACACTCCTGCTTTGGTTGATCCTCCCTGAGAGAATGCATCATCAGAATCACCCTCATCTGAATCGGCTTCTGCTTTCAATTCTACTGCACTGACCACCAGATTTCCGTTGCCTTTTCCAGATTGTTTTCAACTTCCAAGCCAGGCTTCACCTCCAAATTCAATTGATTTTGCAGACTCACCAAAGGTGTATATATTTAGTGCCAGGGAAGTTGAACACTGGTACGTTTCTCCCTTTCAATGAACTGAGCCAGCCTTTCAACACAATCGTAATCTCTACCCTTGCAAAGGGTAATATACGAGTTTTCTTAAGTTTATTATAAGATATTGAGGGCATAAAATGTCAGTATAAACCCCACTGACTTTACAAGGGACAGGACAGATAGTAAATCACGTGATGGAAAAGGAAAACAGGGTGTAAAAGCCAAGTCCTATGTTTTTTAGCATGCTAAATTGAAATAGGTATCATGGAGATCAAGAGGAAGGGAGTTGCAGAGAGAGGGACCTTGAACACAAAAAGAGTGTCTGCCAATTCTTGCAAAGCAAAATTTAGGAATTGAAAGAAAGAGATGAGAAGAAGAGCAACGAGAGTGAAGCAGAGTTTAGTGAGAAATGTGATTACAGATAATATTTGGTTTTAAAGCATAGACACGGTGATGAAGAATAGAAAGAACCTTACAAATAATCTTAAAATTAATAGGGAACCAGTGAAGTTTACTTGGTACAAAGGGGGTTTGCTCTGACGTCTAGAATTCTGTGGTCTACTACTTGACTCCAGTAGACCGTGAATTATTGTATCATGTCTCATACATACATACAGAATTTCTTTAGATGTAGTAGTACCCTTCAAATTTTTGAAAGCTCAGACAAAAAAGTAAATAAATAGTAATAGAGGGTGCAGCTTATGTTTTATTTTGCTGTCAATTTTTTTGTATTTTGAAGTCATGCATTTGTACTCTTTTTTAAGAAACAGGTACAGTACATTTCTTAGTATTTACAAGTCCTTAGTGAGATTGGATTTAGCAATAAAGTTGAAAATAAACAAAGCTTCAACAAAGTAGTGCTTTGATATTAATTTGTGACCACCACCTATAGTGACAAGTGATAGTACAGGTACTCAATACTGAACAACCGAACTGCGGACAAATAAATGGTAAAACAATTGGTTGTATGTAGCCAGGCTGGAGGGTGACCTAACACGTGGTCCTTTCAGTTACACAACCAGTGAAGTTTAATCAGAAGGTGAATAGCATGGGCAAAATGAGAGAGAGACTGTAGGGAACAATAACATACACTGATATTGGCTGAATATAAAGCAAGAGGTTCCAGAATGGTGCCTTGCTTCATTCATGTGTGTTGTGGTTTTCTTTAAATAACATGAAAAGGTGCACCTGTAAAATGGACGTAACCTTCTTGTCTGATAGACTTTACAAAACAAATCATGCAGATTTCCCAACACATTTTGAAACCAATTCTGGAGCTGCATTGGCACAAACTATTTTCATCTGAAAAATGGTAGCTTACTTTACTGAAACAATGTACTTTGCAAAACTCTGCAAATAAGAAATGTGGAGTCTGTGAAATGCAGAGCAGCACTTCATCTAAACAACATAACACCATTCCCTACAAATAATGTAGCACAAACATGCAAAAAGTCCCAAGGACTGGGTTTTGACCAACTTTTAATTAAGAGCAAGAAATGCTGAAAGCACCTTTTCTAAATAGGAATTTCTGCATTTGCTAGGGAAGGAGTTGACATGTAATTTCAAATGAAGCATCATATTGAGAAAGGCTTTGCTTTAAAACAGATGATAATGTCAAAGACAAAGCATATATTTCATTTTCCAGCAGTAATCGAAACAAAGTGTATTATCCTTTGAAGAATATGTCAGAATAAAATACTGTGATGCACATATACATGTACATTGAAGCCTTTTGTAACTGTATTAAGTGTTATGGTTATATAAGACAATTTAAACAGGGAATACATTACTGTTTCAATCGGCATGTCCAGATTGATGTCCTAATGTGGCTTTGCTAATGCTGGGTTTATTGGTTCTCCAGTGAAGTTGACAACAAGCTAATTTCTGTTAAGCCCAGCAAACATTGTTGTTGGGGCTGGGGTCCAGGATCTTAATTTGATCATCTGGAGATAAATAGACTCATTTATCTTGCATAAAATAAGCAGAATAAATCCCCTAATACAATGACACATGTGTTCAAGGCCTCTGAAGAATGGTTTTCCCGCCCCCCACTTGGGTTCATCTCAAGAAAAACATTCTTAAAGAAATACATCTTTACATTCCAGTAGAGCCAACTCGATGAGCTCTGAGACACTCAAACAAAAGAGGCCTGTCAGCTTACCTCGTAGTTTACTGTGCTGATACAAACAGAAAATAAGTGGACCATTTGAATAATCATATTGGTGCATAAAACCTATTTTGGCTATAAAATCCCCATCATAATGTTTAGGTCTTAAGAAAAAGGTGTTTTGAATCCATGGGAGTCTCGTCTACAAAATTAGCCTAAATATAATGCCCCTGATTCATGGATTATTTGCGCAAAAAAAAACGGGATTTGTGCGCCATTCTGCCCGCAAATCCCTGTTTAACTAATGGGGATTTGCGGGCAGAATGGCGCACAAATCCCGTTATTTTGGCGCAAATAATCCATAAATCAGGCCCAATATCTCTAGATGTATTCATTATTAATAAAACCATAAATATCAATAAGTATGACAACATTTAAAGTGTATATCATTAACTTATTAAAAAGAAGGGGTGCATTCTATGAGAGTGTCACCCTGTTAATCAAGCCAATGGAAAGAATCAACCATTTCATAAGTGCAATGTCTCTATGTCATAGTGTGGGAATATTATATATTAAATAAAGAAGAACACACACAAAGTTGGGAATAGATCTAGAATCGTGAATTCTGCCAAAAGGGAAACCGCTGACCCAAATAGATGAGTGCTGTGCTTGAATAATATATGATGGATTGGCATTGTTCATGAGGACGTTTGAAGTAGATTTTATGTGAGGCAGACCTAGAGGGATATGTGGGGAATCCTGTGTATCCCTCACCAAAACCCTGCCTAGAGTCTCATCCCAGGAGGCCATTGCCACAACAGGCTTCGCTCCCAGAGACCATAGGCATTAATCAATAGCCTGAGTGACCCGAGTCATACGAGTCTTCCCATGTCCCCAAGAGTCCGGCAACCATAACAGGACTCTAGCACAGCGTCCCCGCTGCACCACTGCAGACGATTTCCTTTACGGACAGAACCTGTAGTAAGAAACCATCCTGATGAAGGCCACTACAACCTCGGGCTTAATCCCAGCCCAGCTTGGCCGAAACACCGTCGTGTCGATTTTCTGTGGCACAACCCCTGTTTATATGTGTTTGTAGAATAGTGTTGTGTTCACTATTGTTGTTCTAGTACCCCCGGACCTATCACAGTCCTGGGTTGCACACTGTTGACACCCCCTGTCATCAATCACTTGTACTGTATACTCGTGCATCACTGTGAAAATTGTTCCTCCGCAAGAAAAGAGGACGATACTCATTTGTATTTCGCAAAAAAAAGAAATATCTGTCCACCTAACCTTTCGTGCTTATCGAAACTTGTGTAAATGTTTAAAAACACTAATCTGTGCAAAATCTTTTTGAAGGCAAAATAAAATAGCTTCAAAAACTTGACAGCTGCTCTCGGATCCCTCACCCTGATTTCTATCTATTTACCTACCAGTACCCTCCTGGGCATATCAGGACTTCGCCAGGCGCCCTTTATATACTCTTTCCTTTGCAAGAGCAAGATGCTCAGAGGCATCTTTGAGTGCCTTACTGATCCTGGCATGCAAGGTTTTTATGGCAGGCATTTTCAGGTCTTCGGGGACATCAAAGTCGGAGGTCCGCGGGTGTTGGCCATACACGATGTAAAACGGGGTTTGACCTGTCGCTGCGTGCTGGGAATTGTTATACGCATATTCCGTGATCCATAACATCTCCTTCCAAGTCCCTTCAGATTGGTGAAGCATACATCGTAAGTATTGTTCGAGCGTTGATTTGTCTGCTCGGTCTGACCATCTGTTTGAGAGTGATGGCTAGTGGACAGTCTTACATCTATCTGCAACAATGCACAACACTTTTTCCAGAACTTTGAAATAAAATGACTCCCTCGATCAGATACCAGAACTGATGGAAGCCCATGTAGCTGAACGATCTTTGCCAAAGTGGCCGCCGTAGGCAGACCTTTCAGTGCGATGAAGTGCGCCATCTTTGAGAATGTGTCCACAACTACCAGAATGGTGTTATAGCCACTGCAGGGGGGTAATTCGGTGATAAAGTCTAGACTCAATGTGTGCCAAGGACCTGTGGGCACCGTTAGTGGACGGAGTAAACCCTCAGATTTCTGTTTCATGTTCTTGTTATGTGCGCAGATTCCGCACGCCAACACATTTTGGATGACATCTTTTCGCCAAGTTGGCCACCAGTAGTTTTGTTTCACCTTAATCAGTGTTTTGGTTAACCCTGGATGGCCTTCCAATAGTGAGTCATGGTAATTTGCAATGATCTGTTCCTGGTGGGACTTCAGTGGCAGATAAAGACGTCCCATGTAGAAGGGTAGCCCATCAGTGACTGTATGCTTGCTGTCCGTTGTGACCCATACTTGTAGATCCTCGGCACTCAGCTGCTGCCGTATTTCAGTTCTCAGTTCATCTGATGGTGAGGTGGTTGTAACCCCAAAACCTTGTCGCTGGGTATAATGGCAATCGGTTTGGGTGTGATATTCGCATCTTCCCCCACCCCCAGAGGAGATAGCGCATCTGCTTTACCTTTGCGCACACCTGGCCTGAAGGTGATGACATAATCATATTCTGAAAAGAACACTGCCCATCGTAATTGGCGTGATGACTGAGCTTTAGTGGATCGTAAGTACTGCAAGTTGCGATGGTCAGTGATGACCGTGACTGTATGCCAGGCCCCTAAGAGGTAGTGCCTCCATTCCTTGAAGGCCGCCTTAATGGTGAGGAGTTCTTTATCTGTAATGGTGTAGTTCCTCTTGGAGGGAGACAGCTTCTTTGACCAGAACGCAACAGGATGCAGGTGTCCGGTTTCAGGATTTCTTTGTGAGAGAACAGCTCCCATGGCAATATTGGAGGCGTCGGTCTCAACTATAAACGGGAGATCCGGTTTCGGGTGCTGTAAGATTGGAGAAGAGGTGCAGAGGTTTTTTAGATCTTGAAAGTCTTCTTCAGCTTCACTGGACCAAATGAACCTTTGGTCGTTACGCAGTAGGGTTGTAATGGGATGCACTATTCATGAAAAACCAGGGATGAAGTGACGGTAGAAATTTGCAAAGCCTAAGAAGCTCTGGGCCCCTTTGACTGATGTTGGCGCAGGCCACTTACGTATTGTGTCAACCTTGCGATTGTCCATCCGGACACCTTGGGGAGAAAGGACAAACCCCAGAAACTCGACTTCGCTCACATGGAAAGAGCACTTTTCCAGCTTGGCATATAACCGATACCTACGTAGTCTTTCTAGTACCGCCTGGACATGCTTAACGTGTTCCTGCTCTGCGGTGGAATAAACCAGGATATCATCAATGTACACAATGATGCAAATGTCCAATAGATCCCTCAGAACATCGTTCATGAAACTTTGGAACGCAGCCGGGGCATTGCAAGGCGGAACGGCATCACCTGATACTCGTAGAGACCGTACTTTGTCCTGAACACCGTTTTCCATTTGTCTCCGCTCTTAACGCGTACCAGGTGATAGGCCCCCCTGAGCTCCAGCTTGGTGTAAATGCCGGCATCTTTTACTTGGTCTAGTAGTTCTGGTATCAGAGGTAAGGGGACCTGTTCTTCACTGTTATCTGGCTCAAGGATCTGTAGTCAATACAGGCTCTAAAGTCCCCTTCCTTCTTCGGGACGAAGAAGAGGGACGAGGCTACTGGGGACTTAGATGGCCAAATGAACCCATTGGCCAAGTGTTGGTTGAGGTACTTTTTCAGGTGCTGGTTTTCCTGTTCAGTTAATGCGTAGATGCGGCTACAAGGAACTTGAGCATTTGGGATAAGATCGATTTGACAGTCATAAGCTCTGTGCAGAGGTAGGGTTTCTGCCATCTCCTTCTGGAGGACGTTGAGATAAGCTAGATAAACTGGAGGTAATACCCCCATTAACGCTAAGGTTAAATCACTGTCTTGGTTTACTTGAACAGGTTCCATTGGACAGGATGGCCTCTCTGGATAGCAGGAAGGGAAACAGTCTTCGGAGAAGGACAGTTCTCTAGTACGCCAATTGATGCGTGGATTGTGAGCCTCCAACCAAGGCATCCCCAGGATCAGTTGAAACTGCAGTTCACTTATCAAGTGGAAAGTGATGCCTTCCCTATGGCCATCTTGGCAAAGAAGTGTCACAATGGTGGTGGTGTGGGTTACTGGCCCGGAAGACAGTTGAGTACCATCAACAGTAGTAACGTTCTCCGTTGCAGCTTTTGGACGAACGGGTAGTCCAATCCGCTTTGCCAGGTTCTGGTCCATGTAATTACCCACGGCTCCGCTGTCTATGAAAGCCTCTAGAGTGTGTATTTTAGATGGCTGTTGCTGGTTAATTAGGACTACTGGCATGGCGAAGTGTGAGGTCTGTGCTTCTTCCTCTTTGCTCAACAAACGGACCCCTACGCTTGCCGGGCATTGGAGTTTTCCGAGTCAAGGTTGGATTGTTCCCTCTCCAAAGCACCCACAGCTTTTAGAGGTGGCTTTACTGGGCATTCACGCAGGAAATGACCCGCATTTCCGCAGTACAAATAGAGCTGTTGCTGCATCCTATTCTCTCTCTCTGTTCTGGTAAGAGGTCCTCTAAACCCTCCAAGTTGCATAGGCTCCGAATGGTTCTCAGGCTGACGGGGTGGATTGTCTCTGGGACGCAGGTAAGTCGTTCTTCCCTCTGCCCGTGTCCGATCAGCTCTCCGGTCTTGTGACCTAAGGTCTATTTGTACGGCAAGGTCTATGTACTCGGCACAACCGTCGGGCGGATTCACCACGTGGGTGAGTACATCTTTCAGTTCTCTACGCAAACCCTGATAAAACAGTAGTTCTCTTCTCTTCCGGCCATTTGGCCTTGGCAACCATTCTGTTGAAGGAAGATATATAGGTAAGCAAGTCCTGACTACCTTGCTGGAGTGACAACAACTCGTTGACCAAGGCTTGTTCTCGGGTATGGCGAGCAAACAACTTCTCTAGTTCCCTCTGAAAGCCTACGAAATCCCGTAGCACCGGGTCATCCCGATTCACTAAGGGAACTGACCAGTCGGCCACACTTCCCCCCAGATATGATAGGACGAAAGCTACTTTGGACTGATCATTAGGGAACATTCCGGGTTTGCATAGGAAGTGCAGTCGACATTGGTTAAGGAAGGTAGCACATTTTTTGGGGTCCCCTAGGAACCGCTCTGGCGGAGCTAGAGGGACTGAACCAGGTAATACCACTTGTACTGGAGGCTGCGGCTGACTTCTCGGTAATGGGGACTGACTTGCCTGGCTCGCGAAAAGCTGTCTAGCCAGTTCCTCGGTACGGTCTTCATTCACCCCTAACTCACGCCGTAGGGCACTGGCCTCCTGTCGGGCAGTGTGTATCTCCACCCGAAGTGCCCCTAGCAACTGAGTGAATTGGTCTATGTCCGAGGTTTCCATGATGCCCGGGCAGAGGTTTGGTAAGTGGCTTCGCGTCCTGTAATGCTCACCTTGGCTCTGCGGGGGCACTTGGGATCCTCCTCTTGGGCGTTCTGGTTGGACCGGGTTCTGGGGCGTAATTCTGAAAAGGAATGCACTGGGACGTTAACAATGAGTGTGTCAATATGAACCACCAACTATCTTGTATTTCCAAACCTCTTCACTCCCCCTGGGCTCCTTCCCCTCACCTGTTTTATGGAAACATGAAGTTCTCCATCCTGTTGCTCTGTACAGGGGCGCCTTTTGTTGTAGCCAGTTACATCACTGGCCCTGGGGTACTACCCAGACCTGCTGTGGCGAGGAAATGCTTGCAGTTGGCGTGCACACATGGCAATGCTTCTTGCGCGTATGCCAACGCGCAAATGTTTTTGTGGTCTTGGTTTGGTTTGTAAAGTCTAGTGCCTTAATGGCGCTTGCCAATATCCTTGTTGTCCCAAGCGCTGTAATGTCCTTGATTTAAGCACTTTATATGTGCTTTAAAGTGTTCAGCGCTATGATGTCCTTGATTTGAGCGCTTTCTATGTCCTTTCAAGTGTTCTGGTTCGAGCGCCTACTAATATCTTTAAGCGCTTTATTGCCCTTCTTTGTGCTATTTGTTGAGCCCTGTATCTGTGCACTAACCTCTAACCTTTTGTCACTCCAGAGGCTGCTGATCCGTAAAGCCGTGACAAGCCCGAGGCGCGGCGTGAAGATGACTGGAGCAGCTGTGCAGCCGAGGTGAAAGTATGCGGGCTGGAGATTCCGGGAGCAGCTTTGAAGCCGTGGTAGGCCTGGGGCGCGGCGTGAAGATGACTGGAGCAGCTGTGCAGCCGAGGTGAAAGTATGTGGGCTGGAGATTCCGGGAGCAGCTATGAAGCCATGGCAGGCCCGGGGCGCGGCGTGAAGATGACTGGAGCAGCTGTGCAGCAAGGTGAAAGTATGTGGCCTGGAGATTCCGGGATGCTAGGGAAGCCGGAGCACAGTGTGAAGACGGGTGTCACATCAGAGATGAGGCGAAGCAGCAGGTAAGCAGGGCTGGGTAACAGGGTCCAAGATCAACAATGCTTCATCTGATCTGTGCAGGATCGGTGCCGGGGCGTCACGCTGCATGGGCAGAGGGACGCAAAGCTAGGAGCTGGGCCTGGGTGTGGCTTTAAATAGTCAGCCACCCCCAGCCACGCCCCAATAGAGTGGCCTGCTACAAGAGATGCCTCCATGTTGGGGGAAAACCCAAGGCTGATAACGGAATGGCTGCCCTAAGAATAAGAGTCCCTCATTTACCCCTGTTTGTCTGTTATTCATTAGCCCATGAAACCACTGCTATCATTGGGTACATGATGCCACTTACGCCATGCTTGCACCCACCTTACCCCTACGTGTGACCCAACCCAGAGCCCTCTGTGTCTTCATGTGTATGCCTGATTTGTCCCTAACGCAGTAGTGGTAGGGCAGTGAACCACGGTTGTGACACCTTCTGTCTCTACCCACAATGCGTCTTCTAAAAACATCAAGGTAAGTAAAAACACTGTTAAAAGTAGTAAAGAAGTAGGAAAACCTAATTTCATTACGATAGACTACGTGTCCCAGAATTCCTGAGGGATTGTGACGAAGAAAAGAGCTGAAGAGGCATGCAGAGGTAAAGGACAGGCAAGCAGGCCTAACAGCCTTTGCCAGGGTCAGCAATGAATTCTAAGGGACTGCACCTGAAGCCAATTGCCCCACCTGAGAAGCATAAAAGGCTGCAGCAGGAAGCAGCAGTAGAAGGAAACTGGAGCAGGAGCTGGAAGGTCGGCAGCAGTAGCAGAAGAAGAAGCAGAGCATGAGACTGGCAGTTCACTAGGAAGTGTCACCACAGAAGGGACGCCAGGATGAGAGAAAAGCAGATTTCATCTGCAGGTTCTGAGTTGATCCTGTGCTCACAAACCCTATTTGGCTGTCACTGCATTGGAAGAGACTGGGAAAAACTAGCCGTCTTTCCAGGTGCACCTAATTGCAGTGAATGCAGAGCTGAAGTTGTGTATCCACCCAAGGCTCGTGTGCAGAAGCAAGCCGAAAGAAAATGGGGAAATGAAGATTCTCCGTTGTTGAGGTGGATCTGAGACACCGAATGCTGCAGAGTGCTGTGGGTCCCAAGAGTGCCTGTGGCAGTAGTAGCAGAAGAAAGAAAGATGGGAAGTGGAAGCAGCCCGCAATCGCTGTGACTTTGGAGTTGGTGAATGAATCTCTGAACTCCAAATAACAAGAAACCTTTTGCTGCTAACTGTAAACAGCGAAAATATCACTGACATTTAAGTAGAAGCGAGTAAAGTTGTTCGTAGTAGTGGGAAGTCTTCATAACACAGGGAATTGTATCAGGCACTTATTCAGCACAAGTTAAAGTGATGGCATAGAAAGAAAACCTTTCTTTTCCCATTGATGCACTTAAATTACTGAAGTGGTCGCTTTTCTCCTATTAAGAGGGAAAGCGTTGCCGGTAATCATTCAAGAAGTAGCAGCTGACTTTCCCAAAGTGTTACAAGGCTGCTTAACATCAAAGAAAGATTACATGTAAGAAACTGTGTTTCCCGATCCACGTTAAAGCAGATCGCTGCACAAACAAAAGGGAACGCAAGTCTTTAAGTGGAAGTTCCTTATCAAAGAGAGATTGTGTGCACCTAAATTTGTTTCTAAAGTGATACCTAGCTCTTGTAACATTCAGAACAATTATTTAGCAGTTGTAGAAGATGATGAAGTCGCAAGAAGACCAAGCATTACCCAACCCATTAGACAGATCCTTTATAGGGTGAAACCAGCTCAATTAAGAGCTAAACACCGATGTTTTAAAGTTATTGAAGCTGTTGTAAACC
Organism: Ambystoma mexicanum; assembly: GCF_040938575.1. Taxonomy (NCBI): domain Eukaryota; kingdom Metazoa; phylum Chordata; class Amphibia; order Caudata; family Ambystomatidae; genus Ambystoma; species Ambystoma mexicanum. Next base: position 1,057,316,148 of record NC_090922.1, on the reverse strand, counting down.
CAGAGTCCTGTGATACAAGGGTGACAAGGTTATCCAAGGCGGAAGAGTGGCAATACAGCTTTCGGGTAACTACTGGAAACAATAAGGTGTGCATAACGCTGGGGGAGGGAGCTGGGTGCTTGTTAAAATAACTGATCGACAATCTGTGAAGCTGAGACTATTGAAGCTGAGAGAGAGAAGCAGTCTAGAAGCCAAGACAAATTTCTGTGGTAGCTGTAAGACAGACAGAAGAGGCAAAGAGACTGTCCTTTCTTATGCTATAAGGCAAAAGAGGGCTCTGCCTACCTGTAGAGGTCAAAGAGTCTTGTCTAAGTTGCTTAATACATTCTCAAAGTATAAAGTTGCAGCAGAAGCAGTAGAACTGTGGTTGTCTATAATTTTGTCAGAACACTTTATATCGACTGTAGTTGCAGTAGTAATAGACTGTGAAGCAAATGAGCCTACTTTCACAACACAATTTGTAGAAGGGAGCTGCCAAGGAGGAAACAAACCCTTTAGAATAAGTATTCTGACAAGTTATATTAAAGACGTTGCAGAGGTTACAAAAGAAGAATTGTTGATAAAGCAGAAGTTGTACATTTGTTTTGAACTTTATCCATTCTAGCCTTGAAGGAGGTTATCCAGGATTACCATTGGTGCTGTTTTCTCTGTGGAACTTGGAAAGGGAACTTTGCAACGACCGAAGAAGGAACTTTGCAATGACCGAAGAAGGAACTGTTATCATTGAATTTCGGTTTGAGTAAACTTTTGTTTCTTTGGAACTTTTTTAGAACTGATTTAAGACTTTACCTTTCTTTGGGAGAAATTGACTTTGGACATTCCTGGGGAATGCGATCTACCCAGGACAAATAGGAATCATCCAAGACATTGGTTATTTGATAATCTTTTATTTATGTTGTTTAAACTTCGTTTAACTGTATTGTTGTTTAGTGTGATGGCCGGTTTTGTATATGCTAGGAGATTTTCCCTTAGATCCTAGACTAGGTAGGGAATTCCCTGGTAGAGTAGGCTCATTTAAGTTTTCTTAGCAATTTTTGTTAAAAATCAAATGTCAAATACTGAGAAATCTACAAGTAGTTGTCTACCTCACATTACTGACCTCTCCCAGATATTTCAGACTAGAAGGGTCTACCTGACCAGGGAGATTCGCCTGCAAACTGCGAGTCCATGCTACATTTTTTACTTTAAAGACTTATTCAAAGTGAGTAAAACATATACCCAACATAATTAGAGAGAATTCCCCTAGAACCATTTCTCTGCTAAGTCCCAGGTGTGGGTGGATTGGGGGAGGGAGGATGCCAATTAAGGGAACTAATTCCAAATAGAATGCTTTAACATTTTAGTGAAAAATGCAATATTGCTTTCTCACAATCTTTAAAGCTAAATGAAAACGGATTTATTTTCAGCAAATATTATGTTTCTTGTGCACAGCACACAATGTCTGATATATTATCATGAACAGAATGCAAAAGTTATTTTCTACATTGTTAGTGTGAAGTCTATCCTGCTTTCTGAGTGTGTTGAAAGCTGAGTGAGAGTACATTTAAATAAGAACCAATGCCATGTTTCTGCCTTTTGCTTGGTGCTGTGGGCACAGTGTAAAACAGATAGCATTTCCCAGTCCTGAGAGCACAACATTTTGTACATCTTAGTTAATTATTTGAATCCTACATGTTTTCAAAAGCTGTCGTTATACACAGATTTGTGAAAGAGTGTACAACTTTCCAAATGTCCACAATTATTTGCCACGCTGTGACATGTGAAAGCCTAGTAATTTAAAAAGAGATATTGGTATGAAAGGGAGCTTAGCTGAGCGCCATTCCATATCCATAAAAAATATGCAATTTTAATTCGAACAGTAAGGACTTCAAATTCGATACACCCAAATCATCCAAGAAAATTGGTTGGCTAATGTATTTGTCATAATTTTGGGTCAATATATAGTGTTGATAAATATATATTGTGTTTGTTCTAAATTGATAGCACAGCTTCTATAAAAAGAAGCCCATAGATTGGGATGCGACCCACCAGAGCTGCCTGTTTACCTGAAAATCATTATGAGCTGGGCCCACTTGCTGCATAGAAAGTGCCCATTTACCTGAAAATAGTTTTTAGCTGTGTCTCCTTGCTGCATAGAAAGTGACTGTTTACCTGAAAATCGTTTATAGCTGTGTCCCCTTGCTGCATAGAAATAGTTTTTTTTGTTTGAAAGTCAATTTAGCCTTGTCCCCTTGCTGCATAGAAAGTACTTGTTTGCCTATAAATGGTTTTTTAGTTGTGCCCCTTTGCTGCACAGAAAGTGCCTGTTTGCCTGAAAATTGTTTTTAGTAGTACCTGTTTGCTGCAGAGTTCATCTGTGCTCGTTTGATGCAGAGTAAGGGCTTGTTTGCCTGCAAATAATTTTTAGCTGTGCTGTCTTGTTGCACACAAAGTGCCTATTTGCCTGAAAATCGTTTTTAGCGGTGCCTGTTGCCTGTTCTTGTTTGTCTGAACCCCTCCCCTCAGAACCCTCTATCCCACACACCCTTTGCTTTGCCCCGCACCCCCCTCCATGTGTCTCAGCGCATCAGCCTGGTAGGTGTCCTCCTCACCATTGCAGCAAGCTAAGTCACTATCTGTTTCTCCTATCTTCTCTAACTGCTTCTCTATTTCCTATCTCTCTCCTATCACTAGATGTGGCCATAGGAAACTTAAGAAGGACATACTGGGCTCCAGCCCAGGCCTTCCCATTGCAGAAACCTATGTCACGGCTTCCGCCAGAGAGACTTTCACAGACATCCTCTTTGTCATTCACTCACCGTACCTATGGACCCGGTACATGGTCGACTTTCTCTCTCCTATCGCCTCTTATCCCATTAATGGTGGCACCCACTGGGAGGTCCTCCTTGACCTCTGTGCCATTTCCAGGATCATCATTAATGTCTATATGAATGGAACCGTCATGGTTCAGGGTCCTCAACCCAATCTTCTTCTCTTTCACAGGCTCCTACCTCGCCTCTCAAACCTTACCTCTCCCCCTGAACAATCTCCTTTGCCTGCTGTGCCTTACTCATCCTATGCACAGGCTCCCTTGCCCACTGTGCTTCCTCCGCCTCTGCACAGGCTCCCTTGCCTGCTGTGTCTTCATCCACCTCCACACAGGCTTCCTTACCTGCTGTGCCTTCCTCTGCCTCTGCACAGACACTCTGGCCTTGCCTTACTGCCCCGGCTCGCTTGTTGGCCTTGGCTCCTCCTGCCAACCTCCAGTATTCATCTGGCTCTCTTGCCACCCTCGGGGGTGACCACCATCCCCTGCGCCCCCCACGGAAGACCTTCAAATATGGCAAGCTGTTCCATATTCCCACGCTTAACTCTTGCTCTGCTGTCAAACACTTGTCCGACATCTGCAACCTCCTTGAATGCATGGATGTACTCACCATCACAGAGACATGGTTCAAGGACAGCTCTGTCACAAGCTTTGACACACTCCTCCTTGAAGGATACAAGATCCTCTCTGTACCCTGGCCCAAGAGGTCAGGAGGGGGAGTGGAATTGATCTTTCCAGAATCCATACCTGTTTCCATCATCCCCACTGAGGCCTACTCTTCTTTCAAATGCCTAGTCTGCAGGCTCTCTCTCTCTCCTGAATCTTCTCTCCTCATGGCCACCTTCTATTGGCCACCAGGACAATCCACTCCCTTCCTTTCGGAATGGGCTGATGTGGCCTCCTCTCTACTCTCCTCCTCCTTTCAACTCCTCCTGTTGGGTGACCTATACATCCATCTGGACTCTCATTGAATCCTCAGTACCTTTCCCCAACCTATGTGATTCCCTCTCCCTCTCCATCTTACCTTCTGGCTCCATGCACACAGCGGGCCACACTTTGGATGCCCTCATCTCTACCGACATCCCTCTCTCTATCCCTCTCACTACCTCTCTCTCTCTCTTGGACAGACCACTCTCTTCTCTCTGCACACTTGAAGCTCTCCTCTCCTCTTGCATCAGCACACCCAGCGCGGCCACTCGGATTCAAAGCCACCAGATCCATGAAAAGAGTGACAGCGGCTGCCTTTGCCCCCACCTAATCTCTGCCTCCTACTCCTGCAACTCCCACCCTGGTACAACCCTTGCTTACTTCAATCTATCTCCAAAACCCTTGACACTCTTGCCCCTGTCATGAGGGTCCAACTGAAGCCTTACAAAAACTCTTGGTACGACTCTGATCTGGCTGCCCTTAAATGCAAGTGTAGGGTAGCTGAACAGAAATGGAATGCGTCAGGCGGACCCTCGGACAAATTGGCCTGTCGCCTCCTTCAAAGGCAATAACGACTCTGCATCCACACCAAGAAAAGAGTCTTTATTCAAGCCTGCATCTCCACGGCATCAAGCAAAATAGCCAAACTTTTCAGAGTCTCTTAAGGAACTTGCCATTCTTGCAGCAGCCTCCTCTTCTGTCACACCCACCCAGGACCTTTGCTTGGCCCAGTCTTCACACTTCACAGCAAAAACCCATGACATCTCCTATCTCACTTCCACACCACACCATACACCAACACTTCTGGAGCCTCCCTTGGACCCTCCACAACTTCTCCACTCTTCTCTCAGTCCCGTCACATCTGATGAGGTTGCCAGACAAGTCTGGTCTATGAAGGCCTCATCCAAACAGGTGGACCCCTGCCCTTCCAAATCCAGTAAGGACAAAATTGACTCGCTCACTCCAGCCTTGGTTGATCTCTGCAATCTCTCTTTTGCCACTGGTGTTTTCCCAACTTCTCTTAAGCACTCCCTTGGGCACCCTCTCCTTAAGAAACCCTCTGCCAACCCCTCTATTCTGGCAAACGACCGCCCCATCTCTATCACCCCTTTCCTGGGCAAACTCCTGGAGAAGCTGGCTATCTCTCAGCTCACCCTCCACACTGAATCTGCTAGTTGCCTACACGACCATCAGTCTGGCTTTAGAGCATCCAGAGGCACGCAAACTGCTCTTCTGAACACCCACGAAGACCTGCTCTCAAATTTTGACACTAGCACTCCTTCTGTCCTAATTCTTCTTGATCTCTTCTCTGCCTTTGACACAGTAAACCACAACATCCTGATTGCATGTCACCGTGACACCATGGGAATCACAGGTCAGGCTCTGGTGTAGTTAACCTCCTTCCTTTCGACAGCCTATCCCAGGTGGATCTTGGGTCCTTTCTCTCTACTATCACTCTTTCAACCTGCAGCGTCCCCCAGGATTCTAACCTATCCCCCTGTTTCTTCAATGTCTACATGGCTGCCCTGGCACATGTGATTGGTGATCAAGAGAGGTCTGACCTTCCCATACAAGTTTACTGGCACACATCTAATTTTAGTGCGATTTCATTAAACTGAAAAAGAGGCTTTCATCAAATTAACCTCCAGAACTAAACAAAGGTTGAACCCTAACATAGCTATGGATATTCAAAATCATTACCCATGGCTGGCCCAGTTGGAGTACAAAGCATCAACAGGGAAAACAACAACTTTGGTAAGCCACTATTTAGCTTAGTTGTCATTATTTAATCAGAAGCTTTTTTATAAACCTTTTTTTTAAACAAAGAAAATGCATACATACAAATTCACACAATCATAAATAAAATGAAAAAAGGCAAGAAGCAACGCCTGAGAACACAAATAAGGATTGTACTTGTGAACAAAATTTGCTACGAATATGGAATAATGACAGATGCAAAGTGATGGTTTTGTTCTATACACTTGATCAGTGAAAGAAACATCGTTTTCCCACATAATGTATAGTTTGTGAAAGAAATGAATTCACCACCCACAGTACTCAAACCTGCTGTCATCAGATTTGGGAGTTTTTTGCGTTCCTAATGCATGAGAGATTGCTTTCCTATGACTCTAAATCAGTTCAAAAAATGAAGTATTGTGTCTTGATTAGATAGGAGAACAATCTATGGTAGCTGTGGATGTGTAGAGACTAATCCAAGGTCAACTTCAGAAAGTGGTTTCTTGATGTTTTAAGGAGGACCGCAGAATGAATGCGTGTCCAAGGACGTTTCGGCGGGCAGTGGAGGTTACCTTCATCTGGACCTGCGGATGTTGCTCTACAAGAGAAGTGCGCGCAGTGTTAAAAATAGAGGGATGTATAGGGAGGAAGAGAGTTTAAGAAGTTTAGAGAAGTAGAGAGAGGGTTAATGTAAACAATGATAAAAACAGTGTGGAGACATCTAAATGTCCAAATCGGCACCACCCACCAGGAGGAGGAACTTCTGTGGAGTATAGTGCTAGTCAGCCCATTTCTAGCAGACAAGGCATGCAGGAGACCCTTGGGTGGAAGCCAATGAAGAATAGCGTGGATCCCAGAAGGAAGCTCGAAGGGGACTAGGAGCTTGGTCAACAGGGGCAGTGCCTGGAAAATCTGCAAGTCAAACCAAGAGAAATGCCTGTTTAGCTGCCAGGTGTTAGGCAGGGGCAGCCACCCTGGTGTGTCCCATTGCCAGAACATGGGTCAGTAACTGTGCATACTGAGTGAGGGTAGGATCCCAGTGTGTGAGAGGGCCAGAGCCCAGAAATGTACTTTTGTCGTCACGTGTCCGCGGTTGAAAGTTGCTTGGCATGGCGCTGGGGCCCTGGGTGGTTCAATGTGGTTCGGGGAGTACCCAAAAGTGTGAGGATCCTGTGTGGGGAAACAGCAGGTCTCACTGTTAGACAGGGCAATGTGATGTATGCGCACAGACAGCGTGGAGAGCAGAGACAGCACGTGGTGGGAGCGGTGCTGTGATGCTCGGGTGGGAACCCTGTTAGCTCCTGTCACCCTCTCTAGCGTGCGAGCAGGGACAAAGCCTACTGGGTGTGCACCGACGAGAGAAACAAAAACGCACTCACTAGCTGGTGTGCAGGATCATAATGGCGTTCGATACAGTGGTTGTCAGACGGCATCCCAAGCTGTGTGTGTTGCCTGGGCAACCGGCCTAAAGAAGTGTACTGCGCTAGCACAGAAGACCGGACACATCGCAGAGTGTCGTGCGAATGCGTCGGAGAGGGAAGGGACTCTAGTGGGCCGTGGCAATGGTTGCCCAATTAGGATGCAGGGAGACGTGGTACAACCTGGCTTCATTAGGGCCAGACTGGCGAAATCCATATCCCGAAAGGCAGGATACAAGGGAATGATAGCTGGCGTGTACACGGTATGTGCAGTGTAGAGCAAAGAGTCATTTCCTGAAAAGAGCTCTGAGCCGTGCCGTTAGGGGAATGCCTGTAACAATGGAAGGGAGTGAAGGCAGCGTGCTGGTATGAATGGGTGCACAAAACATGATGTGCCCGTTGTTTTGTGGTGGCACTGAGAGGTGGAAGTCCACACTCGGGAGAAGGCGCACTGAATTACGGAGTTGCATAGGAGGGCGTGTTGCGACACCCAGGCCACTGTAGCACAAAGTTAGCCTGCGGATAGAAGCCACAGGATTGAGTCAAGTTGATAAAATAATGATGTATGTGTGCAAGCTTGTGCAGTGTGTATGGTGACTTTGGTGGAGAATGCACATCGAGGCTGGTGTCCATGTCATGGTAAAGACACATCAGGAGTTGAAAGTGTCATGTCAAGACCATCCACAAAAACAGTTAATAAATTGCATCCTTCATGTATCACAATCTGGAATCACAAAGCATCTTACTCAAACAGTGGATTGGTAACATTGGTCTCATTTAGTCCATTGGTAACAGTGTTCAACTTAAAAACCCACCATGCCTCTATGTGGTCAATGGTATTCACAATGTTGGTGTTGCATTGTATCCTGTCCACCACCCACCATTTTATGTCATCATGATTGTGTTGGTGTTCTAGATAGTGTGTGACCAAGGGAGCTGTGTGGTTCTTGCATCTAATCTGTGATCGATGTTCCACTATCCATTTGTGTACGGGTCTGCTGGTCTGCCCCACGTACCTCAACCTACTGGGGCACTCAATGAGGTATATGACATTGGAACCTTTGCAATTTGTAAAATGGTAGAGAGTCCATTCCTTACCCAGGACATCAAAATGTTTCATCTTGACCGTAAATCTGCAGATGGAGCAGGTCCCACATGGGTGATGGCACGTCAGATTGCGTAAATTCCATGGGGTGTTGCACGGTGTCATTTTTGTGAATCTGGCATGGGTAAGGTGCTCTCTAAGGTTTTTCGAGCGTTTAAGTGCCATGTGGGTATGGTTCATCCGTAATCTTTAGTTGCACAAGCGGCCAAAACTTTTTGATGATCTGTTTTATCTTTGTTGTAGCTTGACAGAATGTGGTCACGCAGGTCATTTTTTCTTCTTCATCAGTTCTAGGTTTGGGATGTAGTAGAACCTCTCGAGGGGTATTGAGAGCCCTCTTTTTTTTAAAAATGTTTTATTTTGAAAACAAATAAACAATACAAACCAAACTTGCAGCATTATTTACAACAGACTCGTGAACATCAATTAACGCACGTTACTGCTCCCCAAATCCCCCCTCCCTCAAGAGCTTATTTGCGTTTCTCGTTCTGTATCCGCTGCGTGTGGCTGGGTATCGCTTCCTTCCGAAGCTGCAGATTCCACTACTGTGCCAAACAGTCCTGTTATTAACATTCTCCAAGCCATCAGGTTACCCACTTCTTCTTCCCCGCACTTGCTACATGCCTCCTGCCACACCACCGTTTCAGCCTCCACCCATTTTTGCAAGTCCCGCCACCATACCTCAACCCGTGGCTTGTGGCTCTGCTTCCAGCCCATGGCAATCCTTCTTTTAGCAAGCACATATGCCAGGTCCCTCAGTTTCCCAAGATGTTTAGTATTCCGTGGTCTGGGAAACCCTCCCAACAGGCAGGCCCAGGCCGTATCTATGTTGAGCGTGACCCCTTTATCTGCTAGTTTCCGTGCCACTTCCCCCCAAAAGGCTTCAATCACTGGGCAAGACCAGAACATGTGTGTCATATCAGCATCTTCCTCATCGCATTTTGGGCATGCTTTTCTTCCTGCGTTTACAAACTTGGATATTCTCTTCGGGGTCATATAGGCTCTATGCGTTATGTATAACTGTATCTGCTGCAATCTGGCGTTTCTAGACACCTTCTTGTGGTATCCTATAGCACGTTCCCACATTCCATCGGTCATCAGTGCCCCCACCTCCGCTTCCCAGTCCAGCCTCAAATGAGTCAAATCCTTCCCCACCCGGGTCATCACCATCTTGTACAGTCTAGAGATATCGTGCCCTCCTTCTGATATGTCATATATTGTTCCCATTAGGACGTCTGGCTCCTCCGCCAGTACAGTCTCTGGACAGGTTTTACGAATAGTCTGCACTAGCCTAAGATACGTGACATATTGGCCTCTATGCAAACCTGTCTCTTCTCCCAGTTCTTAGAAATCTTTGATAATCCCTTCTTGCCATACATCTCCCAATGTGACCAGCCCAACCGATTCCCAATAGGTCCTAATTATCATTCTGAGTTGGTTGTCTCCCCCAGCTAAGGTGACTAGCGGCACCTGTGGGGAACACAGGCACGAGTTCTCCATCAGTTGGCATACTCTGTGCCACATCTTCCACCCAAGCAACAGCATACCCGGGCGTTCTTTCATTTCGAGTCTAGGCACCCAGATAATCTCATTTAGGTAAAACGGGGTGCAGTCCTGCCCAAACAGCCTAGATTCAGGAGTTACTTCATCAGAGAGCCATTTGGTTACATATTGCAACTGACTAGCTACATAATAGGCCTCATAATTCGGCAGCTTAATGCCCCCTCTATCATGAAAGTTCTGTAGCTTCCATAGCGCCACTCTATTGCGAGTGCCATGCCATAGGAAGTCCCTGCACATGCTATTCAGTTTGACAAAATAACTTTTTGGGTATCAAGTATGGTATATTACTAAAGAAATGTAACAGCCTGGGCAGGACCACCATTTTGAGCATCGCCCCCCGTCCCATCATCGCCAGCGGCAGCTTCTCCCGAAACTTCAAATTTGTTTGGATTTTTATCACAGCCACCTCAGTGTTATGCAAGTGTTCCCCCTCCACCGTATGATACACATCTATTTTGAGGTAGCGGAAGGAACCAGCCGCCCAAGGTACGGACAACACTGACATTCGTTCCTGAGGGGCTCCTATGTAGCTCCCCAATGGGAATATGCTCGATTTTTGGGGGTTTACCGCTATGCCGGACAGTTCTGCATACTTTTCCATAACCTCTAGAATATACTGAAGATTTTCTTCCGGATATTTCAAATATAGTAGTAAATCGTCAGCATACAAGGATATTAGGTGTTTCTCTCCCCCTACCTCAATACCGACCATGTCATATTGTTGTCTGAGGTACACTGCCAGGGGCTCCAGGGCTAGAATGTATAACATCGGGGACCAGGGGCACCCTTGTCTGGTGCCTCTACTGAGTTGCTACCTCTCAGATATCACCGATCCTGTGCGTACTCTGGCCAGTGGTTCACTGTATAGTAATTTTGCCCACCTAACATAACCCGGCCCCATCCCGTATTCTTCCAGGGCCGCCAGCAACCATGGCCACCTCACTGAGTCAAAAGCTTTGACTGCATCTAGGGACACCACCGCCATTTCCCACTCGCTCCTGTTTCCCTCTTCAATCACCTGGTGGAGTCGCCTGTGGTTGTGGGTTATATTTCTGTTGGGGACATAACCTGTCTGGTCCGGGTGTATCAGTTTGTTAATAACCCTTCGCAGCCTATTGGCCAGGACCGCCGTCAAGATCTTGCTATCCTGGTTCAACATTGACAACGGCCTATAGGAGCCGCAGCTATGCCCTGGCTTGTTGGGCTTAGGGAGCGGCACAATTAATGCTTCTCTGAGCGATTCCGGTAGCCGACCCATCTCAAAAGACTCATTGAGCATCTCTAGCATAGGGGGGAGTACTTCCACTTTATATGTTTTGTAAAACTCGCCAGGGAATCCGTCTGCGCCCGGGGTCTTGCAGGTGGGCAGCTGCTTCAGCACCTCCTCTAATTCCTCTAAGGTAATCGGTGCGTCCAGCTCCTCCCTTTCTTCATCACTAATCTTAGGTAACTCCATGTCTTTTAGAGTTTCTCTAATCTCCTCCCGATTGTCCCCTCCTCTGTCCTCATATAATGTTCTATAATAGTCCAAGAATGCCTCGTTGACTCCCTCCTGGGTGTCAACCACCTCCCCGTCTTCTCTAGTTATTGTCCTAATCGGGGGCCTGGGGGTTTCGCTCTTATATAACCACGCCAACAAGCGGCCAGTTTTATCCCCACCTGCATGTTGCCTCTCGACATACTTCTTGTAGTTAAGGTTGCAGAGCCTTTCCCAAAGCTCTGCGCACCTCTGCTGCAACTCGAGTACAAGTTCCGCATCCCCACTCTGTAGGCCTTTTGACTTAGCAATCGCAGCACCCCGCAATACCACCTTAAAGGCTTCCCAGAGCATGCACGCTGAATCTATGCTGCCTGTGTTTACCTCAAAGTACTGTGTGATCGCATCCCTGATATCTTCCCTGAAGACTGGGTCTCGGAGCGCCTCCGCCCGGAGGTGCCATGTCGGTATCCGCGCCCTGGGGTGGCAGTACTGCCAGCTCAGCACCAGAGGCGAGTGGTCCGACAGGACCCTCGCTCTATAGTCTATTTGGGTGGTCTCTATCACCACATCTGGCGTGGCAAAAAAGTAATCCAGCCTCGTGTGCAGGTGCTGCGGAGCTGAGTAGTGCGAGTACTGTGTTTCATTAGGGTGTTTCAGTCTCCAAACATCCGCCAGCCCAAAGTCATCTAGTAATGTCTGCAATACCCTGGCCGCTGGGGTGGGCCTATCAATCTTCCCATCAGATCTGTCTGCCTTTGGGTTGAGCACGCAGTTGAAATCCCCTCCCCAGATAACCGCTCCTCCCATACACGCGCCCAGATGAGCACACAGGGTTCTAAAATATGTCACAGTGTTTTGGTTGGGGGCATTCATATTTATAATGCATGCCTCTCTATTCTCTACCAAAGCCTTTAATATGACCAATCTCCCCTCCGTGTCCACCACCTCTTGTGTAAGTTGGAGCGGAACATGCGGTGCAACCCAGACCAGCACTCCCCTAGCGTAGGCAGAATACGAAGAGCCTACTACAGTACCTCTCCACTTCTTCCCCACCAGTTCCAATTGTTGCTGGGTCAAATGTGTTTCCTGCAACAACGCAATATCAATCTTCTGTCTTTTTAAGTACATCATGACTTTGTTTCTCTTTAAGTAACTGTTCAGTCCCCTGACATTCCATGTTACGATCTTAAGGTCCCCCATGGCTCATGAGTGTCTTCTTGCCTTCCGTGTAGCGACTCCCCTTTGCCCACGTGATACAGCTCTCCATCTTTGCTTGTAGCTTCTCGTACCAGCTCAAACTCCCCATAACTATGTACACGGCAAAATCCCAACTTCCCTCCCCTCACCCCACCCGTCCCTTCCCCAACATCACACACCCCAACTGCTGCCCAGCTCCATTCTCGGAACTCAGGCACCCCCACATCTAGCCCTGCAAGCCCCAAACAATGCACAGAGCTCAGTAGGGTGAAGTCGCCCTAATGGCCACTTAACTACAGTTGTTGTGGGGTAAAGAGAACCGCTCTGTAAGGCTCCCGTTAATTCAATAATAACTACAGTGCTTGTAACATTTAGTGCAATAGTCTGACCTTCTCTACTGAAGGCTGCGCAAACGACTATATTCAAGTCCCACGTGCCGCGCCCTCTTGTGGCACCTTCTTCGTGCATTACTTATCTCTTCCGTGCTCTTTCTCCGTCTGAACTTCTGACTCCTGGGGACATCCTTGCGCATCGAGCCAACCCATGGCATCCTCCGGGGTTTATGAATGACTTTCAATTTTGCCGGATACAGTAACATATATTTGTGGCCCGCCTCCCTCAATCTCCGCTTTACCGTCCCAAAGTTCATGCAGCTACGCTGCACAGACAGGGTATAGTCCGGGTAAGCCGTGATGTTTGCCGCTCCTCGTGTAATCGTTCCTCCCTTACAAAAGTGTTCCAATATCCTCTCCTGATCTCGGTAATTAAGAATTTTGGCTATCACCGGCCTAGGTGGGTTCCCCGGCGGCGGCCTCCTTGTTAGAGCTCTATGTGCCCTTTCCACTGCAAATCCTTGGGATAGGGCTCCTCCGGGTATCTCTTGCAGTAGCATGGATTCAATTAATTCCGTGGGATCGTGGCCCTCCAATCCCTCCGGCAGGCCCACGATGCGGATGTTGTTTCGTCGGGCTCGTCCTTCCGCCTCCTCCGCTCTGCTCTCCAAGTTGTCCACTCTTTATATCAGGGCATGCAATTCGGCCTTATGGGAGGCGCAATCTGCAGTATTCGGGCTAACTTCCTTCTCAAGGGACTCCGTGCGCTCCGCCAAGGCCCTGACATCCTGTCGGAGTAGATTAACGTCCTCCTGCACCTCTCCGACCTTGAGGTCCAGTGCCGTTTTCAGTTCAGTGACGGCTAGTTCGAGTTTAGATTCCCAAGCCGCCCTTAGGTCCGCAATCGCAGCTAGGACTTCTTGGTTAGCGCCCGAAGTCGTCATGCCGCTTGCAGGCGGCTTGTCCCTGCTCTTGGTATTGTCTTGACCCGGGGACGTCTTAGCGAAGTCGTCTAAGGTGGGCTGTTTCACCTTCGGCCTCACCGTTCTATTCGACATGACCCAGAGGACCTGTATTTCGCACAAATGACAAATGTGCACTCAGTACGCCCCTTTCGCTCGGTCACCGTGCGGCCTGCTCCTTCCTTTGTTCTGGACATTGGTCGGCCATTTTGTGTCTTTCGTCTCCGGCGCTCCTTATCTTTTCCGCACAGATCTCTGCCGTCGTTCTTCCTGCACCATCCAGGAGTTCACCATGCGTGGCCCAATCATTCACACACCGACATGTGTATTTTTAGCGGTCGTCGGCCCATCATTATGCACTTTTTCGCCCGGATCATTACATGATCTCGGGAGCTCCTCCAGATCGCGTCCTCCTACATGGCTCTCGTAGCCGCGCCCCTATTGAGAGCCCTCTTATAGTTGTTGTGAATCGATTTCTTGGGATATCCCCGGTCAAGTAGTCTTCCTTGTAGTTCAGATCCGTGATGTCGGAAATCCTTTCTCTCTGTGCAGTTCCTTCTTATGCGCAAAAATTGCCCATATGGCAAATTGTCTCTGAGATTGCGCTGGTAGGAGCTCTTGTTATGAAGTAGTGAGTTCCTGTTGGTGCTTTTCTCGAAGAGTGAGCAGACCAAGAGGTTGTCTTTGGCTGTTATTCTGAGGTCGAGAAAATTGATGCTCGTGGGATCTGATTCCAATGAAAAGGATATGGATGGATGACAAGAGTTGAGCCAATATTGAAAGTTGACCAACGTGTCCAAATCCCCCCCCAGATGAAGATCACGTCATCAATGTACCTCTTCCAGTGGCTGATGTTGTTGAGAAAGGGTTTGGCTTGGTCTAATGCAAATGTCCTTTCAAATTCTGCCATAAAGATGATAGCTAAGCTGGGGGCAAATGCTGCCCCCATAGCGGTACCACACATCTGCAGGTAAAAACAATCATTGAAAGAAAATAAGTTTTTTTCAAGGCCAATTCTAGTAGTTTGATGTTGAAATTTGTTGGGACCCTTCTCTTTGTTATACGGAGAGTAAGGTAGCTCTGCATACATTCGATGACCTCAATCTGCGGAATGCTCGTGTATAATGATTTTATGTACATAGTGGTGATGCGGCTGGAGACTGGGTTGTGTGGTAGGTCTTCAAAACATTGGATGGTGAGCATGGTATCCCTCAGGTATGTCGGGTTTGCTGGCTTAAAGGTTTTTAGAAAATAATCTATAAATTTGCAGAGTGGTTTGAGAATCGAGCCGCAGCCAGAAACAATGGGTCTTCCGGGGGGATTAAGGGCATCTTTGTGCATTTTGGGTAATGCGTAGAACGCTGGAATGCGTCCTTCCGAGATGTTGATAAATTCCTCCTTCTTCTTAGTTATCCACTGATGTTCCAGAGCGTATATTGTAATCTCCTGTATTTGTTGTTTGATCTCAAGGGTGGGGTCTTGCTTCAATTTCTTGTAGTTAGTGCCGTCATCCAGTAGTGTGGTTACCATGGTACGATATTGTTCTCTGTTTTGAATGACTATACCGCCACCTTTTTCGGCCGACTTCATGACAATGGCCTGGTTTTCAGCCAAATTTTTCAGTGATTTGTGCTCCTCATTGGTCAGGTTGTGTAACGCTCACCTTGTTTCCACAGGGACGCCTCACGATAAGCCGGTAAGCTCTTTGGGACCTCTCACCTTTCCAGGAGTTCAGGCTGTCGAGGATCGGCTCTGGAAGATAGGAGGTGAAGTTTAACTGCTGTTCCTTCCGTTGCAACCCACCTCCCGAGTTCCCTTTGCAGTTCCCCCCAGGAGACGTCTCTCACCTTGCGTTCTATAAGGATGCGCTCTCTTTCCTGCCGCGCTGAGCAGGGGCGTGTTGTTAATGGCACCGTAGCGCTGAGTTTCTTCACTGACGAGGGCCGGAGTCCAGACCGGCTGCAACTCCTTCTTTTCAGGTAAGTCTTTATTGGTGAAAGCAATGTCTTTATTTGGATTTGCACGTAACCTTCTCGCTTCTTCTTGCAGGTGTTGGAAGCTGCGGTGGAAGCCGGAACCGGGTTCGAGAAGGTAAGATGAGAGCGTCCTTGCACATGGCTACCCTGTGCTATTGTTTGTCTTGCAGGTCGAGATGATCTGAAGATGAATGGTCCCCAGGAATCCAAGGGGACGAAAGATGTCTTGAAGGTGGTGGAGGAGGACAACGAGCGTTGGACGACTTTGATTGCCGGAGGATGCTGCAGAGCAGGTGAGGATGACGATGGTTCTTGCCTTGGACGTCTTCGATTCCTGGAAGATGCTGCTGAGCAGGTAAGGATGGCGATGGTTCTTGCCTTGGACGACTTCGCGTCCCGGTAGGCCAGGATGCAGAGCAGGACCCGGTGAATGTCACGCTGCTAAATCAGAATAACGCGAAGCGTGTGCCTCTGATCGGGCGTGGTTTAAATAGCCAGGTGGTATCCCAGGCGCCTTTGGGGCGGCCCCGCCCTGGAAGCTAGACCGCTGAATGCAGTTTCCCAGTATTCCACATGGGGGAGGCCATGCTTGTCCATTGCCCATTGAAACCCCGTCCCAGCATGTGTCTCCGATGCCAACAGCGCCAGGACAGGCTCCAAGGAATCTGAGGGGGACCGAATAAGGTCTTTAGGGCCCCGTGAGCCCTCGATGGGGATGAGATCGTGACAGCACTCCCCCCTAAGGCCCCTCTCAAAGTGGTTCTCTTCGGCCTGGTCCTGGTTTGGAGGAAAATGTTCGATGGAAACGCTGGAGTAAATGCAGAGCATGGACGTACTCGCTGGGTTCCCACGTTCTATCCTGGGGTCTGTATCCTTTCCAATCTACTAGGTAGTAGAGTCTAGACCTCACATATTTGGAGTCCAGAATGTCTTTTACCTCGTATTCCGGTTCTCCCTGAATGGTGATCGGTTCGGGTGGAGTAGTTACACGGGTACCTGGCTTGTCTGGTTTCAAGAGCGATACATGGAATACTGGATGTATTTGCATGTGGGCTGGCAGTGTCAGTTTCACAGCTGCTGGGTTAATGATGGCTTCCACTGGGTATGGTCCCAGGAACCGTGGGCGAAAAATTTGCATTCCTTTTATTGGTATATGCTTGGAGGCAAGCCACACCATATCTCCCACCTGGTAGACAGGGGCTTCGGAGCGGAGCTGATCTGCGCATCTTATCTGACGTGCCTTAGCTTGTTATAGGTGTTCTTGAGCCTTTGTCAAGGCCTGGGTGATGGTTGTGTGCAGGGTCTCGACTGCCGGCATTTCTAGGGTTGTGGGGACGTCTAATTCAGAAGTGCATGGGTGCCTTCCATACACCGTAAAGAATGGGGTTTGTCCTGTGCTGCTATGCAGCAATTTATTATAGGCCTACTCGGCGATCCATAGGAGTTCTTTCCAATCCCCTTCACCCTGGTGCAGCACTGGTGCAGCATGCAGCGCATATATTGCTCGAGAGTCTGATTCGTTCTCTCCGTTTGGCTGTCGGTCTGAGGGTGGTGATTAGTGGACAGACGGATGTCTATCTAAGCCAATGAGCAGCATTTCTTCCAGAAGCTAGATACAAATTGTGTCCCACGGTCTGATATTAGAACTGAAGGGAATCCATGCAGGCGCACTACGTGTTCCAAGAAGACTTTGGCGAGGCCAGATGCAGACGGTAGACCCTTAAATGGGAAGAAATTAGCCATTTTAGAGAATAGGTCCACGATCACCAGGATGGGATTGTAGCCTTGACATGGAGGAAGATCGATAATGAAATCTAGCGACAGGGTGTGCCATGGGGCTGGTGGAATGTCCAACGGCTGTAAAACCCCTCGGGTCTTTGCTTGACAGACTTATTTTGGGCACAGATACTGCAAGATGACACGAACTCGACTACATCCTTACGTCAAGTTGGCCACCAGTAGTTCCTTTTTATCTTAGCCAGGGTTTTGGCAATTCGTGGATGGCCTTCCATGAGGGAGTCATGGTGCTCGGAGATGACCTGTCCTTGTAATTCCTTTACTGGTACGAATAACCGGTTTCGGTAATACGGCAGTTGATTCTTGATACAGTAATGCTCCCCTCTGGAACCCCACTCTCGTAGCTGCTCCTGGGTGAACACCTGTCGAATCTCATATAGGAGTTCATATTGATTCATGGTGGTTGTGATACCTAGGATTCTATTCTCTGGAATGATGGCCACCGGGTCCGGCGGCGTATGTGCCATGTAGTCTGTGCCAATGTGGGAGAGTGCGTCAGCTTTGCCGTTTTTAACTCTGGGTCGGTACGTAATTACAAAGTCATATTCTGTGAGGAAAAGGGCCCAGCGCAGCTGCCGTGACGATTGAGCCTTCGCTCCCTTTAGGTACTGGAGGTTTCTGTCGTCTGTTATCACGGTGACGGTGTGCCTGGCTGCCAGCAGGTAGTGTTGCCAGGCCTTGAAGGCAGCTTTAATGGCCAGTGATTCTTTGTCGGTGATGGCGTAATTGAGTTCTGGTGGAGTGAACTTTCGTGACCAAAAGGCCACCGGATGCAGTTGGCCTGTTAGTGGGTCTTTTTGGGACAAAACCAACCCTATTGTCAGGCTGGACGCATCAGTTTCTACAATGTAAGGTAGGTCTGGTCGTGGATGTCGCAAAATGGGGGCGGTGGTGAACCTTGTCTTGAGTTCTTGAAAGGCCCTTTCAGCTTCCTCAGTCCAGTTAAACGTCTTGTTGCATTTTCTGAGCAATGAGGTAATCGGGTGTACAATCCAGGGATGAATCGACTGTAGAAATTTGCAAACCCCAACATGCTCTGGACTCCTTTGATTGAAGTGGGGGCTGGCCAATTGAGGACTGCATCCACCTTCTGAGCGTCCATTCATATGCCTTTGGGGGAAAGGATAAAGCCCAGAAACTCCACTTCCGTAACATGGAACAAGCACTTTAACAGTTTAGCGTAAAGATGGTGTTCTCGAAGTTTGGTCAGGACTGCCCGTACGTGCCCAATGTGCTCTTGCTCAGATGTTGAATACACCAGGATGTCGTCGATGTATACAAGAGCGCAGACGTCGATACGTTCTCGGAGGACATCATTCATAAAATACTGGAACGCAGCGGGGGCGTTGCATAGGCCGAACGGCATTACTTGGTACTCGAACAGGCCGTACTTGATACGGAATGCCGTCTTCCACTCATCTCCTTCTTTGATGCGCACCAAGTGGTAGGCTCCTCTCAGATCCAGTTTTGTATAGACCTGGGCTTCCTTAACCTGGTCCAGTAACTCTGGGATCAAAGGCAGTGGATATCGGTTTTTGATGGTAACTTGGTTTAATGCACAATAGTCAATGCACGTCCTCAAATTGCCTTCCTCCTTTTGGCACGAAGAATAACGGCGATGCGGCCGATGACTTGGACGGGCGGATGAAATCATTGGCCAGGTACTGCTTCAGGTACGTTTACAGGTGCTGATTTTCGGGCTCAGTAAGTGCATAAATGCGCCCAGATGAAATCTGGGCTTCGGTCAAAAGATCGATTTGGCAGTCGTAAGGTCTGTGGGGGGGGCAAGGTATTTGCTTGCTCCTTCTGGAAAACATCTTGGAAATCTTGGTAATGGACCGGCAGGGTCACAATCCCTCCGAGGGCATGCGCCATTCCCTCCTGAACTGGGGAACTTGCGAGTTTTTCCTTTCGCCCTTTGGGGTAACAGGTGTGCATACAGCTGTGGGTGAAACCCAATTCGCGAGCTCGCCAGTTGATTCGTGGATTATGAGCGACCAGCCATGGCATTCCCAGGAACGGCCGGAACTGAGGGGTTTTAATCAGATCAAAGGCTATGATTTCACGGTGCCCATCTTCGCATAGGAGGGTGAGTCCGGTGGTGCACTCCGATATTACCTTATCAAGTTATTATGCTGCAACATTTGGTGCTGTGGGCTTAGAAAATCCAAGATGGTGGAAAAGCCCACATTTGCGCCAGAATCCAGGAGAACCGCGCAGTTTTGAGCACACCAAAATGGTCCCCTGACCTGCCACCCACCAGTGCAAAGAAAGATGGTTCTGTTCAAAATCCGTTTTTATTAATGTCAAAAACTGCTAAGATCATGGGCCCAGAACCACCAAACAAAAATCCAACTCTGGTTGAGTGTTTTACTTTACTCTACTGCAGATCCACATCAATGCCATGTCAAGCAAGGATCATATACTATCAAGTAAAATCCTTTCTTTTTGAAATGTATTAATTCAAGACAGCTGTCAAAAATAGGTGCAGTACAGGCATTGGACACTGTCCGGCGCTGGCGCTCTATAAATCCTGACAGGAGAGCTGTCTTGCAGAACTGTGCAGTGAACAGAAGGGGGTCTTATGTAATTAAAAGTTCAAAACACTTGCTTTTCCTGAGAACCATTAACACCTCAGAGACACACACAACAGCCCAGGATATCACATGGCCCTGTTGATTGAGAGGGAAGAGTTTCCCCTGCAGCCTGCAGGACACAACACATTAGACCATTTCAATTGAATGGGGTATGCTGATTTTGGGTGTGGACTGTAAACAGTCTTCTGGAGGGAGGAGAGGTCTGTGATCTCTGACTCACCAAGTTCTGGGGGGGCGGGCCAGACTGGATTGTGGATTCATATTGCAGCAAATATATGTTTAAGTTAAATGCTTCTGAAATCTTGTTTTAAGTTCACAGAAATGTACAATTTGGGGGTCCTTAAAATGGAAAAATGCCCTCACGATTTGGGACCAAACTCCACTTTGTGCGGTGTTCTGGGACCAAACCCCACTATTTATTAATATTGCAGACACTGTGTTTAAGATAGAGACATAGTAATTTCCAGTAATATGCTCAGGGAAGGGGTGCAGGTATGTGTACATTTTGAGGAAAAACCAATATGGCGAAAGTCACTAAAAAGCACAAAATGTTGTCATTTCTTAACACAAGCTCTTAGAAAGATCAGAGTTGGGCAAGAGTGTATCTTAAATTAATCTGTGATATGTGTATGTAATTTCAATGACGTGTCTACCTGGGAAACCTGTTAGTTATGAAAAATTCATTTTCTAAGTAAATGCAAAGGGGAGTGTTCTTTGTGTATGCCATAAAATTGATGCCTGATTACGCTCCATTCCTTCCCCCAATCAAGGGAGAAAGGAGAGATTGGCCAATGATAAGTTGTGAGGGGCAGGCTTAGTTATGCCCACGCACACACCCATTTTCAAAACACATAAAAAGAGACTGCTTTGGACAGGCAAGGACTCAATTTCCACTTTTTTGCAAAGCATTTTGCCGGACCAGACAATATCCAGAAGGACCATCTCCAGAACTTAGAATCCAGACTTCAGAACTTTTTCAGCAGTGCCAAGAACTTTTGCCAGAAGCAGAGACCAGACCGCTGTGAAGTGCAGAGCAGAGCTAACCCAGAGAGCTGTGACTTCAGAACCACCCGCCAGGAGTCCAGTCCAAACCTGATCAGACCTTGACGGCCTATTTCGAATTTATAGTTTGAGTACTCAGCCAGAACTGTGCAAACCAATCTCTTAGTTTAAAATAATCTAATTGAAACCATTTCCACCTATCTAGAACTGCATCATAGAATTGTGTGTCCATCCGGTTGATCCAAAACCTTCCACAGCGCATCTGTCATTCTGAAACTTTAATTTCATTTCTGAAAATCTATCTCTACAAAATCGTCCGTATCTTTGGAACCGTCCCCGTGGCTAGGGACGAGATTTAACTTTCATTTGAAAGTTAAGATTCTAAGCTTTCCAACAAGCCTAAAACCGACTTTCTATTCATTATAGTTATTCCGTAATCGCGCCCTTCGACGCATTCGGAAAATTGCCACGAATTGAAAAATTAGCTCCTGTCAAAATAGCCGCTTTTGCTTGAACTGCTAAAATTCGTTTTCAACCTACTAATCCCTCATTGAGTATTGCCGGTGTGACAACTAAAAATACACAAAACTAGTTTGATCTCATCTCTTCAAATAATATCATACAAACAACTCTCTAATAGTACTAATACCAATTCATGTTTTCTTACCATAAAAACAACTGAACTAATTATTAAAAAGAAAATAGAAAACTAAAACCCACTTCCGATCTTATCCAGATTACCATCTTTATCAGCAATAACATACCGCTAAATCAATATAAGACCACCTATATTACTCTACAATTCTAAGAATGTTTTTGATGTGTTTCCAAATTTGAAATATAGTGTAATTTAGCACCCTGCGGAAGCCTGAAAAGAGGAAAGCCTGTGTCTGAACCATTTGCATATTTCCCATTGGAAAGCAGATGTTACAATAACTCCTCTTGAGGGTGTCTCTGACAGAATGACTGTTAGTCAATAAGTGCTGTGCTGTCTCAACTTCAGTTGCACACAGTCAAAAGATGCATTCAATGTAAGAGATTTTTGCCAGGTGCATAATCTGGACAAGGTAGTTAGCAAACCCAGCCGTAATAACATTATACATTATCTGACTTATCCATTTGTGACGAGTATGATGTAGTTAAATGGTTTATTTATCGGGAAAGCCTGTTGAATATATAATGTATAAGATGATTCGGCAAAGAGTAGAGCAGAATTATTATTCTTGTCCAAGGTGCTTGCTTTATCATTAATTTCTTTAGTTGCTATAGACACATTATCACAAGCTCTTATATTATAACGAATATCCTCAAGAAAGGTTTGTACCTCCTTGATCCAAATTTTCAAAGAGCTCCTGGCGCAATGCATCCTACCAAATTCCGTAAAATTACCGTACATTGTATCACATTTTTTTTTCTTAAAATCGTAATCACAAGAACGGAAAAAAAGGCACAGTTTATTATGTTCAACATAATTAGTGACTTTAGGCCTAATTCGGATCGGATCGTATCGCTTCCGTACATGGAACATTTAGGTAACCCAAGTGCCCAATGCCATAATTTCCCTTTCAGGGGCTTTAACCTCTCTGTCTCTTATCTGTAAGAATCTCTACGAAATATAAGACTCCAGTAAACCTTCTACAGAGTGTATCGCCTGCTGTGTCTGACGTAGTTCATTATAGTGTTGAACTTCTGTTGAGTTTTGGTAGTAATGGATCTTCCTATTTTTGCTCCCATGTCACATTGGAGCAGAATATTCCTGAATAAATGTAAGAGTCTACAATTTCAATAGTTTCCTCCTCCATCTTCCAAGCAAAATTATTTTTCCTTTGTCTGTTTCTTTGGAAAATCATCCTTTTTTTGTTCTTATAATTTATCTCTAAACCATTCTCACTTGAGTACTTTTGTAGGGCTATAAGTGATAGTTGCAAACCAATGGCTGTTTCCTCTATGATAACAGTATCATTTGCATAAGGCAGCCAAGCTACATGTTATGGGCTGACCCGCAGAGGCAAATTGAGGCAATTCAATAATGCCCCTTGCAGATCAGCTACATATACGTTTTATAAAAGAGGGGCAAGAGCACATCCTTGTTTCAACCCATGAATTTATGTACTATTTTCACTGAGGAGATCTTCCTGATTTAAGCAGAGTTTTACTGTGGTGTTTGTATATAGCTCTTTTAATAAAAGGAGTAAGGCAGGATTGAGTTCCCAGCTCTCAAGCTTTTCTCTCAAGCTTTTGCCACAATCTCACTCTGTACACCATATCAAATGCGGCCTTGTTGTCCACAAGCACACATATAGTGTCCGTTCACTGTTATCCCAAGTTTCTCTTATCAGATACGTCAGTGTCCAAAGATTAGAAAGAGTTCCAAAACCCTTTCTAAATCCTGTCTGCTGGTTTATAAATAATTTCTGATTTTGGCTGGTATGGTATGGTATTGTTTATTTATATAGCACCTATACACAGGCAAGTGTTTCAAAGCGCTCAAGGAGGGTAGGAACTTGGGGGGAAAAAACAAACAGTCACTCAGAGCCCTTGAAATTCTGAGATGATGATAGTCTGCACAGGCAGAGTAAGTGCGTAAATAAATACATTTTCAGTTTGGGAGACAGCAAATAGGCCTGACGACGATTCTGTAGTTTTACAGTGCAGTTAAGGGGTGAAGACAGGGAAGAACAGACAGTCAATCTTCAGGCACGGTGTGTACGGATCAAGCAAGAGGGTCAAAAGGAGGGGGGAGCATCAAGTGCATCCGGTCGGTTGAGACTGGAGTAAGCGCAGAGAGAGCTACTCTCTTGGGTTAATATCTGAAGCGCATTGAGTGTGGATGGGGTGTAGGGCCCTGAGGCAAGTGTGAGAGAGGATTGGTGGGGCTGCTGGTGACCAGTGAGATTCTGGGGTGCAGCTGTTGGCCAGTCAGCATGCTGTAAGGAAGAAGAGGGAGAGAGGGGAAAACAGAGAACTCTGTTAGCGGGGTAGAGAGAGAGAGAAAGAATGAAGAGGAGAAAAGGAAAGTCTTGAGGAGTTTCCAGAATTTAAGGAGATCCGGCTCAAGACGGAGGGTGGCAGGGAGGCTATTCTAGAGGGAGGCAACTGCTGAGGATAAGGATCGCTCTCCAAATCTCTGCTTGGAGAATCGGCTCACTCACAGAAGGTTGGAGAAAGATGAGTGGAGGGCTCATGAGGAACAGTATTTAGGTAGGCAGCGTTGTAGGCAGATAGGTCCCAGGCCCCAGAAAGCCTTGTGAACAATGCAGAGGGTCTTGAATTTGATCCTTGCAGCCACGGGGAGCTAGTGAAGGGATTTCATTGCCAGAGAGATGCAGTCCCTGGGCTTGAGGCCAAGATAAGTCTCGCTGCTCTGTTCTGGATGAGTTGCAGAGGGTGCAGGGCAGAAGAAGGGAGGTTGAGGAAGAGGCTGTTGCATTAGTCCAGCCTGGAGAGAACCAGGGCTCTGGAGACAGTGAGACTCCGGAGGAAAGTGAGAAAAGGTAGAGCACCTCTGAGGAGGTGAAGCTGATAGTTAGACTTTTTAGAGATGTCTGAAATGTGAGAGGAGAAGGAGAGAGTGAAGTCAAAGATGATCCCAAGGTGGGTGCGGGATCAGGGCCAAGGGAGGCCGGCCAGAACGAAAGTGGGAAAGAGGGAGCAGGAGTACCAATGGGAATGATCTCAGTCTTAGTGCCGTTGAGGCAGAGGTTGTTTGTAGCACAACAAGACTGAATAGCGGACAGACAGTCAGATATGAGCAAAGAGGAGGTGGTGGCTGAGGGTAGCCTGAAAGATAGTTGCATGTCATCCACGTAGCACTGGAAGTTAGAGGTGAAAGTGGCAATCACACATGCCAGGGCAGCCATATAGACGTTGAAGAACCAGGGGGATAGGTTAGATCCCTGGGGCACACCACAGGTTGAGAAAGTGATAGTTGAGTGAAAGGCGCCAGGTTCCTCCTGGGATGGGCGGTTTGAGAGGAAGGAGGTTAACCATGCCAGAGCCTGACTTGTGATTCCCGGGATGTCACGGAGATGTGCGATCAGGATGTCATGGTTAACCATGTCGAAGGCAGAGGAGAGATCAAGGAGAATTAGGATAGAGGGGGTGTTAGTGTCAAGATTTGAGAGCAGGTCTTCACAGGTGTTCGGAAGAGCAGTTTCCAGGCCTCTGGAAGCTCCAAGGCCAGATTGATGATCATGGAAGCAACCAATAGATTCAGTGTGGAGGGTCAGCTCAGAGAGAGCCAGTTTCTCCAGGTGCTTGCCCAGGAAAGAAGTGATGGAGATAGGACAGTAGTTTGCCGGAATGGAGGGTTCGGCAGAGGGTTTTTTGAGCAGAGGGTGCACAAGGGCAGTTAGGAAAGCTCCAGTGGAAAAGGAGAGATTGTAGAGATCAGCCAAGGCTGGGGTGAAGGAGTTGATATTGTCTTTAATGTTTTTGGAGGAGCACGGGTCCACCTGTTTGGATGAAGCCATCATAGATTGGACTTCTCTGGTGACCTCATCTGGTGTGACGGGCAAAACAGAAGAGAGGGTAAGAAGAGGGGGCAAGGGAGGCTCCAGTGTTGGTGTATGCTGTGGTGTGGAAGAGAGGGTGGAAATGATGTCTTGAGCTTTGGTTAACTGATTAACTTATCTCATGATTACTTGAGCAAACAGTTGAGAGCAAGCATCTACCATAGCAAGTAACTGATAGTTGGAAGGCTTGGACCCTTCTTGTATATCGGGACAAGAATCGATTGCTTCCAACTATTCGGTTCCTCAGTGTTTTGTTATAAGCACATCCACAGTGCTCTTTATTCCAGACTGTACAGCAGACACACAGGGCCCCTTTGCACTGTTTAATAAGGGTGGTTTGGCTTGGGAGAAATGTCTTAGTGGCATAGGAGGCAGTTTGTCCTTCCATAGCTACCTGAAATGTTTACGCCTGTTGACACTGATGCTTAACTAGTACAGGTGATCAATCACAGCAGTCACCTATTCTTCACTTTTAATATCTACTTTCCAGCTTTCCTACCTAGCCATACGGTGCTTAAACACTCACTTGGTTGTAAAGCTTTCCGCAAATCCTTTAGCTATTTTGCCTGTATTAAAATGCAGGGATATGCCTATAATTGACTGAAAGCAGTTGTGCTTGCTAAAGCTTTAATGCATCTTAAAATATACCTTGACAAAGGCCAAACTCTCTGCAAACGTGACTCTTGTAATTCTCTTGTAATTCTCTGTACCTTGTCCTGCGCATAAATACAATTAATCAATTGCAAGTGATTCAGATTTCAGAAGGAACCTATCAGTCAGATCCAAGGACTGGAACCCTGAGACAGTATCACACTAGCTTTAAGGAAAAGATAACTGCTAGAAAGAATCAACCTGCTTCACGCACAAAGCCTTTCGGCAAATAGAAAGCTTTGCCCATTCTGTTCCCACAGCAGCGCTCAGACTGCTATCGCCTTGAAGCTCCAATCAACGTGTTCCAAGGAAGCAAGAATTGGAGGCATACTTCTGCCACACAAGGTTGCCCTTTTCTGGGACTACCTATCACCAGACTTGAAGATCATCAAAGACCTCTCCAAATTCGGAAGCTTCCTGAACAGACTTTCTCCGAACCCTGGTCTTTCTTGAGATTTGAGACCAATAGAGTGTTCTACCCACTACTCATTAGCCGGTCTAGACACCTAATAGGACGTATGCACTTAAGGGCTGATTCACAAAGAGGTTCCCATTAGCTGTAACTCTGATTTACATCTGATGTACTCCTGCATGGACACTATTCGATTCACAAAGAAGTTACCGTGGCTAACTCTGACTTACTCCTTGAAAGAGAAAACATTCAAGAATGGTGGTGGCGTAACAACATGTTAATGAACTCTCCAACCCCTTTGCCCCATTCCTGTTCTTTCCACACAACCTATGATCCTCTGTCCCTGCTGCCAATGCTCTGAAGGGAGTTATTTTGCTGGCTCTGTACAAATCAAAAATGCAATACAAGATATATAAAATATATTGACATCATTGACATGTCGAACTAGTTTGGTTGTAGAGGTGCACACAATAATTTCTTAGAGAATCAACACGCTATGTCCATGCATCAGTAAATAATTACGTATGAGGAAATGTCAATCAATTTTCAGGTGCTCTCTGTTAGATCTGTGCTACCAGATCATAGATATGTGAGAAGGAAAGGTATTGTATTCTCAAATGAACAAGGTCTTCAAATGATACATTAGTACTTAATTAATTCAATGTACTAATGTATCATTTGAAGACCTTGTTCTTTTGAGAATATAATTCTTTTAAACTAATTTTAAGTTACTCTTTGTGTAGCAATTTTTGTACGAAAGTGTTTTGAGAACCTTTTGGCTGTGAATGTTGTGCCCCTGTTTGTATCCCGAGGTGTCTCGAGCTGCCTTTCCTTCTATCATTGAAATCTCGACCTTATGAGGGTGATGATTTTATCATATTGTTTTTCAAATACTGTGTTTTCTTCCAGACGTCTGAAATCACAAGTCTTATATGTGTGGACAATGAAGAGAAACTATGCAGTCGTTTTGAGCCGAGATTTCGTTTTCACATTTAGACATATTGTACTTTTCAGAAAAGCCACTAGAAGGCAGCAAATAAGCTCCAGTCCTGGCTCGCTCAACCCATTCACAAACGGAATACAGGAGAATCAACGACTATGCGAACAAGGCAACTCCGAAAACATGAGCTAAATGCAAAATCACTCCGCACGGCGCCGGGGTGTCTTTCTCTCGTTCACTTATGCTTCTGTCATTGGCGCCATGTTCCCTATTAACGCCTGTAGCTTGCATCATTCACATTGCCTATCTGCCTTTGGAGGAAAAAGGCTTCCCGCTGAGCAGCAAGAGGGGGAGCGGTAACTTAACAGAGGTGCAGCCTGAGCACAATTGTATGTGAGCCATTGGATTCAAGCACATCTGGGGATTGCCATTGCCAGCGCAGTGCTCATATAAAGCTCGGTCCAAATACACCACACTGTCTACTGTAAAATGTCAGATGATCTTGATAAATGCTGCATAGGTCATCCTGCCAGTTTCCATGACTGGGTATGTAATACATATGTCCGCTTTTCTGGGGCTAGTACTAGGGAGAAGAGGACCAGGTTACCACCTTGCATGCCGTACGCACATGGCATTTCTTGTTGTTGACTTGGGCGCAGAGAATCCCAAAGTTGGCTGAAGGCTGACAGGGGCATAGCATTCTGAGGCTGTAACTGAGTGAGCAATACACGTGCCACCTGCTAGAGAGAAGTGAACACCTTGTGTGAAACATGTCCATAACACCTGAACATGTCAGGGTGAGACCTGCAGCTAGAGGGAATTTGACCTTCCACACAGCAGCAGCTGCTGTGTGCCAGAGATGCTAGAGGTTATTTATTTATTTTTACATTTATAAAGCGTGCAAAACCCCTCGGGCATCGAGGCACTGTTACAAACCAGTTACATGAATGTCAAGTAGAGCAGTAGGACTGACTTGTCCGTGGTAAAGTCAATTAAAGGCACATGCATTTCCCAGCCTCCAACCAACTCTGGGATTTTCTCTTATCTAGCATTCGCCCTTTATTAGCCACAGAAAGATGACTCAGAACTCAGTTACAACCTCTGATCTCTGGGATTTGCTTCACACTGGTCACTTACTCACTCACTGATAAGCGAGGACACCTGTTTGCATGTGCTCAAGGTGTTTGCTGGAATTTTCTAAATCCTATTAGTACCCGGCGAGAGTCAAGCAGACTGATTGGCTCTGATTGGCTCTCGCCGGGATTCCAGCCGCCTTGTCCTTGGCGGGGGGCGTGGCAGCCCCTCAGCCAATGAGGGGGCTGGAAGCGGGGCCATCCCCGCTCCGAGCCTCCCCGCGGCTGAGAGGCTGCCTTCGCCCCCCGCCAGGGACCCGGGTAAGGCTTTTTTTTTAAACTCCCTTTCCACTCTCCTCCCCCCTACTCCCACTTACCTGCTTGTTCCTGCTTCCCCGGCGAGGACCGAGGGAAGCCTCCAGCTGTGTGGAGACTCAGAGCGGGGCCATCCCCGCTCCGCGCCTCCACACGGCTGGAGGCTTCCCTCGTCCCTCGCCGGGGACGAAGGTACGTTTTTTTTTTTCCTTCCCTCCCAACCCCACTTACCTTCTGCTTCTTTTTTTTCTTTCGGGAGCGGACACGCTGGGAACAATTGTGTACCCAGCGCGTCCGCTCCCGATGGCCACCATGGAAAGGGAAGACGACTCCGTTTTCCCTTTCCATGGTGGCCATTTTCTTGGTTGTTTCTTTTTTTTTTTTTTTTCTGTCCCGAAACGCCACAGCGTTTCGGAACAGAAAAAAATGCTTTTAGTGCCCCGGTCACACACATAATGCGGGCCGGGGTACTAATAGCAATATAACCCTCGCGCGGGGGCATTACCAACTCAGGTAATGCCCCGGGGCCTTCGTTAACTATGGGCCCCGGGGCATTACCTGAGTCGGTAATGCCTCCGCCGCTCGGGTTATATTGCTTAATTATCGCATGGAGATCGTTATTGTCCTCCTCCCAGCCAATCAGAATGTTTAGAGTTCAGTCAATAACTACTGGTATTGACTGCATTCTCAAAATTCTGTCTTCAAAAGCACAAAGGGAAAGAAAAATGCAATTACCAAACAAGATTCATTTCAACAAGACACTTCCATATTATGAGGACCTTTTTTCATAGTAACTTCTTGTTTAACACACCAGAAAGAAAGCTAAAACATGGGAATATGCTTTCACTTTCTTAGAGGTAAACCGTTTACTTTTACTTGACGCCTAATGCATGCTCATGTTAAACCCTCACAAAGTTTATGTCTGTTTGCAAATAAACCACTTAAGTTATGAAAATATACTGAGTTTGCCTATTTACTTTACTGACTAATAAAGTAACGTTTAACTTCAACTCAACTTCAACTCAACACTAAAACTTCAAATCATTTATTGCTACTACCACTATGTGCTCATAGCCGCATAGACCTCACCACCAAGTTATGGCCCGAGGTGAATTATTCTGCAGTAACGACCCCTCCCTCGGTTTATAATGCTATAGTATTGGCCAAATAAATATGGCACACTAAGTGAGTCACTAAATGGTAAACTCATGCCTGCCTCCAATCAACTCTGAATTTTCTCATACATAGACACTGGCAGGAAATGTCATGTGGATGCACGTCATGGAGTGTGGTCAGTGGGATTCTCTCTTCTTTAGGACTAGGCACAGAAAGATGGCAAGTGTGTTTCACACTTACTAACTGGCACTAAAAGTAATCTCATAACTCCAATAAACTGAGATTTTCTCTTCGCTAGTATTCTATAGGGGCCCCATTCATGGAATTATTAGCACAGAAAATCAGGGATTTGAAAGCCATTCTCCGTGTGAAACCCCATTCGTTGATTCATGGAATTGACTGAGTGGTACTTTTTTGTAACTTGTGGGGACTTTGTGCAGGCTTGGCACGTCGCTGCGAGCAGTCGAGTGACTTCTGTGAGACACCACACAGAGCATAGGCGAGGCCTGCACCGCGGGCAAAGTAGGGGGGGCCCAGAAAATGAGAAAGAACAAGGGAAAAAGTGGCCTTTACGAGGCACAGGCCGCAGGCAGTCAATAGCATGCCCACAAATGCACACAACAAAGCGAATTCATGGATGAGACAGTGCAATCTTTCGCCTGCAAAATGCCCACGCAAATCCCTCCATCTCTCCGCCAACCGAAGGCAGGCGTAAGTACACTTGCACGTCGGAATCGCAGCACGGAGGTGGGTTTGCATGTCAGTTTTAGGGTGCCTGTATGCAGCCAGGGATCCGATTGGATTTAGGGGTGCACGTACGAAGTATAGTGTGGTGCAGGGACAGTTTGCAGGGGTTTGCACGTACATTTTCCGAGTTATATCCGAGTTACGATACATCGTATGTATGTCGTCGTGGCGATGGTAGCAGTTACAGCGGACCCCGCACAGGTTCCCTGAGATTCAGGCCCACTTGCAGGTGACACCACTTATTGTTCGAAAGGTATGTGTATTCATTCCCAGGGAGGATGCAATGGTCGCTGTTCTGGTTGTTTTTCCTTTGTGTGAGGGCGTGTCGGGGGCTTTGCGGCCGCGACTTGCTTAGACAGTACCTTTGTGCAGAAAATTCCATGAATACACGGGGCACGCATTTTTTATTCTGCGCGCAAGTTTGCGCAGTGTCAAACTTGGCAAGCAGCTTTTGCAGAAAAATCCACACTTTTCCATGAATCAGCCCCTAAACAGCCACAAAAAAGTGACGCATTTATGTAATGTACTTATTTAATTTGTCTAGATGTTATAGCACATGCTGCTTTGCAATATACACATTTCTTCAAAGCATGGGGAGAAAGGGATGAAGAGAGGCAAAGGTCAAGATAACATCACAGCTGAACCATGGGTTGCATTTAAATCTTAAGAAAAATTGTGAGAATAGATAGGTAAAAGTAAGGGAGGGCGAAAAAGTCAAGGTTCTGGCCCAGCTGCACATTTGGCATCCTGGGACCGCATGGAGGTTCTAACTGTGAGAAGGGAGAGTTGTTGGGAGAAGGCAAGTGAAAAGGGGTAGAATGCATCCAGGAGAAGCATTCATTCCTGACAAATAGACTGAGGTGGAAGATAGGTGGCAGGAAGTAATGGACTGCAAGGGGAGATCAGATGGTGGATTATGGGTAGAGTGGTAGGTCAGGGAAGTGAACATGAGAAGAGAGGGACACAGGTACAACTGTATGTAAATAGAACTCCATAACAGAAGCAAAAAGGGGACTAAAGTATAGTGTTGCAAGTACTTGGCCAGTGGCCAATTGAGCAAAGCCTTGTCGCTCTTTAGTGGGGCCTTGTCCATAGGTCTGGAGGCAGATGTCTTTAACCTTCAACAAATCGGGAGAATCAGTCTTTCAGTGGAATGGGGACTTAAGACACGTTTAGAGGATGCCTAAACAAGAGTGCTCACAGGTGAAGAAGGCCTGAAAGAACATGCTGGATTATGTGTAATTTGTAATGTGAGGGCTGCCGATCCTGGGAAAGGACAAGAAGTCACGTTGAGGTGCATGTGTGAGGGGGGAGAAAGCTCAGCAATGAAGCAATGAGTCTTCACCTTTGGCCTTTGCCATACTGCCCCAAGGAGTTTGATTTATGCCCATGATATTTGACCGGCAACAGGCCTGATCGTGTGGCCTTACATCCTCCTGTCCTGTCATGGCAGGGAAATACTACAAACTACAGTTGGCAAGCTTGCAGGAAGGAGAGCTGAAATTCAAGGGCCTACTTGTCCACTGGCTTCCATCTTTCAGTGATTCAGATAATCAAATTCAGAAGGGGCCCAGAAGGCTATGCCGATTATGGGCTGTCTCCCCCACCTAGTAATGGATGCACAAGCTGGCCTCAATGTTTTTTGTAGGGTGGACAGGGTTAACAAATGGTTAGCGGGGCTTAGAGGAACATTTTCCTACTTTACTGCTTCTTGTAGAAGGAGTCACTTGCCCCAGCAATGTGGCCTTTGGAACTCCAATCCCGTTTCGGCAGGGGAAGACTCCAAACCTTAGCTGTAGAGCCAGCAGAAAATGCCTTTCCACCCATGGCCACCATCTGTGAATGATCCAGGCGCTCAAAGGGGGTTTTGCTGCTCGTGATTCACAGCCTCCGGCCATCAATGAATATGCAAGCTGGCTAACAAAGCTTTCTTGTGGGGTTTACATAGGGTAAGCGTCGCTCGGGGGCTCATTCAGTTACAACCACTAAATGGTCATCTCTAGATGGTTCTCATCCCTAATCACCCATTCACTGACAACAAACAGCAAGTGTGCATAGACAATACAGGCTGGCCACTGGGAGTGTCTCCTCCACAATTGTGGTCTAGTAACAGAAATATAACACACTCACTGGCAATTATCTAGCTAGAACTTTCAGCCTGCAAAACAGCATACTATGGAAGGAGAAAGGGGCTCCTAGGATTTTCATACCTCAGATAGCTTTTTCTCCAAACCAACCGTTCATGCCTCCAATAACCCTTTGCACTTTGCTTATTGTAAAGAGTGGCGTCTCCAGGCTGCTCTCTTTCCCATCATCTCCCAATTGCCAGATCCTTGTGGCATAAAGGGTAGAATGTATATATTTGATAGAGTGTGTGAGAGAAAGTACAAGAGAGAAAGCGAGAGAGAGAGAGAGAGATAGAGAAAGATAGAGAGAAAGAGGGAGTCACTGGTAAAGGAAGAAAGTGTAATGGTCTGCAGAGACCAGAGGTAGATGTGCAGGGAAGATCCCAGGTTTTTATTCACTGCTAGGACTTTTTCATGTGTTGGAGTGATATCTACCCTTTGGTCTGCTTCCTCCAACTACTGAGTTCCGTCCCTGGCCATTTTAGCCCTTGTCCTGTACTTTTTGTTATGATTGTCTGTTTATTTTTCCGATGTTTGCGCGCCCTGAGGCCAGCGGGCTTGTGGCACGGTGGAATAGAAATTCTAAATAAATAAATAAAATAAATATATTGCTTTGTTATAACTTTCATGCATTATTCGTGCTTTGCTATGCAATGTTATGATTTGCAGTATAGGGATTCAAGATTGTGTGCGCCCCTCACCAAGCTACTCATCAAGGTTTCTGATTGTTCCCTTCCCTAACATGTTCAGAAGTCTACATTCTAATACACATACTACACATACCATTGAGTCTACACACTCATGGCACTTGGAGATCCCTCACAGCATTCATTGCACATCAAAACACCTCACTTCTACAACCAATTTATGAACCATAGCCCCAGATAATATTTCCTAGCATCCGGGACACATGAGGCTTCCCTTCAGACACAATGCCTCAATGCTCTTAAAACGACTTACATGCAGAGTTGTGGGCACGTTCGGCACGCATGCATCAAAACAGCAAAAGTATCATACATTTTTCCTCTCTCTACTTACCTAATAGACCACCCTCACTTTCAGATCTGCCAGACAGCCTAGAGACCATGCACGTGACAGTATAGCATACTATAAATGCCAGCAACATAGAATAACATTGCATAACCTCTTCCTCAACTAAGTTCCAATTCAATTGTCTTCCTCTCCCTCAACTGAATCCTATTGCAATCCTATCTCCCTCACTCACCTATCCTTGCCAACATCTGCCTCTGTCTCTGGCTGCAAGTACGGCCACAAACTATAACCAGGCGTGCCTTATATAACCTGCGAAGCAGCGTTCGACCAAACCACCCCACCCAAAACACAAAAGAAGTTAAAAAAAATGTTTGGTCTGGTCAAATAAGTTGAGCGTCACAGTTGGCCAACATTTTCTAGGGGCCTACTCGTTTAGTGATTTAGCTGATTCCAAGGTCTGCAAGTGAAAGCTGGTAAAACAGAAGACACATAACCATCTGCAGGTCAGATATACAGTTCAACACCAATGCGTTAGAATAGAAAAGAGTAACCAACTGCAGCTGCGGCGTTACTCTGCTGAGAGGAAATAATCAAGTAATAAACTAATATAAGAAGGCTGCTGCATTGGATCCCATGCAAGAGCAGCGATGCATAAATGCATCAATAAAACTATTCTCCAGTTTTTGCTTTTTCAGCAAAAGTGGATGACGTCATGGACCCAGCTGAGAACACTTGCACAGGGTTCTTTCATAAAAGGCAGAGTGGACAGCAAGACACTGACCGTGTATTGTAAAATGGAGAGGGGATTAGGTGAAACTATGGACCGAGCCCATCCAACCTCAGACAAACCGGGAGAGCAAACAAAAGTACAGAGAAGATCACAATTGCATTGCTGGCTCTCCACAGTTAACACAGAGAAAGGTAGTAGGGCTATAATCCGTCTCAGGTTGCCCACCAGTGACCAGAATTCAGGCCTGTGTATCCCTGTGTGCAGGTCTTGCAGACACTTTAAAAGTAAAACAGATCCAGTCTCTCTAGACCTGAAACGTTCCTCATCTATGTGAACCTGCACGCTACTACCAAAGACAAGGATTCTCCATTACCAGGAGGCAGAATCCAGCAGGCCAGCACAGCCCAGGATAAAGAAGCACTTATTGCCGAGGACACATAAGCCGGTTGGTGATTTATTTTTCTTTATGGGTCAGCCTAATGATTTTTTAACAGTTGTTTTAATTTTAATGTTTAAACAGACTACAGGTGTATTTTAGTAGTAGTAGTAGTAGTAGTAGTAGTAGTAGTTGTCATTCATATAGCACCTTTTCCCATTTGTATGTCCTCAAAGCGCTTTGTGGTAGGAACGTCCTCAGGTACCTGTCTTGCTGGCTAGGCTCCAGTATGCAACCCAAGAGGTTAGGCATGTGGATGGCTGCCGGAGCCGGTCATGACAGAGCATTAGTCAAGTGACTCGATATGTGACCAGCAAAACTGAAAATTGTCATAGGTTGTTGCTGTATTCTAATGGCAGAGGTGTTGAGGCAAGTCTGGTGTAAGGGTGACGCCATTACGTGTCCAGCTAGACTGAATTTGTCATAGTTATAGCTGCACTCTAAAGTGTGTGGATGAATAGCCATGCCTGTGGCAGATGTCCAATGAAGTGGTGCATTTATACATACCTTAAGCTCAGATGGAGTTTATCTTTATGTCGCTGTGTCATCCGATCATTTGTGGGGAAAAAACAGCTACCCCTGTTGTCTCTTCTATGCACTACGGACAAGCTATCCTCAAGTCTTCTAAGCACAATAGACTGGCTATCCTATAACATCTTCTAGGCAAGACAGACAGGCTACCATAGGTTGTAGGATAATAGGATTCTCTAAACACAATAGGAAGGTTACCTTTATAGTCTTAATCTACATAATGCAATATCAAGGATACCTATATATGACCACTGTGCATCACAATGGCTAATTTAAGGATCTATAAGTGCAATAGAGGGTTACCAACATGTATCTTCTAGTGTAATGAGTGGGCTAAAATTATAAGGTGCAACACAAGAAGTCGACTTCCGGATTCAACTAATGTCACACACTGCACACCCTCTGATCCATCCAACTAATACAAATCTTCTAAGCACAATACAAGTGCCAGCCTTCAAAGTTCTTCAAGTGCAATAGGTGTGCTAAATGTACAGAATTTTTTTCTAAATTAAGTGAATGTGCTGATCTTCCCAATTCTTCAAGAGCAGTACAAGTGTTAGCCTTCACAGTTTTTCATTTGTAAAGTGCAATACATATGTATTTTGGGTCACGTCTATCTACAAAATTGGTGACTGGATGTGATCCCAGACTCTTCATGAGGTCAGGGGTATCCGATGCACGTATCCTGGGTTTCTGGGCCCGTCTGCATTGACCAGACCCCCGTGCACAACTTGAAGAGGTTCACAGGTGCCGTGTTGCCAGAGGGCCTTCCTGCTCCTTCGAGTGGACACTCCGCCCAGTTGTGCAGGTGAATTGACGGGGATCCCTTATTGGAGGCACTCAGGAGAACGCATAGATGTAAGTGCATATTTGCGCTAGAAAACAATGAGGCGAGAGTCTGTGTGTAGTGAAATGATTGTGAGTGTGTTGCTTGTTAAAGACCACATGGCTATCTATCATTTATTTATACAGAGGTGGCCAGATGGATTTCCTCCATTGAGAGGAAAGGTGACATCACAGTAGTATAGTGTGAAAAAAAGAGAAGAGAGTGGAATTGGGATCCCTCTATTATGGTGGAAAGGCAGTGCTGAAAGTAGAGTAGAGGTCCAGTATATGAGGGACCTGGGATCCCTCTACTCAGCAAAAGGGAGTGTGGGGAGCATAATTTCCCTCGTCCAGAGGCAAGAGAACAGAGGAAGGGTCTAAACCATTGTGTAGATAAGTGTGATTTTGTTGTCTATGTACATTATATGGTGGGCCTGGGATCCATTTGCCCAGCACAAGGGGGCTTAAGGAGGTAAATTCCCTTGTCTCGAAGAGGAGGCGGAGGAAGGGTCTAAACGATTGTGTATATAATTGTGCTTTATTGAATTGTGATTTAAAGTGTTTATGGGATTGTTGTACGTGGAGTGGTGGTGGTTAAATTGTGAGAAAAGAGTTTTGGTGTGTAGGGTGAGAAGAAAAGGGAAGGAGAATGGGGATTGTGTGTAGTTTTTTTTATACTGAAGTGAAAGGTTATAACGAGTGCATAACCAGTAGCAATTATATGAGTATTAGTACCACACTCGAATACATGAGTATCGCACTTCTGCAGTACCGGAAAAATATAGTTAAGTACCATCGCGAGTGGGTCACTGACACTAGAGAAGGAATGTGTAAACCTTGGCCCGAAGAAGGAATGAATAATATGGACGTGTTTGGTCATATGTACATATATTTGGCTGCAAAGTATAAAGGGAGGAAGTTGAAGAATAGGCAGGGCATTATTGAGCTTTGGACGATAGTTGAGGATTTGGAAGATGTTGCTAATGACTCAAGGGATGAGAAACCATAACCCCAACACCCTGTGTTACCCCCACATCCTGTGTAACCCCCACATCCTGTGATGCCCCTAAAACCCTGCAGCCCCACCATCCCCACAGGGGTGATACCCCATGTAAGCAGCCGCATGTTATACCCACTCCAAGTATGTGCCTCCTGCAGCCCTTTGACAAAAAGGCACCATCAAAAAATGCAACATGTGACCCATTAGTTATGGAGACAGAGAGAAGGGCACAGAGAGAGTTACAAAGAGCGATTCGAAGGACAGGGGCAGAGCTTGCACAAGTAATGCTGGAACAGGGGGAAGGGCAAGGTGAGCCAATAGATACAGATGCATGGAGAGCAGGTGATATTTTATTTTAAATTGATAGTTGGGCGACTGGGGAAATAACGTTGAAGTGAAGGATGATGGCTGCAATCATGAAGGGCATCAAGTGGGGCTACAAGGTGCTGACAATTTAGACTATGGGGGTCATTACGACCCAGGCGTTAACCATGGCGCTATTAGCACCATGGTTGACGCCGGAATCCGCCATAGTGAATGGCGGAATTACCGCCCCCATCACAAGGTTGGCAGTAATTCCCCATGCCCTTCCCCATTCCCATTTTTGCCAAATAGGGCTCAATGGGAATGGGGAAGGCGGTAATTACGGTACCGCAAATTGCTGTACCGTAATTGCCTCCAAGGTCCCTTTGCGGGCTCGTTCCTTAACAGCTTGTAACACCAGCCGTTAAGGTAGGGACCCGTAAAGGGACCTCGCAATTAGGCGATAAGGGGTTAATGGCGCCGCCACCATTTACGGCGCCGTTAACCCCTTACCGCCTGGGTCGTAATGAGGCCCTATGAGTCGATTAGAACAGAATTAGATCCAGGAGTAGCAAAGGAAGAAGAGTGGACGATGGAGGAGCAGGGGGAAGAAATACCACCTAGAGTGACACCAAGAGTAGAGAGTTTATGGGGTCCAAGACTTAGAGTGCGACCAGGTGGCATGATAGTGGAAAAAGGGAAGAGAGGGGGGAAACGTTACCAGCCAAACAGATGGGAATACAGCTTCCATTGCTACATAAAGGCCCTGAAAGAGCATATTACGTGCCTTGGCAGCACATGGATAGAAACAATTTAATGAAGGCACTGCCATCGCTCACAGCAGGAGCAGGCAAGTGGATGTATGCACTTGAAAAGCAGACATCAGGCATTGCACGCGGTAGGAGATATGAAAAGTTTGTTCGCTGCATTGTTAGGAGAGCAAACAGATGACATTTGGAGGAAAGAGTGATACCCAGGGGTATGAATGGACAATGATAATCATTATGGAACACACTGTAATGATTGCTGAGCTAAAGTATGGGCTCCCTTAAGGGCAGCGTATACCGAGAAATCGGATATTAATTTCATTATGGTGTGCACTATGAAGTCAGACAATGACCCTACACAATATATAACTCAAATTCAGGTGATGATGTGAAGGACTGAGACAGGGGTTCCATGGGACAACAACATAGCAATATTTTACCACATGCTAAAGAACTGACTCCCAAAGCATGTACAGAATGATCTAGACAAAGTTCTGGGGTTTGAGCCTGAGGGATGGGCAGGGATTCAGGCAATAATAGTACACCATTTTAGGTGAAGGCAAGAAAAAGAGAAGGACATGGTGGATAACACAAAGAAGGATAAAGCTGAGCTAGTACAGAAGAAATGAGCACATTTGAGTATAATAGGAGCAGTGATTATCACATGCAGGTGCCCCAGCAGGGGCAACAGTATCAGGCATTATCACCCCAACAAATGCAACCCGAGCCCTAAATACTGTGCCAGAATATGTACAGCAGAAAACACAACAATCAGTATTCCCACCGTGGGATAAGAATGGTTTGTTGCACGGCACAGTGACACACAGTACAAGGGTGAGTGTGGTGGGTGGTAACCCCTTCCTATTTCCAGGGTCAAACACCTATCCAGATTAGGACAGCCCAAAGAGAGCCCTGATCATTGCCGACCCAGAAGAGGAACCCCTGGTAGGTGTAAAGATAGCTAACAAATCATTAATTTTTATCGTTCATGCAGCTTCAACAAAGCCATGTCTAAGGCAGGTTGCTTCCCCCTATCAAGAAAGACAATCGACATGCAGGGGTTCTCTGGGGCAATAAAATTGGTTCCCTTTACAGAGGATTTACCCATCAAGGTAGGCATCAGACAGAAACCATGGAGAGTGCAGTCTGAATTTATATTTAGGCCAGTAGTTCCCCAACACCATGCTGTGGGTACCATTATCACTCTAGACACTATCCAAACCCTAGAAGTGGTAACCACAGAGGCCAGTGAACATAATATCCTGAAACTAACATGTACGAACATTAGTAACAATGCCAAAAGGACTTATGGGAAAGATCTCAGCATCAACCCGGGGAGAAACAAACTGAGAATACGCCCCGAATGAGTTCAAGGGTTAAATGCAAACTTAAATGACTGATAACGTCCCTCCAACATCAAGTGGGCACTCATCGCATCGATTATGTTCCCTTATTAAAAGAATACAGGTTAGATGGCGAAAAAGGTGGGAACAAACCGACGATAACACATCGACATGCATTCGATAGATCGATAAGGGAAAAAAGTACTTAAGAAAAGAATCACCGCCTAAAGAAGAACTGGCTGCAGCGCAATACCAAGGAGATTCATAAACTTAAGCAAAAATAACATAACTGGTTATACCTGCATAAAACCGTTAAACTTAGATG
This sequence comes from Ambystoma mexicanum, assembly GCF_040938575.1. Taxonomy (NCBI): domain Eukaryota; kingdom Metazoa; phylum Chordata; class Amphibia; order Caudata; family Ambystomatidae; genus Ambystoma; species Ambystoma mexicanum. Next base: position 1,057,276,102 of record NC_090922.1, on the reverse strand, counting down.
CGGAACAGATGCTGCATAAAATAAGGGCAAAAAACACTACTGATATATGCAAAAGGTGCTTGCATTAAACGTCAGGGATGAGCTGGACATAGGAACTAACGCTATTGAGAACATCTTAAAAAAACAGAAAAATTCTAGAGCCCCTGTCCCTGACGGGCTGATGCACGTAATGCTGAAGAGAAACATACCAGAATGGGCTATTTTTCTTCATCACCAACCCAAATATATTCTATGGGCCGAAGAAATACCAACTACATGGAAGTTGCAGTGGTGGTGCCCATATTCAAAAAAGGACTTATGACAAATCCAGGTAATTATTGACCTATATCCCTACTGGATGTGGTAGGAAAGGTTTTCGCAGCCACATTGCTGAAAGCCCTAACTACATGGAGTGACTCTGCCGGCCATAGAGATCCCTGGCAATCAGGATTTGTCAGAGAGCGAGGGACCTCCCTCAACATCTTTCTGATTAATTTACTAAAAGCCAGAACGGCCAGAGATAAGGAGCAGGAAATATTCATCGCGTTCATCGACTTATCAAAGGCATTCAATACCATCAAAAGGCCCAAATTGTGGAAGAAATTGGAAAGATGGAATTGCCCTCATGTAATCACGGAAAACATCAAAGACCTATACTCAGACAAAGTCATCAGAGTCAGGCTGGATAAAACCGGGCTATTGTCTGATCAGATAAACATAAAGACAGGCTCGAAACAAGGCCGCCCTCTGGCACCAAAACGTTATAACTTGTTTGTCTCAGATGTCGATGATGCATTCGAGCAAACACGCTGCTTTCCTCCAAAGGTGGCTGGGTCAATGATTGGTATACATGGAGGATATTGTGTTGATAAATCAGACCCCAGTAGGATTGCAGCGCCAACTAGTTGCCATCCAGGAATATGTTGACATCAACGATTTAATAATGAATCCTGACAAATCAAGAATCCTAAGGTTGGTTGTGGGAGCCAACATTCGGACAAAGATCAAGTTCGAATGGTCCTTAAAAGGGAAAAAAATCCTGGAGATTAACTCTTTTACCTACTTGGGAGTATGTATTAACAACAGCAAGACTGAAGCGTCAAGAATAGCGGGTTGAGAAGAAAGGCAGCCCACCTGGCATCACAAGGAAAGATCTTACTACAAAGGTATTGTAGGTTTACTCTTATTCCACTGGTGACCAAATGAAAGTGGTCCCAAAACTATCCTATGGAGCTGAAACATCATTCTTTTTACCCTTTCAAATATGGCCCATTTTAGAAGGTATATTTTGGCATGCAGTCCTTCAGTTCCCTAAATTGTTACCAGTCCAAGTCATAAGGAGAAAACTGGCCTTGACTTCTCTAAAAGCTGTAGCAGAATTAAAAGCGATTCAATTCTACCACAAGTGCTTGGAGTAGGACTCGACAGGGGGCTTTAAAGTCCTCAAAAAATCAATGAAAGACCACTCCGATGAAACACTAAAGGAATAGAAAAGAATCTGCCAAGAAATTTAGGAGGATCTAAATGAGACAGATGAAGACCTATTGAAGAATCCGGACAAAACTAAAAAAACATTGTAAACAAGGGACTGGATTGATATGCAGGAACAAATCTGGAAGTGCAAAAACTATGAAGACTTCTGGTCAGAACCTCGAAAATTGAACAAGCTCACTAGTTATTTGAAATTGTTTCCCAACTGGTACTTTTGGACACTGTATATGCAGTTTCGCTTTAACATTCTACCGACAAGAGAAACAACACAGAGAAGAAAAAGGCAAAATGGCCTTGCAGGCTGCAGATTGTGTGAAGACCTGTACTCAACAGAGTCTTTGAAACTTTTGATTCTAATATGTCACGGAGTGAGGAAAGAACGAGAGCATTGTTTACGGGACAATTTGAGAAAATATACTGCAAGAACCATTGATGCTTGGTGGCGAATCTTGATTGAAGGTGAGAAAATGAGTATTAACTTATCCTTGGTAAGACTGATAATAGCCATCTTCAAGAAGCTCGACAACTTGCCGCTGGTAGTACCAGTCCAGGTCTCAGTAAAATAACATCAACGAAGTCTAAAGACAATGAGAATCTACTCGGGAGCTTAGCTTGAAGAGAACTGTTTGAATAGCTTTGTCTCGAGTTTTGTTCTTTTATCTTCTTCGTTTTTGACCTTGTTCTTGCTTATGAAAATGGGAATACATTTTTGTATGATAAAGAATGGGTTAAAGGTTTTCGATTTGTAAACCAATTGAACTAAATAAAATAAAAAATAAAATAAAAACTCTAGATTTTGAGGCAGTGATGATTGCAAATGACAAGGTAGTGTTGATAGGGACTGATGAGGAGGGAGATGAGTGGTGAACAATTTTGTGCATTGATCTGAATCAGCCACTACAGGGGTGTTACATAGGCAGCTGTTTGAAGATGTTGACAATGATGGAGAGATGATTTTCCAAATTTGCATTCCGGTTCAGCATAGGCGGGCACCCTTTCCTACACTTATTGCCAGATCTATGCCTGCATATCTACAGGAAGACATGGCAAAGGTACCCAGCACTTTCTAGATTGGCAATTCCCATGATGTGAGGCTCTTGAAGAGCACAGGAGCAGTGTATATGAAATTGAAGCAGGGTGCAGTGTTACACAGAGTACAACAGTATCCATTATCTAGGGAAGTGGACTAGGGCATGCACAAGACAATTATGGCATTATGGAAACATATATAATACCTTCCGACTCCTCATGCAAATCGGCAATATATCATGTCAATAAAGAGAAAGGGTGAAGTTGGAGGATGATACATTACCTCTGCCCTTTGAATAACATTGTACAAGCAGAATTTCCTGTAGTACTGAATTCTGCCATGATTCTTTGCAACATACCCACTGAGGCCACATGCTTCACTGTAATTGACTTGAAAAATGCATTCTTCTCTACTCCATTGCACCCCTGATTCACAATACCTCACTGCATTTAAATATTGCGGGTAAAGGTTCCAACGCACCAGACTTCCAATACTCTATACAGACTATGGTAACAGACATGTACAGAGCATTATCATTCAGTATGTAGATGACCTTCTAGAGTGCAGCATGACAGAAGACTAGTGTAGAGAACATTCAGTGATATTTATTTTAATTTCTTTATTTTATTGTTTAAAGCGCTGAGCTAGCTTGAGAGCAGCGGAATGCTGTACAGAGTGCGGGTAGCCAGCATTTGGACTGGCATCCTATAACAGCAGCGCAGTACTGTGAGGTATGTGCATCACTATGTGTGTCCATTGGAATTAGTCCTTGGTCTGGTGTTGTTGAAAAAGCCATGTTTTGAGAATTGTGAGGGCATTCTGAGTTGATGCTGCGATCGAGATCCATAGGGTGGGTGCATGGCAACAGAAAGATTGTTTGTGGATCCTCTCGAGGACGAGTTGTGATTCAAGCCGATGGGTGGATTTGCTGCTTGAGGAGCATGTGCCACCAGATATATGGAGTTTAGCCACCAGGTACACTGGTGTGCCACTTGTGACTGCTTTGCAGATGATACATGCAGTCTTGAATAATATCCTGGCTTGGAGTGGAATCCAATGCAGTTTGGGTAGCATGAGGGTTATGCCATCAAAATTCCGTGCTCCCATAATAAGACATGCTGCAGCCTGATGGACTGCTTTTAGGGGAGCCAAGTGAGCAGCAGAGAGCCCAGTCAGGAGAGCATTTCCCACATTGATGTATGAGACCACACGGGCCTGCACTATGGTCCGGTAGACCTGTAGAAGGATAAAGGGTTTGATGTTTCGAAGGGTAGAAATTCTGATCCAAGCTATTTGGTTCTTCTTGGCTATGTCTTTCTGGAAGGACACATTGCTGTCAATGGTGAAGCCTAAGGAGTCTCAGAGTTGTGTATCAAATCCTTCTAGGTGCATATCATTGAGCCATTTTTGGACAAGTTGTTTATTAGCGGGAGGACCGATGAGGACAAATTCAGTCTTGGAAGGGTTTAGTTTGAGGTGGGCAGTCGACATCCAGTACTGGATGATGGCTAGATAATAGCAGAGACGTATTATGTCCTGCATGCTATTTACTCTCATGTACAGCTGAATATTGTCTGCGTATTGGCGGATGGTTATATTGTGATAGTTACGGAGAGTGCCCAGAGGCTCCATATAAAGGTTAAAAAGAATAGATGAGAGGATGGAGACTTGGGGCACTCTGCAGGAGACTTGGAGTCACTTAGAATGTAACAAGTTCATCTCTACAACCTAGTGTCTGCCTGAGAGGTAGGAGGTAAACCAATTCAGGACAGGGCCCGAGAATCCCATCCTGTCAGCAAGGAGTGAGAGAAGAATGCGGTGGTCGATGGTGTTGAATGCAGCTGAGAGGTTAAGGAGGATGAGGAGTCATGAGTCACCATTATCAATGATTTGGAGAACATCATCCACCACCCGGATGGTGGCTGTCTCCACTATACCTTGGGCAGAAACCTGATGATTGTCATTTAAGAGGTGGAGTTGGTTGTTCAATTGTGGTGACTAGTTGTGTAGCGACTACTTTTTCCAAGATTTTTTCAATAAACAGGAGATTCGTAATGGGCCAGTAGTTGACCAGGTTGTCTTGATTTAGGGTTGGTTTTTTCAAAAGAGGTCATATGAGACCAGTCTCGAGGGTGTTTGAGGGAGGCATTGATGATGCTGAAGAGTGCATTGAGTGCTGGGCCCATCAATTATTTAATGATGGAGGCTGGAATTATATAATCAGAGTAAGAAGTAGGCTTGAGGGAGGCAATCATTTTTAATAGATAGGGGGCAAAGAGAGGAGAGAATTCATCCAGAGGGGATGTGTGCATTCTGAGGTGAAGGGGATGTGAATGCTGTGAGAGGTTGATTCGATGGTCTCTCGGATTTTGTCTATTTTTCAATACAAAATGTGTTCGTTCTGTCACATTTTTCCTGAGTTGCTGGTATCTCAGGTCGGGTGAGGGTTTGGTGTAATGCTTTACTACTTCAAAGAGGGCTTTGCTCCTGTTGAAGGCTACCACAATGGTGGAGGAGTAGTAAGTAGCTTTGCCCTCGATATCTAGAATCAGAATCCTTGAGGTTAATGAGATCACCTGAATTATGGTTTTTGCGCCACCATTGCTCAAGGGCTCTGATTGAACATTTGTTGGAGGCTATCTCTGGGGTGTACCATGGGCGGATGGTTTGGTCTTGGCCCGGCTAAATTTTAGGGGGGGCATGAGTATCGACCAGTTTCATTGCTGAATGATTCCAGGAGGCCGAAGGCATTCCTGTGGTGGGCAAGTCATCATAGTTTGCTTCTAGCTCATTGACCAGGAAGCTTTTGAATGAGCGGTGTTGAGTGAGGGGTGTTTAGTCTAACCTTTGTGAGCCATAGTCCAGTGGGTGACTGATTTTGGGAGGGCACCATGGTCAGATCAGTCAAGTGGGATAGGGTCTGCATAGTTGGAGATGGGTGGAGCAACTGAGTGTCAGGGTTTAGTCACATGACCAGCAGCCTACTGAATGCTGTCTGCTTGGACCTGGCCTACAGTCCTTAAGTAAAGGCTTGAAAGGTGCGAAACTGGCGGTGGGCGGAGCAACTGAGTGTCAGGGCCTGGTCATGTGACCAGTAGCCTACTCAATGCTGTCTGCCAGGAGCTGGCATGCAGTTCTTAAGTAGAGGCTTAGTAGGCATGAAAACTGGCAGTGGGCAAAGCAACTGAGTGGCAGGGACTGGTCACGTGACAAGCAGCCTACTCAATGTTGTATGTCTGGAGCTGGCCTACAGTCCTTAGGTTGCTGACACTGCTGGCAGAGAAAGGATTAAAAGTAGACAAGGACAAAATGCAATACTGTCAGAAGGAAGATGTACATTTGGGACAGATTATATCATCAGAAGGAAAACCAGATGCCACAAAGAGATTAGCTACAGTGCAAAACACACTACAAACACAGTTAAAGAAATGCAGCAGTTTCTGGGGTTGTGTAACTATTGCAGGGCATCGATTTTTGACTATTCTACTTGCACAAAGCCTCTGCTGCAGGTACTCATGGACAGGAGAAATGATTACATGTTTCCACTAACTTAAGCATGCCATAAGCAATGCACCAGTACTGGCAACTCCAGACTATAAAAATAATAATTCTATTTGTTTTCACATTCCAAAGGGCAAGTGATGACAGCAGTGTTGACTGAGTAAACATCCATGGGACATAAGCCATTGGCATACTACATCAGCATATTTGACTGTGATGCAGGGCTGATTCCCTTGTGAAATGGCACTGGCAGCTGTGGCCTTTGCAGTTGAAAAGTCCTCCCCAATAACCATGGGCTGTTCAATAATTTTTTATGTAGAGTACGCTGTGTTTGCAATTCTTGACCGATCCAAATCCACTCTGACCCCACAAATGGCTTCTGAATATGAAGTTATTTTGTCGAGCCCGTCTATTCATATTGTAAAATGTTGCACAGCAAACTCTGCCATATTCATTGCAATACCTGTTGAGCGAGGAGAGGAAGTGCATGATTGCATTACATATGAACGTCCGGAGGATGATTTAATACAGGCAAGGAAGGATGAACTTGAAGAAGGGGTGAACCTCTATGTTGATGTGTCATCGACAAACTTTTATCTTTCAAAAATTTCATTGGGTATTTGTAAGGCGCTTATACATCAAGAAATTGTGTTTCAAAGCACCCACAGGGCAAAGGGAGGTGAATGTGATTGATTTAAAGTATTTTGATATATTTGTAAAGGTTTTGTGAACTAAAAACACATAAAAACAAATTATTTTTTTTTCAAATTTAAAGTGAAGGGAAGGGAACAAGAGAACAGCAAGAAAAATGGTACATAATAACAAATATGAGCAACAAAAAAAAGTGGTCCTACTAGGCGTTGTGAACATTTGGATTGTGCAAGTGCAGAGAGAGAGAAGGGACAGGGGAGAGGGGGTTTGATCAGGAGACAAGACAGAGGAATACTAGTGCAGCAGTGGTGCACCTTGTAGAGGGGGAGTGTGAAGTCCTGGTTAAAGACACATAATTTAGCACAGGCAGCACAATTGATTGCATGTATATCCCTCCAAATGATCCCTCGAAATGATCGCGTGGGTCGCATGGGTCACTGATGGGGGCCCTTCACAACTTGAGGATTGCAATGGAGAGGGAAGCAGGAGTACACGCTGTTGATTCGTTGGATTAAATGTTCTCATGGGATCCATCGTGGTTGGAAATAGCAGTAAAATTACTGGTTCCTATCACGGTTTTTCTGCTTGCAATTTTTTGCACGTGGTAGAGGATTTTGAGATACTGTTCCAAGACCCTGCTGAAGAGTGCGACTCTAATGGTGTCTATCATAACGGGTAGAGCTCCTCCTCTTACAAAACATGTGTATACAAAGACTGATAAGACTGATAAGTGGGATTGTGTTGTAAAGCCAAGAATGGTGAGAGTAGAGCAGGATTTTGGACCCCCCGATACATTGAGCTCCCCTCCACCTGACCCAGAGAACTATGTAGAGCATTGGGTTGACTAAGCAGGAGATGGGGATTGTTGTTTTATGATGTGCACTCCAGAAGAATATGCACAATGGGGGGGGGGTGTATGGCATGTGTGTAGGACAGGGGTACCCAACACGATGACTAAAGAAGGAAGCAGCTGGGTTAGTTCATAGAGTCCTTAAGTGGCAGGCTATTATTGAAGTCTATGTAAAAAGGACGAGTATACTCGTCCTTGGCACTTAAAGGGTTAACTAAAGGGGTAATGTTGGGATGCACTTACAGCGTCCCAGCCAGGCAAAAGGTTCAGGATGAGAAATACCTATTAGTACATGCCACAGTGTAAGAGGGATGAGATTTGCATGGCCAAATGCGCACTTTTCACTTGTAGTTAGTTTTGACACATAATAGATGCATCATATAGCAACACAGAATGAGCAACAAATGTATTGATGTTCCGGTTGCAGAGGTCATAGATAGGGCAGTGTGTTATAGGCCCTGTGTTTATAAGTAATACACAAAGTTACATTTTCAGTGAGGTGCAAGGAGGGATCTGAAGTAGGTGGAAGATGGAGTCAGAAAGGTATTGTGATAGGAGCAAAGTCAGCCGGTAGACATGGCAAGAGTGTTGCCATATTGAATTTTAAGGCCTAGTATACAACAAACAGAATGAAGGCCCTTTTCCATTCCACAAGAGAGAATCTGAGGTCAGAGGCACTTGTGTTGCGTGGATAAACACTAATTATATCCAGCTGCAGAACCTGAAGGTGATGGGAATGGAATGTTAGCTGTGGGGAGGATAGGTATGGATCCTCCCTTTGAAGGACAAACTCAGGAGAACAGGGCACAGAGGTTTGTGATGCTAATAGGCCAGGTGAATATTTAGAGCACTACTGCCCTCACCCAAGGAGTTGTTATCCCGTTTGAAATGCAGGAAGATGCATAAAAAAAGCAAATAAATCCCTGAAATTCAGACTTAACAGTGGTTCCCTGGTTACAGCATTACTGGCCACCTGAGGCTTAAAGGAGATAAGGGGGAGCCGTGTCTGGAATGTTCTGCGATTTGGGATAGGAGGAGCAGAGGTGATGCCAGCAAATTTAGTCCAAGGTCGGTTGTGCAGCTTGTTGGCGACATGGCGTCTGGTATAATGAGAAGGCCAATTGTCTTATCAAAGCAGATTTGGCCTTGCCAGTCTCACTTTGAACATGTCTGGGTCAGTGGGGGGTGTTCATCACATGATGGTCAAAAATTATTAGTGTATCAATTTACCAGTTAGCCAATCATGTAATAGGAATTAATAGTGACAATTCAGTGGGCCATGTGCCCAGGGGAATGGGCTTAGATAAGGTGTGGCCAATTGGCCAAGGGACTATAGGGGATATTAGCATGTCATATAGGTGGTAGCCAATAAGGGTGGTGGGATGAATTTTGTAACCTATTTATGCTAAAATGCTGTTTTCTGCTATATAACCTGTAACCTCTTAGGGCGTGGAGAGCTCTGTGTCAGTTCGGTTCTACAGGGCCACCTGAGGCCTTTTTGCATGTGATAAACTTTGTTTTCCATTGCAAAGTGGGGCAGTGGTTATTTGGCTTTTTTGATTCTTTTTTATCTTACAGGTTTTGGGTTACATTCCTCTACACAGAGGAGGAAGGGGACACCGCTCTATCGATTCAGGTTCCACTACCATGCAGAGAAAAACGGATACTGAACAGAGCCAGGGTACTGGGCTCCTTTGAATATGGCAACTCTAAAGTAGCGATTCATATGGACCTTTCCTCCTATACCCTGGCACGCAGAAAGCAGAGTGCCATCCTCACACAATGGCTATGCGAAGGAGGCGTGAGGTACATAAGCGGGTACCCATTCTCGTTGTCCTTTGAGTGGGAGGGGTTGAAAAACTAGTTATCCTACCCCTTTTTACTTAATAAAATTGGCAACTTTTGAGAGAAATAAATCTTTGTGTTTGTCTTGCATTTCTAACCCCTCACATATGGTGTCAGGGGTGGGATCGTACTCAATCGATACAAATTGGCGAACCCTTAAATTCGAGAAACTTAGTTAAAGAGCCTCCACTCCCTCCATTACTACTGAGCAGTCTACAGGGTTTGATATATATAGTAGCAGAGGTGAATTATTACAACCCGGAGACAGAGCACTGATATCCACAGACTTGGTTCTTGTCCCCCTTGGCAGCAATATCAGACTGGCATCTAAGTCAGGCTTAGCATGGCGCTGTGGCTTATACGTATTGTAGGAGTAATTGACCTTGATTATAGGGGGGATATCAAAGTACTGATGAAAAATAACATGAACAAGCCCTATTAAATGAAAGCAGGGGAAATAATAGCTCAAGGGATACTGGAAAAAGCTCTGCCTCTGAAACCTCAAGAAATTGAGAACAGTGACAGAACTGAGTTAGGAATTAGAGGTTTTGGGGAAGCTGATATAGAGCCTCTTCCTGACCCAGCAATGAAATCTATTTCTATTATTGAAGAAGAGGCTGGAGTTATTCCTGATTTAGCCTTTGCTCAAAGAAATTATCCCTTTCTAGCAGAACCCTTTCTTCAGACAATATCAGAAGAGGAAGTCAGGGAAAAGGCTGGGACATTTATTTTCATAAAGTCTGGGTAATTGTATAGAGGAGATGTTGGACCAGAGGGTATGCCGGTCACAAATGATGGTACCCAAAAGTCATACGAATATCGATCTAGATATAGTTTACTCTCATTTAACCAGAGGACATTTAGGAACTGCAAAAGCCAAGCCCAAATTGTAAATCAATATTATTGGCCAGGAATTAATGCTGATGATGTTATCAATACTTGTGCCTTATGCCAGAAAACCAGTACTCAAATTCTGCCTCCAGTTCCCTTATAACCTGTGCCAAATATAGATAATCTGTTTTCCCAAATAAGGATGGATATAGCGGGTCCTTTAGAGACCTCTAAACTAGGGAATCAATATATATTGGTGATTTTGGATTATGAAACTCGATAACCTGAGGCTTTCCCCTTAAGAAATAATACTTCACAACAGATCTTGAAACAATGACTTCCTTTCTACTCTAGAATTGGGTTTCCAAAAGAGATTTTGACCTATCAGGGATCCACATTCATGGGTACATTTATGGCAGAAGTTAAGGTAATCCTCCAGATTAAAACTCTGCATACCTCCATTTACCATCCCCAAACTGATGGTTTGGTGGAATGATTTAATCAAACTTCGAAACGCATCTTAAAAACTTTAGTAGAAATAGATGGGAAGAATTGGGACATTATGATACCATGGGTCCTATTTGCCATTAGGAAAACCCCTCAATCCTCTACCGGAGTATCCCCATTTGAACCCTTGTATGGAAGAGAACTAAATTATGTGTTGGATATGTTACGGGAAACATTGGAGGAGAGAGATGTCATGATGCCTACCCCGGGAGCACCAGGCCAGGCCCAGCAGGCATCACGCCCCCGGGTAAAAGCCCAGCGGCCCTTTATAGAGGCACTTTGGACTCGGGAAGTGTTTGGTGCACTTACCTGAAGCAGACCATGCTGCACACTCACCTGATGCAGACCATACTGCATGAAGAACCAAGCCAAATGAGGCTTAGGAGGGACTATTTTTCTGAAGGAACTTTTTTGTTACTTGGGTGGGGCTGTTGAAGAATACTCACCTGGAACTTCTTCCAAGGCTATTTAAGCCACACCCGGACAGCCACACGTGCTTTGCGTTGTTCTGCATCCCAGCAGCTGAACACTCACCGTGTCTGCTCCTGCACCTGGACTCCAGCCACGCCCGCCTCGAACCTGGAACACCTGTAAGGGAATAAGAGAAGAGAAAGGTGAAAACCAAGAACTATTTCAACCTTCTTACCTGCATCCGGAAGGAAGACTTCCATTTAAAAGCACCGCGTTGCTCGCTGCAGTGCCGCGCTTCACTCACCTGTTCCCGAGACGCCGCCCGGCTCCATCGCGGCTCTCAGTGCCGGTCGCCACATCTCTGCACCGCACCTAAGGGAGAGAAGAAGAGACAAAAGGTGAGCAAGGGAATACAAGAGGAAAGCCGGATTTTCAGCCATATTACTTACCGGCTATTCTTGGTGAGCCATTCCACATCTCGGGTCGGCGCCACATCTCCGGCAGGTACCGCACCCCAGCCCCTATGGGGAAAGGACAAAAGACATTACTGGGGAATTATAAAGACATTTAAAGGGGTCGCCCTCATCACTGACTCACCGGATTTTACCCCGGCAATTTAACCCCTCAACGCATCGCCTTTGTTCTGCACCAGAAATAAAGGACAGAAAAAGACAACATAAAAGGAGGCTCACACTTGAACTTTTGCATCTTCATACTTACGGCGTATCGCTCAGTAAAGTCAAGTGGATTTGCCAGCGCCATTCTGAAAACCAGTGAAGTAACTGGACGAACGCGCGCCCCTGCACCAGAAGCAGGATGGAGAGTTCATCCTTCCAAACCATAAGGTGAGCTTACACCGGGGGTTTTGGAGGAAGTCAGAGGAGAACGAAGGGGGAAAGGGGGAAGCAAGCACATTATTCAGCAGACAGTTAATCCCCTTTCTCATCTGCAGAAGGATATTCCTACGGGCCAGACAAGCAAGATTTGGGGGTCCAGTTCAATCGGTGGTCCGAATTCTGCGCATCACGTTTGAAGAGGCCACAGCAACCCAGACCAGACCAGCGCCTCTGTGGGAGCCAGGTGAGCGTTACAGGATGCGAAGCCTTCCTACAAATTCCCACCCAGGCGCTATGGAAACTTCCGAGACTGACCAGTTGGCCCAACTACTGGGGGAATTACGGGCCGAAGTACACGCCGCTCGTCAAGAGACTAATGCTCTCAGGAGGGAAGTGATTGTAACCAAGGAAAGAGCTGATGACCTGCCTAGACAGCTTTTGCAAGGTCAAGCTGGACAAACTCCTTTACCCGGTTCCGGAGGGAACCCCGCTCCTGTGCTTTCCAGTAACCCGGTGCAGATTAATCTACCTGGAAACATGCCGCTGGCCCCACCCGAACGCTTTGCTAGGGACCCCAAACGATTCGCTGTATTCATGAATCAGTGTCGTTTGCATTTCCTTTGCAGACCTGGGGCCTTCCCTAATGACCAGACCAAGGTAGCCTTTGTATTGTCATATCTCAGCGGCAGTGCTGCCGATTGGTCAGTTCCACTGGTAACTCAAGATGACCCGATTCTTCGTGATTTTTAAAGATTTCAAGCAAGCATGGAAAGGTTATTTGCTCGTCACTCCCAGGGGCAGGCTCTAGATGACAAACTTCTATCTCTGCGACAGGGCAATTAAGACCTCCTTTCCTACATTGCAACCTATAATAGACTAATTGTGGAAACTGGGTGGCCAGAGGATAAAAGAATCACGTTATTTTATCGAGGTCTATGCGGAGAACTTAAAGATGTCCTGGCCCAAGTTGTAAATCCGCCCCAAGAGTGCTCTGAATATATAGACTTAGTGGTCCAATTGGATCACAGACTGCAAAACAGAAAAGCAGATTGGTCCAAGTTTGAGACCCGGGTGTTAGTCAAGACCCACGCTAACCTCAAGGGGGCTGAAGCCTCAGAGCCAATGCAAATCGGAGGAGTTAAAGGACCTTTAACGCAAAAGGAATGTGAAAGAAGACGGCAGATGCACTTATGTCTTTATTGTGGATCCTCTGGACACTTTCTACGAGATTGCCCGGCAAGGCCGCCCAGGAAGGTGGTAGGAGCCGCTGAAAAAATCCATGAAACCTCTGTATCGGGAAACGACCCCGCCCGACAAGCGTAGGCATCCGCTTGCCGAGCTTGAAAACGAACTCTCAGACCTCGCATTTCACTGTGCCAATGGCCCTCGTAGATCCGGAACAGCCTAAGCGGTTGCATGCAATAAAGGCATACATCGATAGTGGGGCTATAGGAAACTACGTGGATCGTGATTTGGTCTCCAGGATTAACCTCCCCCTGCGTCCTAAAACCAGCAAAGATGTCATCACCACAGTCGATGGAACCGAAATTGCCTCGGGACCGGTAACACATTCCACAGCTGAGGTAACACTTGTAGGTCCGGACGGCCATCGGGAGGCAGTTGTGTTTGATGTAATCAAGGCTCCACAGTTTCAGGTTATACTCGGAATCCCTTGGTTAGAGACACATACCCTCGAATTGATTGGCGAGCAAAGAGAATAACCTTTCCAGAGTGTGCACGAACCTGCTACCCAGAAAATCTGAAGGTCAGTCTAGCATCAGTAACCTCTGTCTCCATGCAACTACCTCCGGAATACCAAGACTTCCAGGACGTCTTCCAAAAGGAACAGGCCAACACGTTACCTCCTCACAGATCGTACGATTGCCAAATCGATCTGGTGCCCGGTGAACAACCCCCTTGTAGCAGGATTTATGCCCTTACTGAGCCGGAGAATCTGCATTTGAGACAATATTTAGATCAATACCTAGCCAATGGTTTCATTCGCCCGTCAAAGTCTCCGGCATCCTCGGCTTTGTTCTTCGTGCCAAAAAAAGAAGGCGACCTTAGAACTTGTATTGATTACCACGCATTGAACCAGATAACTGTTAAAAATCGTTACCCTCTGCCTTTGATCCCTGAACTCCTTGACCAGATGAAGGACGCTTGCATATACACCAAGTTAGATCTCCGGGGGGCTTATCATCTGATACGAGTTAAAGAAGGTGACGAATGGAAAACGGCCTTCCGTACAAAATATGGACTATTCGAATACCAGGTGATGCCTTTCGGGTTGTGCAACGCGCCTGCTGCCTTCCAATTCTTCATGAACGATGTCCTTCGGGAACTCATCAACGTCTGTGTTGTCGTGTATATCGATGACATTCTGGTGTACTCCTCTTCGGAATCTGATCACAGAAAACATGTCAGGGCCGTCCTTGAGAAATTGTGCCAGCACAAACTGTTTGCAAAGCTGGAAAAATGCGTTTTCCATACCACCGAGGTTGAATTTCTTGGATTTATCCTGACACCTAAAGGGGTCCGAATGGACTCATGGAAAGTGGATGCCATCCTCAAATGGCCATCACCTAGTTCGGTGACAGGTGTCCAAAGCATGCTTGGTTTTGCCAATTTTTATCGCAGGTTTATCCCAGAATTTTCACGGGTGGTGCAACCCATCACTGCACTCTTGCGGAAGAATAAACGTTTTGAATGGAACGAGGAAGCTGAACAGGCCTTTCAGGAATTAAAAGCTAAATTTACATCTGCACCTATTTTGAAACATCTGCGTCCTGATCTCCCATATATAGTCGAAACCGATGCATCCAGCTTAGCCATGGGAGCTGTCCTCTCTCAGAGAGACCCCGAAACCAACCAACTGCACCCCGTAGCATTTTGGTCCAGAAAGTTCTCGCCGCCGGAGATAAATTATGCAATCACCGATAAGGAATTATTAGCCATTAAGTCCGCTTTTAAGGCTTGGCGGCATTATCTTCTTGGCGCCAGGCATACCATCACCGTGATCACTGATCACCGAAATTTACAATATTTAAAAACTGCCAAGGCTCAGTCTTCACGACAGCTCCGATGGGCTTTATTCTTTGCTGAGTTTGATTTTGTAATCACCTACCGTCCTGGCTGTAAGAATGGCAAAGCGGACGCGCTATCTCGAATTGGAATGGAAGGAATGGACACAAACTCAGAACCTCTGCCGATAATTCCTAAACAAAGAATCTTGGGGATAACCACTTTACAAACCCTTAAAGACATTCAAGCACGGGTAAAACTATTCCTGGACTCTTCAGCCTTGCAGGATTGGATCAAAAGGGGGTCTGCCTTTTCAATCAACGATGGCTTACCTTACTTCCAAGGACGTTTATTTTTGCCAGAAAAGGAATTGCAAGAACTGGTTATTTCCAGTTCCAAATTGGCGAACCCTTAAATTCGAGAAACTTAGTTAAAGAGCCTCCACTTCCTCCATTACTACTGAGCAGTCATCACGATAATCTGATGGAAGGACATCCTGGCATTGCCAAAACAGAGGAAAAAATTAAACGACAATTCTGGTGGCCGTCCTGGCGAAAGGATATTAAATCTTTCGTGATGTCCTGTGGAGTTTGCGCCCAAAACAAAGGTAAAAAAACAAAATCTTCTTCAACCCTTAGACATTCCACCAGCACCTTGGCACACCTTGTCACTAGATTTTATCAAGGACCTGCCCTCTTGTAATGGATACGATACTATTCTGGTTGTGGTGGATTTATTTTCCAAGATGGCCCATTTTATTCCGTTGAAAGGATTACCTTCAGCTTTTGTTCTTGCCAAGGAATTCCTCGAAAATGTCATCCGTCTGCATGGATTCCCGTCCATACTAATCTCCGATCAGGGAAGCCAGTTCATTTATCGTTTTTGGAAAAAGTGTTGTCAACTGGCACAAATCGACGTAAGACTCTCAACCAGTCACCACCCACAGACCGATGGTCAGACGGAGAGAACGAACCAGACCCTTGAACAATATATACGATGTATGTTGCACCAATCGGAGGGTAATTGGAAGGACATTTTATGGGTGGCTGAATATGCATACAATAACTCGATACACTCTGGAACTCGTCAGAGCCCCTTTTATACCCTATATGGACATCACCCTCGTACTTCAGATCTGGACTCACCTTTGAGCCTCGAAATGCCCGCAGTCGACCATTTGCATTCTACGATTACTCAAGCCTTCAAGGATGCTACTGCACACTTACAACATGCGAAAGAGAAATACAAAAAGAATGCGGATCTGCATCGCAAGGAAGCGCCTCCATACCAAATAGGAGATCAAGTATGGTTGGCTACCAAACACTTATCACTCAAGGGACCTCAGACTTTTAATCCAAGGTATTTAGGCCCTTACTCGATCAAAGCTATAATTAACCCAGTGGCAGTCAAGCTAGATCTACCAGCTAACATGCGGATTCATCCCGTCTTTCATGTGTCGCTTTTGAAACCAGTGCAACCAGGAACCAGATTAATAAAGCCACCAGAACCAATCCAGATAGATGGGGAGCCTGAATTCGAGGTGAAGAACATTTTGGACTCTAAGATCTCAAAATCAAAACTTTTCTATCTAATTGATTGGAAGGGGTACGGGCCTCAGGAAAGATCTTGGGAACCCAGCGACCACGTACATGCACCTCGGCTAGTAAAAAGGTTCCATCAGAATTTCCCGAACAAACCGAAACCTCCTGGGGAAAAGGCCTTGGGAGGGGGCTTGGGGGGGAGTGCTGTCATGATGCCTACCCCCGGAGCACCAGGCCAGGCCCAGCACCCCCGGGAGCAGGCATCACGCCCCCGGGTAAAAGCCCAGCGGCCCTTTATAGGGGCTCTTTGGACTCTGTCCTGGCGCTGTTGGCGCCAGGCTCATGTTGGACATCAGTCCTGGCGCCATAGGTGCCAGGCTCATATTGGGATGTGTTTGGTGCACTTACCTGAAGCAGACCATGCTGCACACTCACCTGATGCAGACCATGCTGCATGAAGAACCAAGCCAAATGAGGCTTAGGAGGGACTATTTTTCTGAAGGAACTATTTTGTTACTTGAGTGGGGCTGTGGAAGAATACTCACCTGGAACTTCTTCCAAGGCTATTTTAGCCACACCCGGACAGCCACACGTGCTTCGCGTTGTTCTGCATCCCAGCAGCTGTACGCTCACCGTGTCTGCTCCTGCACCTGGACTCCAGCCACGCCCGCCTCGAACCTGGAACACCTGTAAGGGAATAAGGGAAGAGAAAGGTGAAAACCAAGAACTATTTCAACCTTCTTACCTGCATCCGGAATCTTCACGCCAGCATTCCTGAAGGAAGACTTCCATTTAAAAGCACCGCGTTGCTCGCTGCAGCGCCGCGCTTCACTCACCTGTTCCCGAGACGCGGCCCGGCTCCATCGCGGCTCTCAGTGCCGGTCGCCACATCTCTGCACCGCACCTAAGGGAGAGAAGAAGAGACAAAAAATGAGCAAGGGAATACAAGAGGAAAGCCGGATTTTCAGCCATATTACTTACCGGCTATTCTTGGTGAGCCATTCCACATCTCGGGTCGGCGCCACATCTCCGGCAGGTACCGCACCCCGGCCCCTATGGGGAAAGGACAAAAGACATTACTGGGGAATTATAAAGACATTTAGAAGGGTCGCCCTCATCACTGACTCACCGGATTTTACCCCGGCAATTTAACCCCTCAACGCATCGCCTTTGTTCTGCACCAGAAATAAAGGACAGAAAAAGACAACATAAAAGGAGGCTCACACTTGAACTTTTGCATCTTCATACTTACGGCGTATCGCTCAGTAAAGTCAAGTGGATTTGCCACTGCCATTTTGAAAACCAGTGAAGTAACTGGACGAATGCGCGCCCCTGCACCAGAAGCAGGATGGAGAGTTCATCCTTCCAAACCATAAGGTGAGCTTAAACTGGGGTTTTGGAGGAAGTCAGAGGAGAACGAAGGGGGAAAGGGTGAAGCAAGCACATTATTCAGCAGACAGATAATCCCCTTTCTCATCTGCAGAAGGATATTCCTACGGGCCAGACAAGAAAGATTTGGGGGTCCAGTTCAATCGGTGGTCCGAATTCTGCGCATCACGTTTGAAGAGGCTACAGCAACCCAGACCAGACCAGCGCCTCCGTGGGAGCCAGGTGAGCGTTACAAGAGATAGCTACCCTACCATTATCTCAATCTGCTCAGGGATTAAAAGAGCATATGGCAGTAGTTTGAAATATAGTTCAGACTTATGTATCCAAAACCCAGGAACACCAGAAAGAATACTATGATAAGAAAGCAGTGGTAAGAACTTTTTCTTTAGGCCAAAGCGTATTGGTTTTATTTGGCTCCTCAGAGAACAAAATGCTCCTCAGATGGCATGGTCCTTATGAAATTATAGAACAAACCAACCTTCTAACTATCAAATCTCACAGCCTGATCAAAAGATCAAAACGCATATCTATCATATTAATCTCCTTAAAGAGTGGAAGGAGAATCCTATTCAAAACACTTAAGTGATATTAACTAGTTTGTTAACTGATGATGATGCCACCACAGTAATCCCTCTAGATTAAGCGCAGAACCAAACACAAGACTTAATAGACCTCTTACAACAATTCCCTGATGTAGTTAGAACTGAACCGGAGACAGTTAAGGGAATATACCAATATATTCGTATTCCTCCAGGGATGGCTGAACATCAAAAACCTTACCAGATACCCGATAGTATGAAGGAAATTATTCAAGAATAGCTAGAAGCAATGTTAGACAATGATATCATTGAACCCTCACAATGTCCTTGGTCTTCTCCTACTGTATTGGCCACTAAACTTGACAACTTGTGGAGGTTTTGTATTGACTTCAGAAAAGTTAATGATATGCCACAATTTGACAGTTACTGCATGACTAGGATATGCAATCTTATTGATAGGTTGGGGGATGTGGTTTATCTTTCCACCATTGATTTAACAAAACGATATTGGCAAATCCCAGTCAATCCAGCAGATAAACTAAAGACAGCCTTTTCCACTCCCATGGGTCTTTTTCAAATCAAAGTTTTACCCTTTGGTTTACATGGGACCCCGGCCACCATTCAAAGACTAATGGATCAAATTCTTAGACCATATGCCTCCTTTTGTGGAGCTTATATTGTTATTAGCCTCCAGAGTAAATCATGGTAGGAATGTATGTCCCATTTGTTTATGGTGACTCGCTCTCCAAGGAAAATTGGATTCACTGCTAATCCAAAAAATGTCATCTCACTAAATCTGCAGTGAAATATTTGGGCTTCTATGTGGGGAATGGATTGGTGCAACTCCAAATTGAAAACATTAGAGTTGTTGAAGAGACCTAGGCCCCTGCGACCAAGAAACAACTACAGGTCTTTCTAGGCATAGTCAGCTATTATAGATGGTTCATACCTAACTTTACATCCATTACTTCCCTTCTAACAGACACACTTAGAAATACAGAACCTCAAAAACGTAAGTGGCGCCCTGAAGACAAGGTATGCTTTGATAAAATGCAGCGTATCTTGTGTAATGAACTTGTCTTGAAAGTGGCAGACTTCAATAGAGAATTTATTCTGCAAATTGATGCATCACATAGTGGCTTAGGGGCTGTACTCTTACAATGCCATGATTGTATAGAACATCCTATTATCTATATTAGTAGGAAGTTATTTCCTTGAGATAAAAACTATGTTACTCTTGATGTTGAGGCCTTAGCCATTAAGCGGGTCACAAACTATTTAAAGTACTATCTAACTGGTAGAAAGTTCTCACTTATGACAGATCATGTCACACTTAAAGGGCTGAGCCTTCGAAAGGATACCAATGTCAGAGCCCTGTGCTAGTTTTTAAATGTACAGCCCTATTGGTTTTTGGTTGAACAAGGAAATGAAAAGAACAAGGTAACCTGGATTTCCTTTCTCGATTCTCAGTACAGACAATGAAAACCAGTGACATTAGGGGAAGGGTATGCGATGAATCCAGTGAGGTCATCATGGCAACCCTGGCATGGGCCTTCTCTCATGTGGCCAGGGAAAGGCAGCCACTACCTGATCCTGACCCTGGGGACAGTATTATGTTTGAGGATTACATGGGAGAGGACTTTGTTATTGTTCAAACCTCCTCACTTGAGATGCTGTCATGGAGAATCTTGAAACAATCATTAACACTTAAACAATTGTAGTTGTAGTAGTTTGTATCATAGCAGGCAAGTACACCAGGAAAGGGACCTGTAGTAGTTAGTCCTGACAGGCCAGTTTATCAGGAAAGAAAAAGATAATTTAAAGTACTGTTGTTGTGGTAAAAAGGTATGTTGGAAAGAATTCTATCATCTTTCTTGATGAACTGTTGTATAGCTGAAGATACTTATTATGCTATCCTGACAAAAGAGCTTCCTTTGAAGAAGTATGATGTGCTAATAATCACTTGGCCTCTTGAAGAGAACAATTGTCTTGATTTATGAACTTGTGTTTAGAGGAAAAGACATTTACTTTGCCAAGCAAGAGACTGTGGAAATAACAGTTGTTTTGATTTGTGACCAAGCATTTGTGAAAGATACATGTTTTGCCAAGGAGAAGAAGCCACTGAATGGAAAAGACATTTTGTGCTACGTTGAATGGCACTTGGCACTTTCTTATTGCATAGAGTCCAACACTCATCACAAGGAGTCCTCTCTAAAACCTTTGGGTTTGAATTGTTGTACTATTTTGTGGAACTATAATTAGCCAAATATTCCTTGTATTATTTTGTTGTATGTATTAGTGTTAGGGTCAGATACTTTTTGGACACTAGGTCATTTCTCTTTAGTTTTAATTTGCCAGGGAGGGCCATCCTTGTTAGGTTAGCCCCTTTCTATGTAATAAAATGTCAACTTTTGAGAAAAATAAATCCTGCATTTCTGATCCCTCACAGCATCCTTAATGTGACAGGTCTAAATTCTTCCTTCAAGAGGTCATTGATGAAGAGGGAAATGAGATCACAGAAACTTAATGTTCTCTGTGTGCAAGAGACTCATCTAGTGAGGGGGCATAGCTTAATATTAGAGGGCATAGAGTCTCCAGGGTTTACTTTTCTTCGACTACTGGGAAAAAGAGGGGTGGCAGTGTTGTGGGGGACAACTTGTAGGTTCCAGGTGCATACAATGGAATGTGATTGGCAGGAATGATATCATGAAGGGTCTCTATCAAGGCAGTAAACTGACAATAGTTTCTGTGTATTGCTCTTATACAGGCCAGGCATCTTTTGGGAAATGATGGGACAATGCTTAAAATGCTATATGGAAGGGGGGTTTCTGGTGAGGAGGTGACTTCAATATGGTGCTTAGACCACAAATGGATTGACTGAGGACAAAGGGAACACAAACTGAGGGGGATAGAAGAGGTGACTCGGTTAAGTTCTGGGAGGTCAACAAAACTCCGTGGTTAATCAAAATGTTGGAAGTGGTAGTATTGAAGTCAGCATCAGGGGGATGTCCTAATGCTCAGTTTACACCTCATTCTGTGGTGAATGAATCCTTCTCGCAAATCAATCTGTTATCAGTAGACTCAAGTACTCTTAAGTGGGTTCAAAAGGTGGTTACAAGTCCCTTGGTCGGACCATGGCTTAGTCACATTGACTGTGGGAGTACGGGATGAGGGGACAAACAGGGGGAGGTAGTGCTGTAGCAACTACCTTCTGAAGGACAGAGAGATGGGACAGATGCTCCTTACAAGAATTAAGGAGTACTACAAATTAAATAACATAGGTGTCATGATCTCTGCTTCCAAAAGGTCAGGGTTTTCCCAACTCCCTTGGAAGCAGATCCATAACCCAGGTTCCGAGTGCCAACCAGTCCCAATTGGGACCTTTTGGACCCAGTCCTGGCGGCAGTGGCACCAGGCTCATAAATATGCCCATTCCCAGCGCTGGAAGCGCCGGGCTCATAATGCTTGGGTGGACTTACCTGCAGCAGACCATGCTGCTTACTTGCCTGCCAGTTGAGCCTCTGATCCTCTTCTGTTTGGAACTACTTTTCCTGTTGGGTGGGGCAGGAGCCACTCCCTAGATTCAGAACACTGGAACTCTTCTGGAAAGCAGGAACTCTTTTCTTACCTAGGCGTGGCTGTGGAAGGAGAGACCTAAGCACTACAGGAGGCTATTTAAACCACACCCGATGGATGAATCTTGCTTTGCGTTATTCTGCATCCTCTGCAGCAGAACGCTCATCGTGTCTTCTGCATCTGATCCTGGGCCTAAGGAAAAAGGCTTACCATCCTGAATCCAGTCTTCAGCAACACCTATAAAGACAAGAAAGAACAGGTTAGCATTACGGTCTTCAGTGACAGCTCTTCACTTACCTGGTCCATCGGCTGTCACCAACGCCTCGCGCTGCATCCCGCATCTGAAAGACAAAGGCTTACCTACTCTTCGTGCGCTCCGGAGGTCTTCACACTGCATTCCGGCATCTGAAAGACAAAAGCTTACCAACTCTTCGCACGCTCCGGAGGCCTTCGGCGCTGCATCCCGCATCTGAAAGACAAAACAAGGTGCGTTTAAAGACATTGGGGAACTTTAATACTCACGTGCCATTACTCCTTTCCACATCTAACCCAGTGGGTATTCCGGCACCCTGCAGCCGCTCCGAACTTGTACCTGCAAAATAAAAAGACAGTTAGAGCGCATCGTGAAGCAGGCAACAAGCGCTTACTTACGTGCTTCCAGGCGCTTCTATTCATCACACGGGCTCCATCTTCAACTCACTTCAGCCCGTCATCCGCCATCGCCGGAACCCTGCAAACCAAGAAACATCATTACTAAAGACTTTAAAGACATTAGAATTACTCGAAACTTACCGTTCGTGCAGTAAACGACGGACAGCAGTCCTCTGAAGTCAAGAGGTCTGCTCCCCTTATCCAGCGAAGAAACTGGTTACAGCACCCTGCCCCGAGGCAGATGGAGAGCACGGCGTTCACTTACCTAAGGTGAGAGCGTTAACCTTTGGGGTTCTACAGGAGAAGAGAAAGGGAAGAAGAGAGAGACATTCAATAACCCAGTTCCTTAATCCCATATTTTCTATCTGCAGACATCTTACCCTTCGAGTCAGACATACAGTGCACAGAGGTCCAGCCCAAAGAGCCAGCCGTGTGTTACACATCACCTTTGAAGATACGGTATACGCCCAGTCAAGACCGGCGCCTCTACGGGAATCAGATGAGCGTTACAGAACGCAAAGCCTACCACAAAACTCCCGTCCAGGCGCTATGGAAACCTCGGATACCGACCAGCTAGCCCAGTTACTTGGGGAACTAAGGGCAGAAGTGCATGCAGCCCGTCAGGAAACGAACGATCTAAGAAGGGAACTGATTATTTCCAAGGAGCGAACAGATGATCTCTCTAGACAATTGCTACAGTCACAAGCCGGACAGACCCCGTTACCCGCATCTGGGGGAAATCTTCCTTCTACATCCTCTATGAATCCAGTGCAGATCAACCTACCTGGGAATGTACCTCTGGCTCCGCCCGAACGATTTTCTGGTGACCCAAAGAGGTTTGCAGTATTTATCAATCAGTGCCGGTTGCATTTCTTATGCCGGCCAGCAGCCTTTCCAACTGATCAAGCTAAAGTAGCTTTCGTGCTTTCGTACCTTAGTGGCAATGCGGCAGACTCTAGTAAATCAAGATGATCCGGTCCTCCATGATTTTCAAGCTTTTCAGCTCAGTATGGAAAAACTGTTCGCAAGACATTCACAGGGGCAGGCCTTGGACAATGAGCTTCTTTCGTTGCGACAAGGTAATCAAGACCTTTTGGCTTATATTGCGTCTTTCAACAGACTGATAGTGGAAACTCAATGGCCTGAGGACAAAAGGATTACGCTGTTTTATAGAGGTCTACGTGGAGAGCTCAAAGATGTGTTAGCCCAAGTAGTGAATCCCCCACAAGATTGTTCGGACTATATAGACTTAGTCGTTCAAATAGATCACAGACTGCAGAACAGGAAGGCCGATCGTTCCAAGTTTGATGCTCGAGTATTTTCCAAACCGCCAACTCCTTCCAAAGGAGTAGACTCCGGGGAACCCATGCAAATAGGGGGTCTGAAAGGTCCTCTAACACAAAAGGAGCGGGAAAGGAGAAAACAGTTGCAATTATGCCTCTATTGCGGAAACTCAGGGCACTTTCTTCGAGACTGTCCGGTGAAACCTGCCAAGAAGGCAGTAGGAGCTGCAGTTACCAAAGTTACAAACTCTGAGCAGGGAAACGACCTCGCCCGACAAGAATAGAGGTCCTCTTGCCGAGCGTGAAAACCAGTTCCGTGACCTCGCATTTCATGATACCTATGGTCCTCATTAGCCCTGATAATCCGGATCGATTACATGCAATTGAAGCTTACGTCGACAGCGGTGCCATCGGCAATTATGTGGATCATGAAATGGTTTTGAGGATGAATCTAACTCTTTGTCCCAAGGCTGTAAAGGACGTCATTACTACGGTGGATGGTACGGAGATAGCCTCCGGGCCAGTAACGCATACCACTCAAGAGGTGACGCTAGTAAGTCAAGATGGACACCATGAGAAGATCGTGTTCGATGTGATCAAGGCCCCTCAGTTTCAGATTATTCTAGGAATACCTTGGTTAGAGAAACACAATCCTCTGATCGATTGGCGAGCAAGAACGGTCCAGTTTCCAGAATGTGTCTCTACTTGTCACCCTCCACCTGGTGTTGCACTGGCAGCAATTTCTTCAGAGACTCCCCAGTTACCTCCCGAATACCTAGAATACCAAGATGTTTTCCGGAAGGATCAGGCTAACTCTCTACCTCCTCATAGGTCTTATGACTGCCAGATAGACCTGATACCTGGATCTACTCCTCCTTGTAGTAGAATTTATGCCCTCACCAAGCCTGAGAACCTTCACCTTCGACAATACCTGGATCAATACCTGGAAAATGGGTTTATTCGTCCTTCCAAGTCCCCTGCTTCTTCAGCTTTGTTCTTCATTCCAAAAAAGGAAGGAGACCTTAGAACTTGTATAGATTATCGCTCCCTGAACCAGATCACCGTTAAGAATAGATATCCGTTACCTTTGATCCCTTAACTCCTGGACCAAGTCAGAAAAGCATGCATATATACAAAGCTGGATCTTAGAGGAGCTTACCACTTGGTACGAGTAAAAGAGGGCGATGAATGGAAGACGGCCTTCCGCACCAAGTATGGGCTATTTGAATATCAGGTCATGCCCTTCGGACTTTGAAATGCCCCGGCCGCCTTTCAATATTTATGAACGATGTCCTCAGAGAGCTCATAGATGTGTGTGTTGTTGTTTACATTGACGACATCCTCGTTTATTCTTCATCGGAATCTGAACATAGGAAACACGTGAAAATGGTCCTCGAAAGATTGCGTCAACACAAACTTTTCGCTAAGTTGGAAAAATGTGTTTTCAACGTGACTGAAGTTGAATTCTTGGGATTCATATTATCACCTGGCGGAGTGCGTATGGATTCAAAGAAGGTCGATGCAGTTCTCAAATGGCCATCACCATCCTCCGTAAAAGGTGTGCAAAGCATGTTAGGCTTCGCTAACTTTTACCGCAGGTTTATCCCCGAATTCTCTCGAATAGTCCAGCCCATCACTGCCTTGTTAAAGAAAAACAAACGTTTTGAATGGTCTACCGAGGCGGAACAAGCTTTCCAGGATTTGAAGACTAAATTTATCTCTGCACCAATCTTAAAACACCCTCGCCCCGAACTCCCCTACATCGTGGAAACTGATGCTTCAAGCCTTGCCATGGGGGCAGTTCTATCACAAAAGGACCCGGTAACCAATCAGTTGCATCCCGTGGCATTTTGGTCCCGCAAATTCTCGCCTCCTGAAATCAATTACACGATTACTGACAAGGAACTTCTGGTTATCAAGTCTGCCTTTAAGGCTTGGCGGCATTATCTGCTGGGGGCCCGACACACCGTTACTGTGATTACGGATCACCGAAACCTGCAATATTTGAAAACCGCAAAAGCCCAATCCTCTAGACAACTCCGTTGGGCATTATTCTTTGCCGAGTTTGACTTCATAATTACCTATCGACCTGGTACAAAGAACGGTAAAGCTGATGCCCTTTCTCGGATGGGAGTGGAAGGACACTTGATCAACCCTAAACCTGTACCAATCATTCCCGAAAAAAGAATTCTGGGTGTAATCGCCACAGAATCCATAGAGGAAGTTAAGGATAAAGCCAGGCAACTTGTAACTCCAGCAGACATACAGAATTGGCATATGCAGGGAAAGGACTTTGCAGTAAAGGACAACTTATTGTATTTCCAAGAACGATTATACCTACCCAGCACAGATTTACAGAAAAAAGTAATCTCTTGTTATCACGATTCATTAATGGAAGGACATCCCGGTATGGCCAAGACCTCAGAAAAGATCAAGCGCTACTTCTGGTGGCCGTCTTGGAAAAAAGATATCAGAGACTTTATAATGTCCTGTGGAGTATGCGCCCAAAACAAGAGTCAAAAGGAAAGACCAGCAGGCCTCTTACGCCCTATTGACATCCCACCTCGCCCTTGGCATACGCTTTCTATGGACTTCATCACCGATTTACCTCCATGCTCCGGATACAATACGATTCTAGTAATCGTGGACTTATTCTCCAAGATGGCGCATTTCATTCCGCTCAAAGGCTTGCCAACAGCAGCAACTCTGGCCCGAGAATTTCTCGAAAACATCGTCCGACTGCACGGTTTTCCTTCGGTTCTAATTTCGGATCGAGGTAGTCAATTTATTTCTCATTTTTGGCGAAGTTGCTGTCGGTCGGCTCAAATTGATGTGAGACTATCGACCAGTCACCACCCTCAGACCGATGGACAAACCGAGAGGACCAATCAAACTCTGGAACAGTATTTACGCTGCATGCTGCAACAAACTGAAAAAACTTGGAAAGACATCCTTTGGATAGCCGAATATGCCTACAATAACTCTGTCCATTCGGGAACTGGGAAAACCCCGTTTTTTCTTTTGTACGGCAGTCTCCCTCGAACCTCGGAGTTGGATCCCCTCCAAGATCTTGAAACACCAGCAGTAGACTACCTGCATTCTACAATCACCCAAGCCTTTAAGGAAGCTGTTTCTCACCTTCAAAGGGCTAAAGAACAATACAAGAAAGGAGCAGATCAACATCGGAAGGAAGCCCCTCAATATCAAGTAGGGGATCAAGTCTGGTTATCCACCAAATATCTACCTCTAAAAGGGCCACGCACATTCAACCAAAGATACCTTGGTCCCTATTCCATCACTACCATAGTAAACCCAGTAGCGGTCAAGTTGGACTTGCCCCCGCACATGAAGATACATCCGGTCTTCCACGTCTCTCTATTAAAACCCGTGCAACCTCAAACCCGACTAACTAAATCTCCAAAACCTATCCTAGTTGATGGAGAACTCGAGTTTGAAGTCAAAATCATTCTGGACTCCAAGATCTCCAAATCTAAACTATTTTACCTAATTGACTGGAAAGGCTACGGCCCCCAAGAGAGATCCTGGGAACCTGCTGAATATGTCCACGCTCCTCGCCTAATCAAACGATTTCACCGAACATTTCCTGACAAGCCAAAACCCCCAGAGAAGCCCGGTTTGGGAGGGGCCTTGAGGGAGGGTACTGTCATGATCTCTGCTTCCAAAAGGTCAGGGTTTTCCCAACTCCCTTGGAAGCAGATCCATAACCCAGGTTCCGAGTGCCAACTAGTCCCAATTGGGACCTTTTGGACCCAGTCCTGGCGGCAGTGGCACCAGGCTCATAAATATGCCCAGTCCCAGCGCTGGAAGCGCCGGGCTCATAATGCTTGGGTGGACTTACCTGCAGCAGACCATGCTGCTTACTTGCCTGCCAGTTGAGCCTCTGATCCTCTTCTGTTTGGAACTACTTTTCCTGTTGGGTGGGGCAGGAGCCACTCCCTAGATTCAGAACACTGGAACTCTTCTGGAAAGCAGGAACTCATTTCTTACCTAGGCGTGGCTGTGGAAGGAGACACCTAAGCACTACAGGAGGCTATTTAAACCACACCCGATGGATGAATCTTGCTTTGCGTTATTCTGCATCCTCTGCAGCAGAACGCTCATCGTGTCTTCTGCATCTGATCCTGGGCCTAAGGAAAAAGGCTTACCATCCTGAATCCAGTCTTCAGCAACACCTATAAAGACAAGAAAGAACAGGTTAGCATTACGGTCTTCAGTGACAGCTCTTCACTTACCTGGTCCATCGGCTGTCACCAACGCCTCGCGCTGCATCCCGCATCTGAAAGACAAAGGCTTACCTACTCTTCGTGCGCTCCGGAAGTCTTCACACTGCATTCCGGCATCTGAAAGACAAAAGCTTACCAACTCTTCGCACGCTCCGGAGGCCTTCGGCGCTGCATCCCGCATCTGAAAGACAAAACAAGGTGCGTTTAAAGACATTGGGGAACTTTAATACTCACGTGCCATTACTCCTTTCCACATCTAACCCAGTGGGTATTCCGGCACCCTGCAGCCGCTCCGAACTTGTACCTGCAAAATAAAAAGACAGTTAGAGCGCATCGTGAAGCAGGCAACAAGCGTTTACTTACGTGCTTCCAGGCGCTTCTATTCATCACACGGGCTCCATCTTCAACTCACTTCAGCCCGTCATCCGCCATCGCCGGAACCCTGCAAACCAAGAAACATCATTACTAAAGACTTTAAAGACATTAGAATTACTCAAAACTTACCGTTCGTGCAGTAAACGACGGACAGCAGTCCTCTGAAGTCAAGAGGCCTGCTCCCCTTATCCAGCGAAGAAACTGGCTACAGCACCCTGCCCCGAGGCAGATGGAGAGCACGGCGTTCACTTACCTAAGGTGAGAGCGTTAACCTTTGGGGTTCTACAGGAGAAGAGAAAGGGTAGAAGAGAGAGACATTCAATAACCCAGTTCCTTAATCCCATATTTTCTATCTGCAGACATTTTACCCTTCGAGTCAGACATACAGTGCACAGAGGTCCAGCCCAAAGAGCCAGCCGTGTGTTACACATCACCTTTGAAGATACGGTATACGCCCAGTCAAGACCGGCGCCTCTACGGGAATCAGATGAGCGTTACAATAGGCAAGGTCAAAACAGCCACACTATGGAAGGGATATAACGCAACGATAAGGGGGTATTGATAAGAGTGGGTTCTCATCAGAAACAGGAACGCATGTGGAAGGAGGAGTCCCTGAGAGATAGAATTTAAATATTATACCCTAAAGGGGTAGGGATCTCTAGCCTGAGCCTGACAAGATTGGAAGTTCTACAAGCGTGTAAAGCTGAACTTAAGGCCCTCCTGGTATACAAAACAGACTGGGCATTACAGCACCTTAAACAGAAATAGTTTGAGAAAGGGAAAAAGGTGGACAAGCAGCTCGATTGGCGCCTTCGCACAAAGACACAGTTTTGAATGGTGAATGTTGTACCGACAGTTGAAGACAAAGAACTAAGAAATAGTGCAGACATTGTGGAAGAATTTAGGAAGTATTATGCCAACCTTTAAACCTCAGATAGGATTGGGACTTGGAACAAATAAGTGGGATTCCTAATGGTTTGGAGAAACCGACAATATACCCTGAGGTGGTTGCTTTTTGGACTCCCCCATCTCATGGAGGATGTGGAGGAGACTATTATGGGTGTGAAGAGTGGAACATCCCCAGGAGAGGATGGGTACACAGTTCGATTCTATAAAATGTTTTGATCATTGTAAGCCCCTACATTGGCTAATCTTTTTAAAGAGGTGTTGCTGGCCAGACTACTCCCTCAGTCAATGCTCTGGGCCATCATTATGGTTGTCCCTAAAGGATGGAAGGACCCGGCGAAATACCCATCATACCCATTTCCCTCCTGAACACTGACGTTAAGGTCCTGGTAATAATTTGGGGGAACAGGCTTGAAAAGTTCCTTCTGCTACTGATAGACAGGGATCAGGTGAGTTTCAATAGAGGTAGACAAGTATCAGACAACATTAGAAAATGCTTAATCTTATATATTGTGTTCAGAAACAAAAGAAGGAGGCATACCTGGCATCTCTGGATGTGAAAAAAACGTTTGACTGGGTTGAATGGATCTTTATGAGGGAGGTACTTATTAAATTCGGGTTTGGGGACTGCTTTAGATCATGGGTGGCGTCACTGTATCAATAACCATTGGCCAAGGTGTTGCTAAGTGGGACACTTTTGGATGGTTTCCCATTATTTAGAGGCAGGAGTCAAGGATGCCCTTTGTCCCTTCTACTTTTCACGCTGGTTGTTGGTCCCTTGGCAGTGGCGATTAGGACCAATCCAGGTATAAATGGTATGAAATGCCATGGGGTGTAATTTAAGACCTTGTTATTTGCGGGTGACATTTTATGCTATGTGATAGTTCTGCCAGACTCTTTGTCAGAGCTGATGCGAATAATGTGACGCTATGGTGACATGGCTGGTCTTAAAATTAACCACACCAACTCTTATAGCCTTCCAGTGGGAACATCAGAGAGACTTGAAGAGGTGGTCTGACTGCAAACTCTCTTGGGTGGGGAGAATGACAGTAGTTAAAATGAATATACTCCTCACCTACTAGTCATACTTAACCACACACAGACCAGAGAGGGTCTTCGAGCAGTTTGACCATATGTGCCTAAGCTTTGTGTGGCAGAATAAAAGAACTTGTATGTTGGTTCTTCCCATGAGTGAGGGTGGTTTTGAATTCCCCAAACTCCTTCTTATACTGTAAGGAAGCACAGCTTAGGATATATTGGAACACATGTTGGAGGACCTAAGGACATATTTCACATGTTTAGAAAAGTGTGTAACATATCCAAAAGAGTTGAGGGCACCCATAAGAACTGTCCCCCTGGAGGTACGGGAACATCCGACGTTAGGAATCTTGTGGCTAATGTGGAAATAAAAATAGGGGGGATAGTGATTATCAACGTGGCCTTTCCCCTTGAGCTTGCTGTGGGGGTCACTGTTCAGGCTTGGCCAAAAAGACCCAGAAGTGGTCAGATATAGGTCTGTAGAGAATGGGTCAGCTTCTGGTTGATGGAAAAAGGAAGTATTTTAGAGAGGTCCAGGAGATGTTGGGGAAGGGGAATATAGCAACATTTTACTACCTGAGACTGAAAGTATGTGTCTTGGATTCAAGAGGGACGGAGGAACTGCCCCGAGAACTCAACCAATTTCGAGGAAAGGGATTGTATCCAAACTGTATAAGATTATGGTGCTTAATACGATGGAGGGGAGGTTGACATTTAAAACTTATTGGGATAGGGCACTGGGGGTGGGAGTGCCAGAGGCATTAGGGGAGAACATTTTCAGCGTCACATTTCATGGTAACCTTCCATACATGTGATAGAACATATTTTAATATTCTGCATCGGTGGCACAGGGACCCTCTGAGAGTTTCTAAGATGGTTCCGGGGACATCACCACTGTGTACAAATGGGTGTGGAGAGGAGGGAACCTCTATTCATATGTGGTGAACATGTTCTAGGGTGCAATTCTTCTGGTCTGAACTGCTGAGTTGGATTAAGGACATAACTGGGGTACTCATGCCATTGGAACCACTAATGCTCTTTCTGGGAATTCCACCCAGAGAATACGACTTGAATAGATTCCTGAGAATTTGGGAGGCCCTTATACATGCAGGGAGAATAGCAGTGACACAAAAGTGGAGGAATCCCACTGTCCCCGATCAGTCTGACTGGCTACAGAAAGTGTAGGAATATGTCTAAAGTAAAATTAACATACTTGGGACGTGATCTGTCCACCTTCATGGAAGAATGGGGCACATTTATAGCAAAACTTGGGGAGGGTGGTAGAGGAACTCTCTCCCATGGGGAGTTTGGAGACTGATAAACTCCACTTTTATAAGGCAAATAATGGGATTAGGAGGGATAAGTGAGTAGTCTCCTTTGCCCCATGGGGAATGTCACCTCACCAGTTCGTGGAGCTTCTGCACTCCCCCATAGGCACAAAGGACTCTCTTTTGCTGCAGTGGCAAGGTTTATTATGAGAGCTCTCTCCTGAACTGTCTCCTTTTGTTTCATGTATTATCTGGCCTTAGGCTATTATTATGATTAGTCTTCGGGTGTTAGAGGTATAGTTTAGGTCTCTGATAATAGGGGGAATTGGATAAGCTTAAACCTGAAGTTGTGGGTCTATTTTTATTTCTCCACAGTATGTGTATTGGGTAATGTTTTTTTGCACATTTGGAACATTTTATAAAAACTGATTAACAAAAAAAATCCCTGTCTATTGAGCTATTCCCCAAGATGACCACTTGGATATACGTCAAGATGTTTACTGGTAGGTTCACAAATAAAATGGTTGTTCCTTTTACTACCTTGTAGCAAGGGAACAGAACACTTTGGGGGTCATTACGACCAGGGCGCAAAGGGATACCGGGCACCGGTAATGACACCGGTGCCGGTAATCCCTTTGCGCCCTATTCCGAGGTCCCTTTGCGGGCCCTTCCTTAACGCCTGGTTTTAGCAGGCGTTAAGGACGGGACCCGCAAAGGGACTTCAGGGCTAATAACGGTACCGTAATTTACGGTACCGTTATTAGCACCCTCCCCATTCCCATTGAGCCCTATGGGGGCTCAAATGGGAATGGGGATTGCCATTTTCAATGGGGATTTACCGGTCCCGTAAATGTCGGACTAGACCGGTAAATCCCCATTGAACCAGGGCGTACACGGTACCGGTAATGGTGCTAGTTATGGCGCTAATAGCGCCATGACTTGCACCAACCTCGGAATGAGGCCCTTTATCTTTAGATCTGAGGACTGATGCCAATCTCATTCATTTTAGGAAACAGCTCAAACCATACGTTGAGAAATGTTCGTTTTAGTTTGCTGATTAGGTTCTTGATTAAAATATAGCTTGTTTGCTTACTCCTCCTTTCTGATTTTCTGCTCTATAGCGCCGGAATGCCCTAGTGGCGATACATTGGGCCTCATTACGAGGTTGGTGCTAGTCATGGCGCTATTAGCGCCATGACTAGCACCAATAACGGGACTGTGTCCGCCCTTGTTCAATGGAGACTTACCGATCCAGTCCGACCTTGGCGGGACCGGTAAGTCCCCATTGTAAAAGCCATTCCCCATTCCCATTTGAGCCCCCATAGGGCTCAATGAGAAGGCGTCAATAACAGTATCGCAAATTGCGGTACCGTTATTGACGCCGGTATCCCTTAACGGGTCCCGTCCATAACGCCTGGTAAAACCAGGCGTTAAGGGAGGGACTCGCTAAGGGACCTCGGAATAGGGCGCAAAGGGATTACTGGCACCGGTGTCATTACCGGTGCCCGGTATCCCTTTGCGCCCACCTCAGAATGAGGCCCATTGTGTTTTATAAAAGCACACATAACATAGCACATATCCCCTATAGTTTCGAATTTAAAACACTAAGGGTAGCACCAGTGCCTGGAGATGTGCAGCAACTTCAATTATTTGACCGGGGATCAAGTGCTCGCTGGGTACAGACATTCACCTGGGAAGGCCACACCAAAGGCACCAGGGTGAATGTCAAAAGTCCATGTGCATCCAGGAACCAGAAATACTTTTTCATTAAACAGAAGAGTTGCCAGTGGCGTATTACTTGTCTCCAGAAGTTTAACGAGAAGATGAATTACCGGACACCATTAGAGGTTGCTCCCAGGATTCATCATCCAATGAAGATCAAGGTTGATCCCCTAAACGTATTATCTCCAAAACCTCAGCTTCACCAGGGCTCAGACCAGTTGTGAGCCGGAATCAGTGGTCTCAACTCACCGTACTTGAAAGGAGGAATGTTTATGATTGTCACTGAACACAATTGTGAATAACACCCTGAACAGACGCTGTTTGGTTCTATCATTCAAGGAGATGTAGCGGCCAGAGTGGGCCATATTCGGTCTCTGCTGAGCTCTGTACTGCAGTCGATCAAACGAACACGCAAGCATGGGCTGCAGCGCATGACATCATGACATGAAAATACAAAGGTAACCCCTCACACTCAAGCCAGACACTACAGGGAGAATATATACAAAGATATACTGCTTCTTAGGTATGGCATCTTTGTACCCACACTTTGAGATACCACATCAGTCAAGCCCAGCATTTTAGCGAATGAAGTATGAGAGTTGTACATCTAGGGCATATGTGACATGTCTCATTATCTCACTTTGAGGAAAAAAGCAGGATATATCAGCTATAATTCTTTTTTTTTCATAGTTCAGATAAGATGCATTACCTGAGTCGAAACATGCCTGTGCGTACACTATTCTCTCGTCACCGCACTCCTTCTGTTTTTGGCACACATCTCTCTTTGTTACTGTAAATGAAAGTATGTATAACTACCAGGAATTAATACATTTTGAAACTAGGGATGCAAAAGGGCAGGCAGTGGCGGCCATTAGTGCTTCCTCTCGCTTGTTCATGCACACAAGCAATTAATAGCTCCTTTTATAGTCAAAACGCATTAAGTGACTCCTCTCTCTGTTGTTGGTAGTGATCGGAGGGGAAGCGTTTG
This sequence comes from Ambystoma mexicanum, assembly GCF_040938575.1. Classification (NCBI taxonomy): domain Eukaryota; kingdom Metazoa; phylum Chordata; class Amphibia; order Caudata; family Ambystomatidae; genus Ambystoma; species Ambystoma mexicanum. The sequence goes on along the minus strand of NC_090922.1, from coordinate 1,057,241,626 downwards.
CATGTAACCATTGCTTAATTCATTATCGGCAGAGACATTCTTTGAAGAGTAAGCAAACAAACACCATCCCTGTGTTAATACTGCAATCTGTCTGCACTAATGGACGTGACAGCCGCCATTTCCTTCTTCCTCCATTGCCGAAGACTTCTATATGAAAACAGAAATATGTGTCTAAACCAATGAAACTTAAACAATATTTCCGACATAAACTGTTATGATGACAGGACCAAAATGCAAAGTATGTCCCTCTTTATATAAAAGGAACAACTAGAGTCACTTTTGCTTGACACTGTCCACGGTGCTATCATCTCTCTGTAGTGTGATTATGAGAAGAAGGGCTATTATAAATTATAATACCATATTATAATATGGTATTATAATGTGAGCCTTTGTGGGTGAGCGACAAAATTATTCTGGCCAATTGAAAAAGGACTCCTTTATTATAATAAATGTGATGCACCTATTTCCAGATCTAGGGGTTCTAGTGGGAAGGTTGCAACCAAAAGATCTTGATACAAGAGTTGGGGGCAAACTGGATTATTACATCTGATCGTGTCAGGGAGCAAATGGAAGCCTGGTGAAATTGTGACCCCGCTTGGTCCCAACAGTATTAGGAGCTGTGGCTAGCCAGAAGAGGGACACGGACCACAGGACTTGTTGTCAAAGAGTTTTATTTAACTTAAAAGAAAACACCTTTCTAGTCCTATTGCAAAAAGGGGAGTTCCCTTCCTAACAAACTATACTAAGGTGCTCATCAACAGTCAAAATAAAGAAATAGTAATCGGTCCAAACGTGTCCTCTAAGCCAGTCCTACCACTTAGAAAAAATATTTTAAAAAATGTAGGCAGTGTGCCCTGCCGTCAGAGTTGTTCACCCCGATCTAGCTCGGGGCTTCCAGGAATCCCTCCTGGTTTTGGATTCACTGGTTATCCATAGAAAGCAATTCTCCCTGGTTTAACAGTTCCTGAACATCCGTCAAAGTTCCAAAAATTTCTCAAGTTTACAAAATAAAGTCAAATGTCCAAGTTGCCTTAAAGTCTCAAGTTCCTGAAAAAGATCAAATGTGCAAGTTGCCTTTGTGCTTCCCTCGAATCTGTTCTTCTGTTGTCTTAGTGGGTCCCTCTCAATCCCTTGGGTTTCTCTGTCCCAATGTCTCACTAATCTCCCGGCGGTACTGGTAACTACTCTTTCCAAACGCCTCTCTATTTTCTCTGTAGTTTCTGTGAGCCATTTGGCTGATTCCAATATTCAGGTTTCTTGGGCTCCCACAAACCTGGAGTTCCTCTGTCCAAATGTCTCACTTATCTCTCTGGGGTACGGAAACCCCTTTTCCTATGTGGCTCTCTCAACTCTTGAAGGGGTTTCTGTGAGCCGCCTGGAGGTTTATAACAATCAGGAGTCCTGAACTCTCTTGGGTTCCTGTGTTTCAATGTTTCACTTCTTTTTCTGGGATTATATGTGATCCCTCTTACAACTACTTGGTTTCTTTGTCCCAATGTTTCACTTATCTCACTGGAGTACTGAGGAATCCTCTTTCACATGCCTCTTGTGGGTCTTGGGAGTTTCTGTGAGCCATTTGGGCGATATTATTATTTGGGTTTCTTGGGCTCCCGTAACCCTTATTGGGATTGGGTTCTTTCTCTCTCTCTCCAGCCCTTTATGCCCCTGGTATGGAGTTAGGGAAATCCTTCCTTCCTCCCCTTTCACTGTCTCTTCTCTTTGCCCCCTCCTCTCTGAGAAACCCAGGTACCTTTTATGTCACAGGGTTTGCTCCAGTGTGGTGGCGTCTGCTATGTAGTGGTGGAATTCTCCACTGCTTTCTAATCTTCCAGTCTCCGTACGTGCTGATGTGTTCCGCTCGTTTCAGCATTTCTTGTTTCTGTGGCTCTTGCATTGAGAGCAGAGGATTCATTCCTTCCTTATGTCCTGGTTGCGCCGCCAGGAAAGGCCTGCGCTACTTTGCCTTTTCCTCGCTAACTCTGTGCTGCTCCCTGCCGTGTCGGCAGCGTCTCTTTTCCTCTTCTGCTTCTCTCCACGTAACAGCTTGCCTCCCCACATTGCTTCTTCTTGATCTATTCAAGGGTGATCACTTCTTTATTCCCACCACGTAACAAAAAAGGGGTGTGTTGTTTATGTTCCGCTCTCAAGCTCACAGAGACACCAGTATTGTATTCGGCCAAACATGCAAAGGCACTTTCAATATAATTTAGAGTTCCACAGCTGAATGTAGCATCATATTCTCGGATTCCTGTGTATCCGGATAATGCTTTAGTTATAGGGTGTTCCCCATGGGAATGGGAGTCGTCCCTTTGAGGGGAGTCACTCCTAGTGGGGTCCTGCTTTCCCAATCCCCTAGGGAAGGATTTGCTGAGTGGGCTCATCACCTTAGCCTCAAAAAGGGACAAAGCCTTCAGATTCATCACAGAGCCCACTGGATCTACACAACTAATGAGTCTCCGGTGCAGGAGTGAGAGTCAGCCAGATTGTTGTATCCAGTGGTGTCGTAGGTAGGCAGCTCAAAATGTGTTGAGCTGCACCCCCCTCGATTGCATGTTTATAGCGTTCAAATAACTTTTATTTATCTTTCTGCAAGATGTCCCATGACATGCATGACAGGGTGTGATGCCCAGACTGCGTCAGCAATTTTACCCACTTACCCCTTGACATTTTACAGTTTGGCAGAGGTCAAAGCCCAGCCAGCTTAGTTTGTAATCCTGCAAATAGGCACATGCACCTTCTTTGGCCAAACCAGTGAATCTAAATATAACTCGCATTAGGTATTGGATGAAGTGACCTTCCTTCTTATAAAAGCCTACTGGTTGTCAAGGTGACCTTCGGATTCATGGTAGACAGGTTCATCGCTCCACTTCTTTCTGCGTGGGTTTATGATGACCAGCTTCAATCTCAAGTGGGGTATGACCTTCCCATACAACTTTACAGACACACTTCTGATGTTAGTGCGATTACATAAACTAAAGAGGAGGCTCTCATCAAACTAGCGTCCAGAACCAACAAATGTTGAACCCTAAAATAGCTGTGGATATTCAAAATCATTACCCATGGTTAGCCCAATTGGAGTGAAAAGCACCAACAAGGAGAACAACAACTCTGATAAGCCACTATTTAGCTTAGTAGCCATTATTTAATCAGAAACCTTTTATACTTTTTTCAAAACAAAGAAAATTCATGCATACAAATTCATACAATTAAATTAAAGCAGAAAAACTGGCAAAAACAATGCCCAAAACAAAAATGTGAATTGTACTTGTGAACAGAATCTACTACAAATATGCAGTAACAACAGATGCAAAGCAATAATTTTGTTCTGTGAACATGATCAGCGAAAGAAACATCGTTTTGCCTATATCATGTAGAGTTCGTGAAAGAAATGAATTCACCACCCAAAAATAAAAAAAATTAAAATCTCCAGCAAAACAGAGCTTCCAATCTCTAGTTTCTTCCATACAGAGTTGGCACATACATTGTTAGAACTGCACTTCATTGTGTGTTGTTAAGAATGTTTTACAACGAGAATCTACAAATAAAGTTTTGTCAAAGTGGGAGGATGCTTCATAAACAGAGAACGGTTATTCTCATTCTCCATTTCCCTATACTGTAGGCATCTGGTGCTTTGTCTATTCTTCCCTTTTGCACCTCAGTGTGCATAGCACTTGAGCTGAGTGTTAGCGTGATGTAATGGTAAACATTTCTTTGTATGTTGGAGTGCTATTGATTCATTATCATCCATTGCAATAGGACACACAGGGCTTGATTTACAAAATCGTTTTACAATGGCACAATCCCATTGAAAAATGCTAGAGTTTTTGAGGTTTGTTAAATCATGTATATCATTATAATAACGTTTTAGTTTGCGGGCGCTTGGTTTCCATTGTTTCCCATTTGAAGGATAAAAATAAGATCCTGTGGTCCTTTTATCGTGATCCCCATTCCCATGTATGAGGTTACTAAGGGGTTGTACAGTCTCTGCAGTGGCGCTGAGGAGTTAGCACAATAACTGGGCACAATACATTTCCAGCTCAGAGAAGTGCAAGAGGGCGATTCATGGAATGAATGTGCGCTGAAATTTTCGGCGAAAGCGTGCGAATCGCAGTGCAAGTGGGAAAATCGCAGCGAAACCCGCGCACAGCGATTCATGGAAGTCCGTGTGCGTGTAAATACCTGGATGTGCACTAAAATTCTGCGTGGCGCACGCTGGCACACACTTCTCCAAACAGCGTGCGCTAAGCGCACAGCGAAAGCGCACATAGCGCAGCGCACACAACAAAAGTAGGCGGAACAGGGGGCGTAACACGCGGAATGAGGAACAACGCGTGAAAATGTGGGCGTCACAGGGGAAGTACAGGGGCAAATGCTCGGAACGCCCACACGCGCGTCTACAACACGTATTCATGGAATCGAACGGGGCTAAAGCGTGCGCCAAAAAAGACGCGCTAATTCGGAAACACGTCCGCCAGCAGGATGCAGGCGTACGTGGACCCGCGCAGCATAAAAGTGCACGCAAACAACAAACAAGCTCAGACGCCAAGATGAATATACCATTCCTAGCAGCAGTGGTCGTGGGATACCGCAGGAGGAGGAGGAGGATAGTCAGGCCCAGAATTTTTACACCCAGAACCAGTCTTTGTGGGATGCCTGATGACCAGGTGTATGGGAGGTACAGGTTTCCACCTCACATAATACTCGACCTGGTGAGTGAGTGGGAGGATGACCTCACATCACCCACCCTGTGCTCCCAAGCACTCAGCCCCCTGGAGAAGGTCCTCAATGTACTGCACTTCTTGGCAACTGGATTTCAGCGGACAAGTGCTATAGTGGGGGGGTGTCACAGGTCACGCAGTCACGCTGCCTACACCAGGTGTTGGCCATCATGACTGCACGCCCATCAGTCCGCAGGCACATATACCTGCCCAGAACACCTGCAGAAAGGCAGGCTGCCGTGCAGGATTTCTATGGGGTGGCACATATCCCCAAAGTGCTAGGTGCCATTGATTGCACCCATGTGGCTCTACGTCCCCCCAGGGCATCTGAGCACATCTATAGAAACCGCAAGCACTGGCATTCCATCAACGTGCAGGTAGCATGTGATGCCAAGGGAATCATCACCTCAGTATATGCCAACTATCCAGGGTCCACTCACGACAGTTTCATTTACAGAATGTCAACCCTAAACCGGGACCTAGAAGCTGGGCGGCATGGCGATACATGGCTGCTTGGTGAGTATAAATGCCACAGCACATGCATGCATGTCAGATACTGAGTAATGTCACAACCCCACTAATGATACCCATCAGCACCTCCCCAGGGGACAGTGCCTACCCTCTGAGCACCCACATGATGACGCCAATTCCGAACCCCACCACGCCACCCGAGTTAAGATACAACACAGCCCATATTGCAATCCGGGGCATAGTTGAGCGCACATTCGGAGTGCTCAAGTCACGCTTTCGCTCCCTTGAATGCTCTGGTGGGCAGCTGTTATATGCTCCCCCAGTAGTGTGCAGGATCATAGTGGCAGCATGTGTCCTGCACAACGTTGCAACACGCCGGGGTCTGCCGGTGGACATGATGGTGCCCCCACATCCCCAACCACATTCACGGCCACTGCGCATGGGAGGGGAAAGGGCACGTGGTGAGGCAGCCCGTACGCAGCTGGTGGCTAATTACTTCACCTAAAATCACACCCCTGTGGAGTGCACACAGCCCTGGCACATACCAGCTGACAATCAATGAGGATGACATAAGGGACACTCAACTGTCACAACCATACCATCCTGAGATTGGTCACCTGGAAGTGTTACATTGTGTGCATCCCTACCTACCCAAACACCACCAATGCTGTGTCATCAAAATACATACATCTATGCTGCGAAATTCATTACCCCCTTGCTAAATACAACATGAGAACAGCGCCATGTCACCCAACCCCTCCCGAGCTCCACCACCAAACACACTATGGCATGTCATGCAATGTGAAAGCAAACAAAGCAATGCACAAGACCTGACACAAGTGTCAAAAAGGACACTGTCCCTAATGGAAACTGGCCACACACAATATGCTCCCAGTAATGTATAACTAAGAGCACACATTACCAAATACTTACCACCAACACAATGCTGTAACACACCATGGAAAAATGCAAAAACATGACAGTAGTAAGTTCAAGTAGTGGCAGTCTTACAACCTGAATATGCCAGCACATCGACCTCTTACAACTGTAGAGTGTTGCTGCCACGCAAATGTCTCAGTGTACTGCATACAACATGAACTGCTTCTGCAAAGTAGACAACCTTGTGAAGACATGAGGAAGGAATCTGCAGATTAGGAGGAAGATATGGATGCACAAGCAAATATCAATACACCATGCAGTATACAATACAACAACAATATCCACTAGGGATGTCTACACATTATTGACTACAGACTGCCCACACAGCTCATGGGAGCCCAACGTCACTGTGTAATTCACTGTCACTTGGTCACACCCTTTGCAAGCCCATGGAAACGGGAAGCAGGAGGGGTGTGTACCTCACGAACCCAAGCATCTAACCCAAACTCAGGACAAGCCTGCATGTGCCCAGCCAGAATACAGTGGATGCCCACGAGAGCCACACAAGGCAACACACTGTAAAAAAAAAAATCAAAAATCAAAAATGGCCATGTGTGGGCCAGGGGGGCTGAGGGAGGCCACCCAGGAGGTTTGAGGACAGGGTGCACACCGATCTGCACCTTGCTGTGCTGGCACTGCCTGAGGCTGCAGGACTGCATTCCCCCTCTGATCTGCTGGCCCAGGAACAGGATCAGATGCTGTGAAGTGTGACCCTGCATCCGTAACCACCAAAGGCGGACTTACCAACACTGACATCCCCATAGAGGGTTCTACCCCTGGCGCAGGTGGGTTGGACAGAACAGAATCCCTGCCAGAAACACTTACGTGCGACGGCACATAAGTCTCATCATCCGACTCAGCACCTGAATAGAGGTCTGGGGAGGTGTACCCAGAGGCACCCCTGGACACTATGGTCTGCGGTAACATTGGGTTTTCACCCACCACGTCCCCCACTGGTGCCCGGTCGTGCCTGAGATTCCTCCTGGGTCTGCACCATCTCCTCAACCTCAACAGCACCAAGTGCGTCATCACCTGCAAAAACATGAAAGACAACAAATGGAAACAGGCATGAGCACCATAGCACACACATAGGCCGTGACAAGCCAGAGATCCAGTACATGATTTACACATGTCCCACATGACTATAACCTTGCCATGCATGCACTGTCAAAGAGTTGGAAGAAGAGTCAAAAAGGCAGACACTGGGGAGAGCAAGATGGAAATGCAACACATTTGGAGCATGTTCGGTAGCGCTGGCATCACACATCAGGCTGTGAGTGGCATGTCCAATACTCATACATGACACATGCCACCACACAGATGTCATGTAGCATAGCCACAGTGAATTACAAAACTACAGCAATATCTCAGTGAATGAGTACTGTCACACATCCATGTCACATCGACATGATGCAAAGATTGATGCTGAATAGTGTTGCAAAATATGCATGTGCCACACACTGAAACACATCCAGTGTCCAATAACACAGTCATTGTGGGCTGATCAATGGTTGGTCACTTTAACATTACAGGAAACATCTGTCATCTTCCACATGCAAACAGGCCCTAATAAAAAATGTCTGCAACCCAATACTCCATCGGCCTGAATGGTGTAATCATTAACATAACCAGGTAAAAGTAGTGGCCCAGTGTGGGCTGTAAACAATGACTGAAGCATATCACATATGTTGCAATAGGGCAGAATAATGCATACTAAAAATGGGAGAGTGGAAACAATCAGCCTGAATGAACACTTACAAAATCTGACAGTTTAAGGTAAAGTGCACTAATCTGGGCGTAATTGGCAACTGTGGGCAGAAGGGATACAGTCATACCCAAATCCAAGGCACGTGAATGTATGGGAGGAAGCAAATGGGGGACCCATAACACTCAGGAGTACACACCCTCACCTGGCACTCAATCAGAACCCGTCACCCAAACAACATACACATGGATTACACACACACGCATGGGCACTCACCGGACAATGCGTCATAATCAGGTAGTTCTCCCACACCTTGGATCTGTTCCTCTGTGACGAAGGTCCCAGCAACAGACTCATGTTCAGTGAGTTTTTTGTCCTCTTGTGGAGACCCATCGCCAGTCACCAGAGTAGCGGCATGATTTGAGGCCATCTTGTTCTTTGCTCTGCGTATCAGGTCATTCCACCGCTTGTAGCAATCATCAGCTGTGTGCCTCACAAATCAAAGGGCACTTATGCGGTCCGCGATGGTCTGCCAGTGAGCCCTACGTTGACCAGGTGTGGTCTTGTACCCTGGAGTCACCAACATTTCGCGGCTATGTGCCGACACATAGCTCACAAGTGCATCAAGTTCCGGGTCATTAAAGCTAGGCTTCCTTGACGTGCCGGAGTGTGTAGCCGTGTCTGGGGTCTCAGCCTGTTGTGCCAGAGCACCCTTCTTCCTCTTTTTCAAAGGTGGAGCGGATCCTGAGTGGCTTACGCCGCTCTGGTCAGTAGGGGCAGAAGCACCGGTGGACTGGGTAGTAGGAGTGTGCGAATGCACAATGACCATAGGCCTTGGTGCAAGCATTGCCAGAAGTGTGATGTTGGCAGGGTGAACGTCAGTTTGATGGACCTGGACCGACACTGTCCTGGCTGGGAGACTCAGAGCTGGGGTGGACGGAGCTGCAGCTGCCCCTGCAGCCTCCCCACCCTGCCTACTTGGGGCAGCAGATGACGTAGCTGCCCCAGATCCACGTGGCTTGGTGACACCAACTTGCACCGCCACACGTGGCCTAGACTTGCTGACCTGGAAGTCAGCCTGGGAGTCATCCTGTGCCAGGTCAGGTGCCACAATGGGCTGGTCCAACAAGGGCTGAGCTGGGATGGTGTCTGCCACGTTTCCCTCAACCATGGGGGGGGCATGGGTGTCCCTGATTGGTCCTCCACACATGGGGGTCTAGGGGCACCCTGCAAGTCCTGGCCACGTCCCCTACCGTGCCCACCACGCCCACCTATTGAAGGTTGGCCACCTTTGCCTGCCTTACCGCTTGGTCGCCTCCCAACCATGCACTGATGTTGTTGTGCGTATGGGAGTAGTAGTAAACTATTGTCCTGGGCAATTGGGGGTGAAAGGGGTAGGGTACTAGATGGAATTTGTACCCTAGTGCTCTAACAAGGCTGTCTGTGACCCCTGGTGGAAGATGACGGGTCACGCAACGCACAGGCAGCCCAAAATAAAAAAATAACGTGCATGCAACACCTCGTAGACCACGTGCGTGAAAAAATGAACCCGCACTATGCTGTGGCACCCAGAAACACAAAAATAAGCGTATGCATAATACACGCAGCCTACAATGACCTCTGAAGGGGTACGCGACACACGGGGCAAGCACAGTTGGTAAATACGTGCGCGACTCACCGTCTGCCTGGAAAAAGAACGTGAAAAAGACGCACGTGTGCGCATTGGCAACACCCCCGCCAAAAGAAGATTTGTACGCTGTCTGAGGAGACAGGACAAAAGAAGAATTGAACGCTGTTTTAGGAAACAGGCTTAAAAAGAATAAAGAACGCTGTCAGAGGTAACAGGGAGTACGAACTTGAAACGCTGTGAAGTAATCGCGTGTGAACCGACAAGAAGTACAGAATTCACCCACTCGCTCTCCACGAAAAGCACGTACAAGGAAATGGGGTCCTACACGTACCTTTTAAAGCAGCCCACACATACAGCATCACTTACGCGTGTACGCGCTAAGGCCCTTTCCTCCAATTATACGAGCTGACACTCAGACGTGCAGTTTTTGGACGAGTACGATGAACATGCACCCGTGTTGATGGAAACGCCATCACTTACGCGCGTAGGCCCTTTCCTCGGATTACACACATCCACACGGGGACGTGGAGTTTTTCCACGCGCGCTGCCACGTCACGAGGGAAACGCACACGCGAGTCACATTACAGAAGCGCTTACGTGCTAAGGGCCTTTGGTCCAATGAAACCGTGTACGTGTGCTGACGCGCTTACGCGCGAAGGACTTTTCCTCGAATTACATGCTGACATGCAAGATTTTCACGTGCCAAATCACTCCTTATCAAGCTGGCCACGCAACAACACACGGAAGACCTCGCTCCTGCCCAGAAGGCCGAATTACTGCCCCCCAGACCCCCGAGCACGCTCCCACCTGCCATCTGCTGCTGCCTGACTGCCTGCTGCCCACGTGCCCTGCTATTTGCTGCCTGCACATCAGCCAGGGGTGCAGTTGCTGTGACCACCCCTGCTGGAACCGAAGACTCCCGACTGGGATACCATCGCTCCACAGCCCAGCTTCAGGACCCAGTTGCCCACCCACTCCTGCCTCTGGGGTTGCCATGTCGGGCACAACACCATCTGGCACCACTGGCAACCCCCAGCCAGAGAGGCAGAGGGCCACCAGCTTCAGTGCCAGGGAAGTTGGTGTCCTGGTGGAGCAAGTCCTGGGGCAGTATGATCACGGGCCGACAATGAAGGACGGACCAGGATCTGGATGGACATCATGACTGCCACCAACGCGGAGGGGGTGGCAGTCCGCGAATTGCACCATGTCAAGAAGCGCTGGGAGGACTTCAGGTCCAGGACCCTCAACAAGGCCCGGCGCCTCTTGAAGGCAGCGGATGCCAAGGGGCGCCTGGGCCACCTGTCTGACCACCAGATGAGGGTCCTGGAACACATATGCCCAGCGCTTCACATCCAGGTCCTTGAGAGGCAGACCCATCTGGAGTCGAGCGGTAAGTGTACATGCATACTGATTGGACGCTGTGCGTGTGGTGGTGTGCCAGTAGTGTGCAGGTTGCACATGTGTTTTCGTAGGGCCATGTAGGGATGTGTATGAACAGGGGCGTGAGGCTGCCTGCCACATGTGAGTCCTCTTAGGTGTGAGACACATCGATGGTGTATGTGTTGGTAAGCATGCTGTGCAAATGCAGGTGTGGTAGCACACATGTTTGAATTTCTGTGTATGTATGTTGGCATGGTTGTGGTGTCACACATGGATGGTGGTTCCTGCTGCATGTATCGGCACTGTGTACATGTGCATGTGTGTGTATTTGACAAGTGTGCAACTGTGATGCAACATGGATGCACGTGACACTGATATGTAGAAGGCTGAATGCCAGATGTGACATGTATGGCGATCGCATCACTGCGACAGTTGGAGGAGATGTAGACATGCATGTAAGTGTGGTGGCGTGTGTGCGTGTCTAGTGCACTCCCTGTGTTTCATGTGATGTCAGGCTCACCTTCGGCTGTTTATGCTGTTGTATGTGTATGGATGTTTCTGCCTGGTGCAATATTGATGTGGAAATGCTCATGTGTGTGAGTTGAAACGACATGTGTTTCGTGGAGTGGGATGCCATGTCTGAAGTTTGACACTGCCATGCATGTGCAACTGTCATGTGTATCAGTCCATTGTACAGTGCCCTGATGTCTGTGTGTGCTCTCCCTGTCTGCAGCGTCAACTGATGAAGAGGGCGGAGAGGTTGCTGTGGAGCACAGCGGCAGGGATCGTACCACCAGCCGGAGACGCAAAGGCCTGGCTCCCCTCCCTGATTGTCATCTCGTCGGGGAGTGAGGAGTCTGGTGCCGCATACCAGGCCGAAGTTGCCGAGGGTAGGTCCAAGAGGCAGAGGTCGGAGGTGGACTCCTCTGCAGCAGAAGGGGCAGCTGAGACCCCAAAGGGTCCAACGGAGGAAGATGGCACAGAGTCATCCAAGTTGGTGGGGGGTTTGGTGGAGGAGGAGGCCGTGGAAGGGACACACACGGGGTCTGGAGGTGGGGATTCCACTGGTGCTAGTGGTGCAGTGCAGGGGCAGGGACAGGAGGCAGCACAGCCCGCCGCAGAGGTGCCTGTGTGTAATCCTGTCCCTGATCCTGTCACTGCATCATCTGGCACCAGCAGGGATGCCTACGTCCAGACCCGTTTTCAGGGAGGGGATGAGCGCACGACAACTGGCCTTCCTCTCCCTGCAGACGTGGCTATCCGGGACCGTGTTGAGCCTGTCCTGAGTGGGATAGCGTTGCTTCAACGGGGCATGCGAGGTGACCTGCAGTCTTTTCGTGGAGAGACTGCACGTCGTCTCGCATGTCTCTTTGACCACGTTGACCTACTGGGACCGGTCACCGGTGCTGGATTCCTCCGTGTGCTGGACCTTCTTGCGACCCCCTCCTCACCTGAACCCCCTACATGCCAGTCGTCCTCCATGCCATCTTCTCACCCATGTGTCACCTGGGTACCCTGTGGAGCTGCCCCTGACCCAGCGGCCAGGCTGGTGGAGGACACATCCCTGCCACAGTCGGGAGTCAGACGTCGAGCAGGGGTGGCCACCACCACAACTGCACCTCGGCCGGAGGAGGACGTGCAGGCAGCAAGAGCCAGGGTGCAGGCACAGGCACAGCAGCAGCAACATGGTGGGAGCAATGATGGCTCAGGGCCTTCAACATCGGAGGGGAAGGAATCGGCCATAGGGCAGGAGGACCCCCCGGATTTCAAGTGTCTTCCGTGTGGCAGCGGTTGGGCCACGTCATAGATGTGGAGCGGCAGCGGGCGGAAGAGGCACGGCTCACAATGGTCAGGGCAGAGAACTCCATGCGGAGGGCCCTGAGGTGTCCTGAGTGCCTCGTGGCAATTCGCAGGGAGTTGGAGGTGAACATGTCGTCGTCCCTGCGAACCCTCGGGCCATGGAAGAGGACCGCCTCCAGGACATTGAGCGGGAGTTCGATGATGCCCTGGCCCTGGACATCAATAGGTGAGCCATCAGACTAGCCCGCTGCCATTGTAAATAGTTAGATAGTGTTAGGTTTCCTTTCTGTTTTTGTTTATTTTGGGGCGATTGGACAATGCACCACGTTTTTGTATATAGTTCTTTATTAGGTAGTCTTTTTTGTAGGTTTCATTTCATTTGTTGGGCTCATGGACCCTGGTTTGGTGATTTGTATATAGCTGAACAGTGGATTTCTTTTTTTTTCACCATGGAGCAATGGATTTCACTTATTTTTTTCCCTTGGATTTGCTTTGTTGGACTGAGACTTTCGGCACATTTTCATTTGGATTTCTTTGGATTCTGATTCCCTATGCGGCTCAATGGGAATGGGGAATAATTTTTTCCGGCGCCATTGAATGGTAATTTACCGGGTCTGCATGTTGTAATACCCCGGTAATTGCCCATTCAAGGGTGCCGGATAAAAAACGACTCGAGCGGTAGGCACGGCTACCGCCAGGGTAGTAATGACAGTAGAACAGGAGAGATATGGGCACCGTAAAGGAGTATCTGTAGCGATATGAGCCACAATGTTTTGCAGTAACTGTAAACGATGTCAAATGTGGCCCAGATGAGCCAGGAATAGGGAATTGCAGTAGTATAGGCCACTCAAAAAGAGGGAAGAAACCACAACAGGGCGAAGATTGGTAGAATGGAAAGGCAGAATTTTTTGAAGGACCCTTAACTGGAGATAGCCAGTTTTACAGATGGAACTAACCTGGGATGCAACAGACAGGGGCTCAGAGAACATGAACCCAATATTCCTCACCAGGGGAACAGGTGAAGTACAGTGGCTGAGTTCTGGGAGCCACCAGGCGGTCGACCATAGTGAAGAAGAAAGTGGGAGACTGGGAGAAGTGCAGGGAGGGGGACCCAGTACTGGCACCTCTGTCTTGTCCACATTCAGCTTAAGCCAATTGCTACCCATCCAGCCACCCACCACTGCCAGGCAAACCCAAAGCTGAGACCCTGTGTCTGGCTAAGCAAGATCAAGCTGGATGATGATTTGGGTGTTGTCAGCACAGGAGTAGCAACGGAAGCCATTGGAGCGGATGAGCAGCAAACAGGGCTGAATATAGATGTCAAATTATGCAGGGGCAAGGCAGAGCCTTGGGGGATGCTGCAAGGAGGTGTGCTAGATTGAGAAAGACAAGAAGAGAGGGAAAGTATCTGTGTCCTATCCGTCAGGAAGGAGGAGAACCAGGAGAGGACCTGGCCAGAGAGGCCGGACAGTGAGAGACAGTGTAGCAGCATGGGATGGTCTACTGTATCAAACTCTGCCAATAGGTCTAACAGAATCAAGGCACCTGTCCCCCACTTGACCAGTCGAGTCAGGTCATCCAGGACCTAGACAAGCACACTTTCTGTGCTTCGGCTGGGGCAAAATCCCGATTAGAAAGGGTCCAGGAATTTAGAATGTGCAAGGAAAGAGGTGACGAGGGGGAAATCAGAAATTCCAGAAGCTTCAAAGAGAGGGAGAGAAGTGAGATAGGGTTGAAATTCACATATACAGTGGGATCAAGAGAGGGTTTCTTTAAACGATGGATGACATGAGATTGCTTTAATTCTGATGGGATGGAGCCTGATGCACAAGACCAATCGACTGCCTGGCAGACCCAAGGGATGATTTGAGGTATAATTTCCTGAAGGGTTCGTAGGGGAATGGCATCTGCAGGGGAAATAGATGTAAGGTGCTTAGTTGTGCTTATGATGTCAGCATGAGTAAACAGGGGGAAAGTCAACCACAATTCTGCATCTGCTGCAGGTAAAGCCGGAAGGACCTGGATGATAGTAGGCAACCCATTTGCCAAAATCTAGCCATGAATATCGCGGACCTTTGTGACAGTAAAACCAGCTAGAGAATCACAAAGTGTTTGCGAAGGGATGATGCCTAACATGGAGTCAGTCTTGGTGAGAGGGGATGTACCAAGGAAAAGAGCTCCTTGTATTTGTTCAGTGCACACTCTACTTTGTGGGTGTAAAAGGTAGACTTTGCCAAGCGAATCGCCTGATGGTAGCTAGTGGAGCAGCATCTCAATACTATTCTATCTTCCAAGGAATAAGCCACTTGTGTTCAGTTTGATGCTTTTTAAGCCCAGAGTTTTCAATTGTCAGAGGGGCGACATGCAGTCCTCAGCAGCTTAAGTGGGGCCAAGAGTCTGCAATGGCAGTGAAATGCAGTGCTATAGACTGGTGCACTCACATAGGGAATATGTTAGGGGCTGAGCTACCCACAGATGTAGAAAAGCCTAACATTCTAGCGGCTTGGAGCTGAAATTGCTCAGTGGCTGATATTGTTACATTAATTGGAAAATTGAATTCATCATGCGCTGCAGGACTGAATGGGACCTGCAATGCCCTTATCAAACAGTCACCATGGCTCTGGACGTTGGCATTACATATGCTGTTCGTGGGCAATGTAAAACAGGGGATAGTTCCCTCCTCTTGGAAGGAGAGTAATATCTTGCCAATATATTAAAAAGGGTGTTGGAAGAACCCTGTCATCTATTGTTTGTTAGCCATGTTAGACATACCTGCCAACTTGTTTTCAAGAGTACTGTTGGATGAGTTAAATCAATGGATTGATCTTAGGAAAATTCTCCTGCCAAATCAGACTCAATGGTGGTTAAGCTAGCACGATTCACAACTTGCTTACCCTGGTGTCAGCACTGGAATACGGCTTGCCGAGATTCCAACTGCCAGTGTATGTTGCTTTTATCGACTCCAGTGCAGCGTTCGACACGGTTGTGAGAAATCTCCTATGTCAGAAATGTCATGGAATATTCTGCCTGGCCTGTTGTCGATGATTATGCAGCTACACTCTGATACAAGGGTCGGAATTCGACTGGATGGCAGGGTAGATTGTCTGAATGGATACCAATTAAGAGAGGGGTTAATCAGAGCTGCATATTGCCCCAAACCTCTTTAACCTATATCTTGATGACCGAGTTGATGTCCTAGCCATGCCGGCTGCTTTTCCTGTTAAAGCTGGTGCTTTAAAAATAGGATGGTTGGGATACGCTGATGATGTACTACTCCTGGAGTATACTCTGAGAGGGCTCCAACTTTTGATATATGCTCTGGTTAACTATGCAATTGAAAATGCTTTTCGGATTAATATCAAGACAACTTCTATTTGAAATCTCTGGCAATTATCAAGAGGATATAGTGGCCGTGAATCGTGTTTATTTTGAAATCCAAGCCTAGATGGCACACAACTCATTAGCTCTTAATGACTCAAAAATGGAGCTGCTTATCCTGGCTTTCGCCTGACTAAAAAAACTCACTCAAGAATATTAATCCTTTGATGTGGCTGGTAATATTGTCCCAGTGCGCAAATCAGTGAAAACCTTGGGAGTGATGTTGGGTGCTAACCTTTCAATGAAAAAACAGACCTCTCAGATTCGTTCTTCATGTACACTTGTAACTAAACTACTGCATCAGGTCAGGCCATATCTTACATTCAAAAATAGATCTCTTTTGGCATCATCATTAATAAACTCACGGCTGGACTACTGTAATAGTCTACTAGTCGGTACGTCTCAAGGAAACCTCAATCGGCTTCAAATTGCTCATAATGGAGCCATTAGGGCGTTATTTGGCCTGGCCAGATGGAGCCATGTCACTGCCTTCAGGAGGAAACTTCACTGACTTCCAGTGAGGCAGACAATTAGACTTACAATTCTCTTACTTACATATAAAAGATAGAACTCAAATGCACCATTATCTCATCTGCAGTTTAGCGAGAAAATCATCTAGTAGAGTTTCTTCGCTCCTCCGACTCTCTACAAATCAGTCATCCACGTTCTCATCTTAAAAACTTTGGCGACTGTAGCTTTGAATTCAATGCCCCTTTTGAATGGAATGTCCTGCCCATGTATATCAAAGAATCTCAATCGGCTACTACTATGTTCAAGAAATAGGTGAAGCCATTACTTTTTAATCTTCCCGAATAGAATCCCCATTTACTTTACTGCCTTTTTCTCTCCTTCGTCTTCCCTTCTCTTGGAGCGTTCTGAGGCCTATGGGCGTGCAGCACCTTATAAGAAATACATTTTTTTTTAAAAAAAAAAAATTAAATAATTATGCCATTTACTTTGCCAAGGAATTCAGTGTCAACATTTGTTTGGAGGATTGATTCTAAGCCAATTGAACAAGTTTCTTGCTATAAATATTTGGGCGTTATGATCAACGATAAATTAAACAGGCCACTGCATTGGGAATATGCATACGCTTATATGCATGAGGCAAACTAGAGTGTTGAGTCAATTTGTATTTGTATTTATAGATTTATAAAGCGCCTTACACCAAAGCGTTGTACAATGGAACAACATAAAACATAAACAAACAATATAAGGGTTGAAGCAAATACATTATGAATCCATCGACAAAACAGTGAAAAGAGCAATTAACTGAGGGGGATAGGTAGAGAAGGGCAGTGGGAGTGGATAGGGGGGAATGGTGGAAAAGGGTAAGAGGAGGGAAGGGGAAGGGTGAGTGGGGGAAGCAGGAGAGGGGGGGAGATAGTCAGGGGAAAGAATAAGGAGGGGGGAGCAGAAGAGGGAAGGAGTTTCAGGGAGGAGAATGGAGGAGGAGAGATTTAAGGGAAGGGTGGAATGAGGTGAAGGTGGGGGTAGAACGGACAGCAAGAGGGAGGGAGTTCCAGTGCAGGAGTTGGAAGGAGCAGAAACGGGATGAGGTACAAGGGGACGGAGGTACAGTGAGAAGGAAATGGTCAGCGGACCAAAGGGAACGGGAGGGAGAGTAGAAGGAGAGAAGGGAGGAGAGATAAGGGGGAGCGAGACCATGGAGAGATTTGAAGACAAGGCAGAGAATTTGAAATTTAAGTTGGGAGTGAAAAGGAAGCCAGCCGAGGTAAGAGAGAGAGGAAGAGATGGAGTCACGGGAGGTAAGGAGACAGAGGGTACGAACAGCAGAGTTGTAGATGGATTTAAGAGGGGCAAGATGAGAAGCAGGAAGTCCAAAGAGTAGGGAAGAGCAGTAGAAGAGGCGGGAGAAGATAAGGGAGGAGATTAAGAGTTTAGTAGCGTGGAAAGTGAGAGAAGGACGGATTTCGCGAATGTTGAAGAGGTGGTAGCGACAGGTGCGGGAAGTGAGGGAAATATGTTGGGAGAAGGAGAGGAAGGAGTCAAAGAGAACGCATAAATTATGAGCTTGAAGAGGGATAGGGAGATTGGAGGGGGGGAGTGAAGGAATGGGGGAGGAGAGGCAGGGGGAAGAGAGGTAGAGGGAAAGAATACAACTTCGGTTTTGTCAGTGTTAAGAGAGAGAAAGCGGGAAGACATCCAGTTCTTAAAGGCAGTAAGGCAGGAGGAGAGTTTTTGGTGAGGTTAGATGAGAAGGACGAGAAAGAGAGAAAGGGTTGAGTGTCGTCTGCATAGATGTGGTGGGAGATGCCAAACGAGGAGATAACAGGGGCAATGAGGGAGGTGTAAAGAGAGAAGAGGAAAGGACCAAGTACCGATCCTTGGGGTACGCCGTATTCAAGAGGATAGGTAGGAGAGGACCGGCCACCCCAAGAGACAGTAAAGGAGTGTGAGGAGAGGTAAGAGGATAACCAGTTGAGGACAGAGCCTTTGAAGCCAAAGGAAGAAAGAGTCTGAAGGAGGAGGGGATGATCGACGGTGTCAAAGGCTGCAGAGAGGTCGAGGAGAATAAGGATAGAGGATTTTTTGGCATGGCGAGCAGAGAGAAGGGAGTTAAGAATAGAGGTGAGAGCAGCTTCAGTGGAATGTTTGGGACGGAGGCCTGATTGGTAGGGTGGTAGGAGAGAGGAGTTAGTGACAAAGGATGAGAGCTGAGTGTAGGCAAGGTGCTTGAGAAGCTTGGAGAGGAAAGGGAGAAGAGAGATAGGTCTGAAGTTAAAGGTGAGAAGTGGATCAGCAGAAGGTTTCTTCGGAATAGGCATCATCGTGGCATGCTTGAAGGTAGAGGGAAAGGTAGCTGAGGAGAGACTGATGTTGAAGAAGGAGGTGAGGTAGGGGATAAGAAGAGGGTAAATCTTAGGGATGAGAAGGGAAGGGAGAGGGTCAGTTGGGGCGGACGTGGGGTGGGCTTTGGATAGGAGGGTGGAGACTTCAGAAGGGGAGACGGGAGAGAAGATGGACATGCAGGAAGCGGGAGGGGGGAGTAGAAGTGAAATCTGAGGGGGTGTGGATTTTTTGACGAAGGGTAAGAATCTTAGAGGAAAAGAAGTTGGCAAAATCAATTCAATGATAAGCAGGGAGGTTATTACACAAATGCAGTATTGCTGCTATACAGATCTAACATTGTATCTTGTATGTTATGTGGTGCAGAAATATGGTAAAATCGTACATCTCCTGCTAAGAATGCCCACATCACGACCCCTAGAATATGTGCGTTTGGAGGTCGAGCTCATGAGAACACCTTTTGATGTAAACTATTAATTGTCCATGTGCTCTGAGAAGGTAATGAATTTGGAAAATGACAAAAATATTGCAATTGTTTTTCATGCTTTCCAAGAGATGCATTGTTGTGAATTATTTGGAAGCCTAGGGAAAATGTTGGGAATCCACAAGAAATGGCAATCTTGCCAGGTACTCCATTCAGATGGGTCTGCAATAATAATAATAATGACTAAAGGCAAAATCCCAGAACTGCACAGATAAACTACTAGGCATGTGTGCATGAAAGTGAGTCTTTGCGATCAGTACTGCCAGGCAGACTTAGTTCCTGCTAAGAAAAAGAGAGGCCGCGCCATCCTAACTTGGGGCATATAACTAGTGGTCAATAACTGGTGGGGTCTTGTGCTGAAGATGTACGGTCTCTAAAATGGATTTGCACATGCGAAATGTGGTGGTCATCAGCATTGCAGACTGAATACACATGCTCAAACAGTAAGCAATGTCAAGGAGTATAGACTGGGCACATACAGAAGGTATTACCCCAGAACAACGGGGAAAGAAATGCCGAATCGGTATAGCCAAAAACTACTGAATCCCAACATGCCAAACTGGGTGAGAGGGGGTTGCAGTTGCGTCACCTGCTTCCCTAATGCGGCATTATAGGCTTCGGGGTTAGAGGGTTTCCCACATACATCAAATGAACACATTCCAAAAGCTCGAAATGCGAAGAAGTGGGCTTTGCAATGTTATAATGTTCGTAGATCGCTAAGAGACGGAAAGTTATGACAAACTTACGAAAGCTTTGCAATCAGTGCTTGCAGTCTACGGGACGTGTGTTCAATGCTTTAACAAGCACTCATAATGAATAAGCTAATCCTAAGGCAGGTGTAGCCGAGGTAATACATCGGCATAAACCTAGAAAAAAACAGACATCTCGCAAAGAGACACGCATACATTAATAGGTGCATAAAAACAGGCATTTGAACTACCAAATCATCTATCAATATTTTACTACAGAGGATTACTCACCGGACTTATCAAAAAAGAACATACTGACATATCATACGTGATTGCAGAGGTATGTCTAAAAGTAAAATGATTTTTTTAAAACGTACTCAAACATCATGCCTCTCAATTCATTCACAGCGCAGTTTGAGACTGGGATGCATATGAAGTTAAATCTCATATTGATGCTTCAAGGGAAGTATAAGAGCAGTGGCTGAGAAGTCCTATTTCGCCTGGATGGTAAAAGGAGAAAAGGGACAAGAGGATGAAGCGTGCGTAACTGCCTCCCCTGCTGAAGTAACACCAGCGATGGTGGATCAGCCTCAAATCAGCCCACTTTAACGGTTAAACCGGTGAATATTCGCACGTGGCAAATGGTGCGTAGCCAGTGAGGTGTCTGGAAATGCGAGCAAAATATGCCACTGTCTGCCCATGTTCCCCCAGCCAACCGAGAGTGTCACCATTTTTCTTTTCCCTCAGTGCCTCCCTTGGTGCAACCAACCGAGAGTGCCACCATTTTTCTTTTCCCTCAGTGCCTCCCTTGGTGCTCCTCATCACCAATCGCACAAACCCTTCACTCTGGCCTGGCCCCCACAGCATACAACCCCCAGCCACACAATCCCCAAACCATCACACTAAAGCGCCTGCTCGCCCGCATACTCTTCCTCCCAGAAACTTTGCTCCATAGCCATCCTAGGAGTATTAAGGAGACTTAGGGCCACATTCATGGAATTCTTTGTACGATTCAAAGTGACTTTGCACTGCTAAAAAGTGACTTTGCACTAGTATCACAAACCGTGATTCATGGAACTGTGCAAAGTGTATTTTTGTCAGTGCAAATTCATTTGTACTCTAAAAATGACTTTGCCGTGACTTTGCATTGCACAAATACACTTTGCATAGTTCCATGAATCAGGGTTTGTGCTGGCAGTGCAAAATCACTTTTTAGCAGTGCAAAGTCACTGTGAACCGTGCAAATCATTCCATGAATCAGGCCCTTAGGGCCTAATTCATCTAACTTTTAGCGTGGTGCAAAGTGACTTTGCACTTCCAATAAACACGTTGAACTGGCTCTGATTCACAGAGTAGTGCAAAGTGTATTTTTGCAGTGCAGAGTGACTTTGCACTTTGAAAGCACTCTTTGCACCGTGCTAATTCACAGGCCTAATTCACAGTGCAAAGAGTAATTTTGCAGTGCAAAGTGACTTTGCACTGCACAAATACATGTTGCACCACTTTGTGAATCAGGGCAGGTTCAGCGTGTTTATTGGCAGTGCAAAGTCCCTATGTACTGTACTAAAACTCCCATGCATTAGGACGAAAGCCCCTACCTTATTCGCTATGGCAATGGTCATCTGTTTCTTCAACAGGAGATGGAGCATTCATACATGCTTAGCCCAAATCCTGTTAAAAAAAAAAAAACGATTTGCACCCCATAGGGTGCACCAGGTGCGATTAGCGATCCACCCCTTATTTAGGGGCATAGAGGGATAGTACAGAGCTCTGTACACCCAAAATGTGGGGTGATCGCTCTATTGATATGCCTACGTTAATTGACCAGTGAGCACATCTTTGATGGTTGGACAGGGGTGAGGTGAAGGGATTTTTTGGACCATGAGTTGACCAGAATAAAAAATGAAATGAGCAACCAATTCTTCTCCAGTGATTGTAATTGTAATTGTTTATTTGTAAAGCACTTACACACAGGTGAAGTGCTTCAAAGCACTTCAAGGCGAGAAGGGAACAACGGAAAAAAGTAGTCATTTTTAAGTTTTGAAGTTTCCGAATGATCTAACAAAATTAACTAGTATACTAGGCCAGAGGCATTTCTACTAGTGCAAGTGCATGACAGGACGGAAGGAGAGTAGGAAGGGGGAGAAGGGAAGAGCAAACTATCACCTGCCTATGCACAAGTGCTTTAGGTGCAACCAAGCTAGGGAGGGAAGACAAAGGGAGGAGAGGACAAAACGATCTTGCTAGGCCTAGTGCTTTCAAGGTTGTGCAAGTGTGCACACAGGAAGTGCAAGGGAGGGGGATCAAGAGCACCCAATCCATCAGGGCCTGGGTTAAGTGCAGAAGAGGGTGCCTCTCACATGGAACGTATTCTGAGTGCAGAAGTGCAAGGCAGTGTGTATAGGCCTGGAGGCAAGTGTAGGACTGGTGGGGAGCCTGGGACCTATGTGGCTCTGGAGGTACACCAGGGACCAGTCAGCGAACTGAGAAGAGTTGGGGAGGAAAGCAGGAGAGAGGAGAAAGGGTTTTAGCAGGGCAGAGGAAGAGAAGAGGAAGGTCTTGAGGAGTTTCAGGAACTTGAGGAGATCCGGCTCAAGACAAATCGAGGCAGGGAGGCTGTTCCAGAGGGAGGCACCTGCAGAGGATAAAGTTCTATCCCCAAATCTCTGGAGAAACGGCTCACTCCCGAGAGTTGGAAGAGGCTGAGCAGAGGGATCTAGAAAGGGAGTATTTGGGGAGAGAGCGTTGTAGGAAGTGTGGGCACCAGCCCCAGAAAGCCTTGTTGAATATGCAGAGGAACTTGAACTTGATCCTTGCAGCCATAGGGAGCCAGCAGAGAGATTTCAGCGCTGGAGAGATACGGGCCCTGGGCTTGAGGCCAAGGATAAGTCTTGCGGTTCTGTTCTAGAGAACTTGAAGAGGTCGGAGAGTAGAAGTAGGGAGATTGAGAAAGAGACTGTTGCAGTAGTCCAGTCTAGAGAGAACCAGGGCTCTGGAGAGAGTGGTCCTCTAGGGGAAAGTGAGAAAAGGTAGAATACCTCTGAGGAGGTGCAGCTGGTAGTGGGACTTTTTAGAGATGTCCGAGATGTGAGAAGAGAAGGAGAGAGCGGAGTCAAAGATGTCCCCCAGATTTTTTGCCTCACTAGTGGCTGAAGGCACAGGACCATGCAAGGCTGGCCAGAGTGCAAGTGGGAAAGTGGGAGCTGAGGGTCCCGATGAGGATGATCTCTGTCTTGCTGGCATTAAGGCAGAGATCATTAGCAGCACAGCAGGACGGAATTGCAGACAGACAGTCAGGGATGAGCGAGAAGGAGGAAGAGGCCGAGGGTAGCATGAAAGAGAGCTGTGTGTCATCCGCATAACATTGAAAGCTGGAGATGAAAGAAGAGATCCTGTGGGCCAAAGGGGCCATGTAGACATTGAAGAACCAGGTGAATAGATTATATCCTGCGGGAATACCACAAGTAGAGAGAGTGATAGCAGAGAGAAAGGACCCAAGTTCCACCTGGGAAGGATGATCCGAGAGAAAGGACGCTAGCCACGCCAAGGTCAGCTCTGTGATGCCCAGGATATCACACAGGCAAGAGATCAGGATGTTGTGGTTTACCGTATCGAAAGAAGGGGGGCACACGCTTACAGAATCAGTTTCCCCCAGCGGCTCCCACTCTTTCAGTCTGCTTACTTTGCAGAAAATGTGAGGGTTGTTTATGGCTCCCAGTTTTCAGCCCATGAAACAATAACTGTATATCTATAAACCCCATCATATGTACTGATGCCTATGTCTTATGATACACCAGAAAGTATTATTTCTTATTTAAAACATGGTCAGTACAGACCTAAAAATACCGTGTTGAAGGGTTGAGAAGGCAGTTGAATGCAGACATCTTTCAAACATTAATTGAGGAACCCATAGCCTTTTGTACTTGTTTTTTTTCCATAACATTTTCATTGGAAAGAGCAAGCTATCCTACTCGCATTTTTGCCAGTAAGTAGTTACTCCACTTGGAGGGAAAAGGATCATGTTTGACAAGCTCTCTTCTTTACTGGAGTGGTGGTTACTACTGTGCTTAAATGCACTTGAAATTCTGCCAGACCATTTGGCCGTGGTCTGCTGTACACCCAGTCAATTAAGAGCCCGTACATTACCGCCATTATTCATTTGTTTTGTGCTGCATAAAATATAGTGCACTTACTTAAAAATTATAATGGCCGTTAAAGTGTAAGGGGGTCACTTTTAATGCAGTGCATTCTGCGCTCCCTGTCCCCTTTCTATTCTGCTTTTATCTTATTTTATTTTAGTTGTTTTTGATCCCATCTCCATCTCACTGCAGCTGCCAGTGCAAAGGTCGGGAGCATGCACAACTCCACAGTACTTTCATAAAGTTTTGAAAGAAACAGATGTGTCTCGCAGTTATGCTTAACGTTCATTTGATGTTTATATTGAGTTCAATGATCGATTTTTATATGAAAACGTATCACAAAACTGTAGGCTTATAACAGGGACCCCAAAACCAAACTCACCAATTAAGGCTTCTAAGCACATGGATTTCTTTGCTTAAGGATGAAAGAATGCCGGGCAATCCCATTAATATTACTTCATGATTGGGTATGTAATGTGGGTTTAAATCAGTGGCATGGTTTAATTATTTAAAGAAAAACAACTGTTCAAAAAATAAATTCAGGAAAAATAATCAGCACGTCTGCTAAACCTACAGAATTCAACTTGAGGTTGAAGTTAAATCATGGAAGTAACTTGAATAGCCCTGGTGCAAAAACTCCACCATATCATAAACTAGAACTACACACATAATCCCATCAACAACAAAGGCGCCAATGCGCTTGCGTGCCGGGCACGTGCACTGCTTTATTCACAATGGTACAAATGCAGAGAGGGTCATAAAACATGCTACACAGGCGGGCAAGTGCAGTCATGACCCTAATGTCAGACAGTGTAGGTCTTTCGAAAGTGAGTCTGCAAACAATGAAGCGACACACAGGCGGTGCTCCATATATGCTGGGTATATGAATTAGAGCAACCAGCTCTGGGCCTTTGAATTCTAAAAGAGGCTGCAAGCTCTGTGCCCTGTAGCTGAGCTTCTGCAGCCCATTTTCCCATTCTGGAAGCTAAAATGAGCTCCTGCCTTGACTAACCCCTTCCCTTCCCTCCAGAAGGCTGAGCACATCCTACGATTCCCTTCTCTCTGTTAAGAAACATTATTTTTCCAAACTCACTCTATCCGTTTCTCTCCACCCTCAATGTGTCTTCCAGTCCTTAAATCACATAATTGCCTCTAGTCCGGTCAACCCCTCTCTCGCCTCTCCTCTTTCTTCAGCCAACTTTGCTGACTATTTTACTACTAAAATGTCCTCACTCCGGGGCACTCTTCTCATCCAGGGGTATCGATTCTGACCAACCTTACCTTTCTTCTACAACCATCCTCTTTTCTCCTTTGAGACCAATGCTGCTTCCTTATTCTCTTGGACTCACCCTACTGCCTCTCCCTTTGATCCTCTTCGTCATTTGTGCCTTCTATCTAGCCGTTATTCTTACTATGTACCACTTCTCTGTATAATCTTTCTTGCTTCCTCCATCTTTCCAAGTGCCTTCAAACATGCAACAATTAATCCTATTCTGAAAAAGCCCTTTCTCGACCCAACTCCATCCAATTTTAGACCTATTTATCTCCTCTCCTTTCTATCTAAGCATCTTGAAAGAGCGGTTTGTAATCAAGTCTCCACATTTCTCACTCAGCAATCTATTCTTCCCATGTTTCAATCTGATTTTCACCCTTCTCATTCTAGGGAAACATCTCTACTACATGTCTCAAACTCTCTCCTCACTGCACACCACAATAAGTCCTCTAAACTCATACTCTTGACCTCTCAGCTGCTTTTAACATGAGGATCACCCTACCCTTCTATTGTCTTTGGCCTTTCTTGGCTTCTTGGGGCTGGCATTTCAATGGTTTTGTTCTTACCTCTCCAGCCGCTCCTATTCTGTTTCATGGCTGGGTCACTATTATTTTTCTCATCCCCTCCTCTCTGGTGTACCTCAGAAATCAATCCTTGGCCCATTACTCTTCTCCCGCTACACTCTGCCCCTTCATTGTTAATTTGCTCCTTTAATCTGTCACACCATTTCTAATCTGATAACTCTCAAGTATTCTTTTCTTTTTCCTAATTTCTGGTCTTCCTTCATACCTCTGTCTCTTCCTGCCTTGCCACCATTCAATCCTAGTTGAGGTCTCACTTTCTCCAACTGAATTCCGCCAAAACAGAGGGTCTCTACTTCCCTCCCCCATCTCACTGGTCTTTTTGTCCCTCCGACTCTACGGCCCTTCTCTTGGCCAGCTCACCATTTTACGGTTATTTTATCTAGAGGTGCGATACCTAATGACCAAACATTCTGCCAACAGTGTAAGGATATGGAGATGGAGGAAACATGGAAACATATATTTTTTATCTTGTCCTGCTTTAGTGTTCTTTCTTATGTTGTATTTTAAAAATCTGTCCTCAATATCAAGTATGTGGACGTGGGACTTTCATGGAAGACTGGACTTGCCTCGCATTCTGATGCACTTGCTGTTTGGGGATTTATTAATAATTTGAAGGCTTACACTTTTAATGGAAGTTACTACTTTTAACATGTTTATAATTTAGTATTAGATTTTATGTTATACTATTTTTAATAAAATGATCATATTTGCTGGAGCATGGAATTGTTGAACAGAGTGATTTCAATGTGGTTCATGCAGTATCGTGAATTGTATGTGGTTTCATTCTGTTTCGTAAAGGTTGAAGTAGTTCAACCGAATAAAATTAATTTTAAAAAGGTTTATCTTCATCTCATCTCTTTCATTCTGTCTCTTCGTCTCTAACACTGCTCGCACTTCTTTAATCTTCACTGAGCTTGCCAATTCATTTCTTTTCAAGCTATTCTGCTCCTTGGATCTTTCCTTATATTCTCCCAGCTTGATTATTCTCTCCTAGTTGGCCTTCCACACTCACATTTTACCCATCGTCATTCCATTTATAACTCAGCCATTGATCGCCTTTTCCAACTTTCCCCTCATTCCTCTGCAATGCCCTCTCTTCTCTCTATGTCTCTCCTTCCTTTTGATTCACGTCTGTCCTTCCATTTTCTCTGCATAGTATACAAATACCTTCATGATCTTGCTCTCTCCTATCTCTCATCCTTACTTTGATTCTGTTCTACTTCCTGCACTCTTTGCTCTTAATTTATCATTATACTCATTGTCCCCAAACCCCATGTACTTTATCCTGGTTTCGATCCTTCTCTCTCCTAGCACCGAAACTCTGGAACGCCCTTCCCATGTCTGTCTATTCCTCTCCTTCCAGGCTCATTTTCCGAACTTGTTTTAAAGCTTACTTTCACTCTACTCTTACCAACCACTAACATCTCTGTTGTTCAAACTTAATTGTCTTCTCATATTTGAATTGTACTGTTTTACTTACTGCTACTGTATAGCGAAAGCACTTTATAATGTCAATAAATACAAATACAAATGAAATCCTGAATTAAGACATCATGAATTAAAACACTTAATTTTCAATAATCTAGCTGCCCATATAGAACCAACCTTTGCCTGGTCCGTTTTCGAGATACTTTGTATTGCTGTATGTAGGGGCTAGACTCCCTATGAAAGAATCCAGCCGGGGGTCAGCAAAATGAGCCCTCTTTTGGGTAAAGGTGTTCTCTGGCAGGCATTAAAGTGACAACTTCTAGGGTGTGGCCCTAAGTCCAAGTTTAAAAAAAAAAGAATCCAATTTCACATTTTCATGTGTTTTATGAACAGGGGTTATAGTTTCACAGGGAAAAACACATTTGCCCAACCTGAGCATTCTATTTCTCTGCCCAATGTGGTCCATGCTGTTCATTATTTTTATTTATTAGTGCTTTGGCTTATAGATAAACCTTTCAACAATTGCAAAAAAACACATAGAAAATCCCAATTCCCCTCCTAAAAAATAATCACAGTTTAGCTAATATCTAATAAGCACAATTCTAAAACAATTAAAATCACCTAGTACAATTAAAATTAATTCCTCTTTTCCAAACTTGGGATCTAACTTCCCTCCCAACCTAGACACCTAACAACGATCCTCCACCTCGTTATTTATTCCTTGAAAGATGTCCTCTAAGAAATCGATCAGAGCAATGTTAAGGCTCACACTCTCACCCGCCATGAGCCTGCTCCGTCATTCCTCTAAGGAGGGCTTACTCAGTTTGTTTAGAATGTTGCCCAGATAAAGGTTCTCTTCTCAGTAAGCCCTTTACAGACCAAGGTTAGATGGTAGAACGGCTCCCTGGATTCACACACCTTGCAGAATCTACAATGCAAATCCAATTCCTGCCATTGCTTCCTCGCCATCAGGATTTCTTTTGTGGAGTACAGGTTCAATCTAAACCTTAAAAACTTTGTTTGAATAAAGCTGCAGGGGAACAGTCTCAGGTATCTCAGGAGAGTATTTCTGCACCGCCATTCCACTATGAAATCTCAGTATGCCTTATAATCCCCCTTGCGTATATTGTATCCACCCAATCTTTTTTCCACAGCTTTGCTTTAATTGCCTCAGGGTTAGTCAACAATATAAATTCCATCATACCCAAGTCCTTACAATTTTGAACACATGCAGATTTCCAGACATTCAAAATAGGTTCACTCTGTGCCTCTAAAGCATCTTTCAGAACTCTCAACCCCCTTACAGGATGCTAGTCTATACATTTCCGGTACAAGGACAGACTTTTCTACTCCATCATTGCACACAATGACGTAAGCCCCAGCTCAAACCTAATTACTGGCATCGATGTACTCCTAGGGATGTCCAGAACCCTTCTCCAAATAAACCCACCATGAATGGTCAATTGCAAAAAACACCTCTGTGCCATAGGTTAATATAGCCACCGCCTTGGCCTTATAAAAATTGATCACTGGGATCATTGAGAACCACCCAAAACTCTTTAATAGTATCTGAGGTTGAGCCACTAAGTGGTTCACCTTTGACTTTAATTGATCTACTCATGGGCAATGATTCAAACTAGTATTCACCAGCATCCCCAGATACACAAAGTTAGTTGTCACTGAGAGTCATTCATTATTTAGGACCCAAGAAAGCATGGCGCCCCTTCTCCCTACCTCGTGTTCTAATATTAGAATTTTTTTTATGCACATTCATCCTAAGCCTATTCTTTTTTACAAAGGTCCGCAATGCCTTTAATTGTCTCTGCAGGCCAATGGCTGTTTGGTCAGTTAAGAAAAAATCATCCACGCAGAGCAAATGTCCCTCACAAGGGTCACTTAACTTCAGCAGAAACGATCTTACCTTATCCATGGATGCCCCTAGGTCTGATATGAAGAAGTTAAAAAGTTCAGGTGCAAGAGGTCACCCGTGTTTCAGGCCAAGCTTGGTTCTTATTGACTCTGATAGCTATCCCTTGGCGTCCAACCTTATTCTCAGACTCATGTCAGAATATAGGGCCTGTATTGCTTATAACAGTCCCCCTATACATCCTCGAAACTCAAATTTGTCCCACAATAACTGTCTGTCAACCGAATCAAAGGCCTGCTCAAGGTCCACAAATGGAAGGTGTCTTTCTTTTTTACTCACTAGGACTCTCGTCTTGAAAATATTGAGAAAGAAAACATTCAGACTAGTTCCCACCTGCTTAACAAAGCCTGACTGATATATGTCGAAGCTTACTGTAAAAGAGACCCACTTCGGCAATCTCTTTTGCACGAGGGATGCATAGATTATCCCTATCACGTCCAGCAGGGCTATAGGCCGATAATTACCCGGGTTCTCCCTAATTCCCTTTTTAAAAATGTGAACAATGATTGATGTTTTCCAGGGCCCCAGGAACATTCCCAGCTTCTTGATCTTCGTAAAAAGCACCCCTAAGAAGTCTGCCCATGCGCTAGGCTCTGATTTCAACATAATCCATCCGTCCCCAGAGTTCTGGAATTACTCGCCTTAATGATCATATCATAAATGTCCTCCTTCTCAAACCTCAAAGCCCATGGCCTTCTTTTAAGTGGTCCCACTACCTCACTCCCAGCAACAGAATTGTCAAAAGGAGCATTATAATGCTTCACCCACGCTTGTTCAGAGACTGCATTTCCTTGGATTACTCTAGGATCTGACCCCACTGAATTAATCAGTTTCCACACCTGTGATAATTTCTTATTCCACATCTGTAGCAACATACTTACAGAGTCTCTTTGAACCAACTCCATCTAAATGCACAGACTCAATTGTGATACTTCTGTCGTCCCTTTTTCATCATTCCCCCCATTGGAGGTCCCTGCTCTGACCTTATTTGTCTTAGATCGGCTCTAAGAAGCGGTTTCTCCCTCGTAATGTCCAAATAGTAGGCATGTTTCAGGGTAAATACCTTCTTACTGGAACAGCATGGAACACAGGTAAAATCCAGAAGAAGTCTTGGGTATAATGTCTGTGAGAGAGTCAGCCCTTGCTAGACCTCTTCCCTCTTCACACAATCTCTCATGTAAGTATGTTATATCTTTATTTGACATTCGCCGTCTATTGCGTCCCTGTGTGACTTCCAAAGTGGGGATACATGTTTTTTCGGGAGTCACTAAATAAGTAGACCACCACATGTATAAAACATTATGATCACTTCTTGATATCATTATAATTTCAAAACCTTTTAACGTTCGCCAAAAACTTCCCACTTACAAACACAAAGTCAATTATACCCGACTTTCCACCCCTCTTCCAAGTAAATTGACCCGGAATATCCCCTTCAACATGGGCATTTAATTTATGCAGATTTCTTTCCCACACTTCTTGTCCCTACTGCCATCCCCTCTACCTCTCATCCTCATCCTGTGTCCTAGATGTTTCCCTCATATTCACCCCACATTCAAAATCAGAGACATTAAAGTCACCACAAACTATAATCTCTGAACCTGGGCAGGCTTTCAAACACTTATTGAGAGTATTGGCAACGTTTTCTAGGAATAAAGATGACATACTATATAACACTCCCTTCATAGGAAGCTTTGATAGACCCCATCTGCATGTATGGGTTGGGGTGTTCAATCCCCACCACCTCCATGTTGCTACCCATATCCACCGCCATCAAAAGACCCAAAGACGGCCTCCCCTTATTTCCCTTCAGGGCCGGATTGAGAATGGCTGAATACCCCTCATTATCGGAAAGGTCACACAACCAAGTTTCCTGCAGACATATAACGGTGGGTATTCTCATATGTGGTCACCTGATTCAAAAAGATGTTTAAAACCTCTTGTATTCCATGAGATTAAGGTGGCCCCCCCACCGAGTACCTTTTTATGTAAATACATCCTTTTGTTCACAAGCAATGCCTCGGATAACCATGCCCAGGAGTTATTATCATTTGGTCCATAACTTTCTTCAGCTCCACACATCATTTTCCTCTGCATACCCTGTCGACCTCCCACCGTTGTAGTGAATGACAATGCTGTATCCTCACTCCCTCTCCGATTACTAGAGAGGCTTGGCTTTCCAAACACCCCTTCATCATATTTTATTTGGACCTCCCTTTGTGTGTGCCCATCAAGATTCTTCTAAAAAATAACTCCACCCTCCCCCACCTCCTCAGCCATATAATCCTGCACTGACTCAAAGATAAGTAGATGTAAACCTTATCCACACAATTTTCAGAGGGGAATACCACCAGGTTAATATCCCTGGTTTCAATAGACTTGAGCCTAGATATACACCGGTAGAACCTCAATACATTACACCTGCGCAAAATCAGTCCGTCTGCCAATCTGAACAGCCTTTCCACACAGATACAATGATTGAGCTCCTTACTGAACTTAACCATTCCTTTCCCATTCACCACTCTTGCTTTTTCCAACAGGGACTTTTCACCACTCCTACTCTTTTTCACACCACAACTTGCTCACTATATGGTTTCTGTTCAAATGTGTTCCACTGCTCCTGGACTGAGCACCCATGAGCTGCTCCACCTCTTTCAACCCTTAGTCGGGGTTGGGCATCCTGGTCTTTATAAAAAGCAATTCTTTTTCCCGGTTTTGCATTGCCACCAGAATCTTTGTAACAGCATTGGGTTTTTGCTCCAACATCATGAAGGAGTCAGGATCTCTAAGTGGCTGAGAGGACACTTGAAGCTCTAAGGGGTCACTCTGTAGGGTGGCCCCAACCTCTCTCGTTACCCCTATTTTAGCTGACCTTAGCAGTATTTGTTCCAAAGTTGTAAAGGTTGCATTACTTCCACTGAAATCCTCAAGATTTTCACCGACTTCCCCTGAGGAAGCCGAGCCCCAATCCTTTGTTTCTCCATGGACACACCTGGGGACATCAAAGTCTTGTTCATCTTTACCTCGAACATTCAATGAGGTATGCGTAAGACTCATCGGCAGTTTAATAGAAGCAGTTGGAGAATCAGTTGAAAAAGCTTTGGCTTCAGAAATTTCTCCTCCATACTCCATACACAACCACTCCCGACCTTTATATCCATTAGAGCCATCATTGACACACCATCCTTATTGCCCTTTGTTCCCCCTTCCTTTTTCTCTGGCGAGCTTGGCAATGAGAGATTCCTTAGGAATTTTCGCGAGCCGTTAGATCTAGGTTTCTTTCCAAGGGACTCATGTTTTTACTATTGTTTCTGCTGACGTCTCGTCATCTGTTTTTTCAACTTTTTCCTAGATAATATTGGGCAGTCACTATGTATAGAGTCATCCCTCACCACCTCAGAATTATTAGCGACCTCATCTTCCTTGGCAGCATCGCTAGGAATTACCATTCCTGCTGTTTCACGGGTAGTCTGATCACTGTTCGTGTGAGGGACTTCCACTGTCTCGATTGGCGGCAGTTCCTCTGCAGTTTTTGTCCAAAGTGGGGGGGGTTTAGGCTGGGTAATTCCACCACTCACCCGGACCACTCATCGCTGGATATATGACTCACCCCCAGATCTTCCCTAGTGTGCGTCCTCTACCATGCCGCCCAAACCAACAACCCTCTCTACATCCAGTTCCACTGGCTGCGGGGCAACACATCTCACTCCTTCCACCTCATCTCTCTGGGATTTCCTTTTAAGGCAGTCCTGAATAAGAGATTCCAAGGTATTCTTCAATGACTTGGTATTGGTTTCCATGCTCCTCTCATAATGGCTTTAGGCCGCTGTCACAAATCCTTCTATAAAAAATCAACTTGGAATGCATCATAGCCTGCATACTCGAGTGGTCTTTTAAGTTCTCATTTAGTGGCTCATATAACTTCAGGAACGGGGCCAGTGTAATGTTTAAAGCAGACATCATGCCCAAGTCAATTCCACCCCTCCTTTACCATTTGTTTAACATTGGGTTTAGTAGGGTTCAGCCCCATGTTCTTCCTTTTACACCCAGCTAAAGGTGATGTGATGTAAACTTCCGACAAGGAAGAGCTTTCAGAGGAGGTCAACCACATCCGCTACAGCCTCGAACAAGTTAATTCCTTGGACCTCTGACCCTCTATGGCTGGGATCAGACTCACCCTCTTAAGCTCTTCCATGTTAGTCGGGGCCTGGCACAGCACTGCAGGCTCTATCAGAGCCCAACTCCCCTTCAGGATTGAGCCCCCCGCTGTAGTGGGCTCAGTTAACTGCACAACTTCTCCCCCAGTTAAAGAGCAATCCTCTGTTCGCTTATTACCAGAGATTTTAAATACCCACCCTGTGGATTGGTTCACACTATTCCCATCTCCCTCAGAACCAATTACAGTTTCTGACTCGTGTTCACCTACCTTAGATCAGGTAGGCTTAATTACCTGTGAACTCTAGTCATCACAGCCTTCAAGATCTTCAACATTGCCATCACCCACTTTGAGCCTCATCACTTTCAAGTGCACTGGTGAGGGGCTCTTCGCCAGGGTTAACGCTCCGCCAATAGCCCCTGCAAAATGACTACTTTCATGTAGGGCTATCTGAGACGAACCCGGCCTTTGATCGTCATCCACAATTAAAATGTTATTGAAATCAAAGTTCGCAGGTAAAGGCAAGACTTTGTTTTGCACTTGTATTTTTTTCCCCTCCCTAGGTTTGTAGTGGTTGCTGTTGCAGATCTCGTTCCACAAATGCAGATGTCACGTTGACGTCTCCGTGACGTTGGGGGGCGGGCGGAGGGATGAGAAGGGAAGTGACGCAGAGGGGGGCGGGATCGGGGAGTTGGAGGAAGAAGGGAAATAAAGAGGACGTTCATTACAGAGCTCCGTGTCTGCCTTTTATTCCTGCATCACCGCAGGCCTGCTGCGCGCCAAAGGGTCACTACACTGGCGACGAGGATGGGATCGGTGGCACGACAGCACCCAATGAAGCTGCTGTAGCCCGCCCACGGACCCCACGAGCGAGAGAGCGCGCAGCGCGAAAAGGCCCAAACAACGCTGGACCAATACGCGGCTCGGGCCGCGGCGGTGGAAACACGTGGGGAGCGAGAAGACCTCGCAGGACAACCAACGGGTGAGCCCACAGAACATGTGCTTTCCCAGCTGCAGCTACAGGCACCGGCAGCACGAGCGCACGTGCGCTGATCACGCAGCTGTGGCCTACATTGCCTGCGTGCCTCAGAGGCCCTCGCATCCCACGGCAAGGGACATGGCGGGGGAGGCACGCAGTGCACGCGCCCTGCAGGGCCAGGGAACATCACAGTCCAGCAGCCCAGACCGACGGGCCCACCAAGACCCCAACAGCAGGGGGGCACTAGAACCCGGGGAGGTGCAAGACCAACGGATGGTGCTCGTGCCAAAATCGGCGGCCATCCCTCACGGACCAGTGAAGAGGTTAACCACAGGAGGAGGCGAATAACCGCCACCAGAGACCCGCAAGGAAACGCTATCAGCACGCAACACCCTCAGTGCCATGTCAGGCCAAGATGGTGGGCAAGGAGGACAACCGCAGGCAAATGCGCAGCCGGTTCCAGGCGTGCCAGTGACGGACCACGTACCCTACCAGCTGCAGGACACGCTGGCCGCCCAGATGCCGGGGGCGTTTGACGTGACGGACACCAGCAACATGGGTCCAAGATGGACCAAATGGATCAGAGACTTTGACCTATACATGGGGGCTACAGGACCTATTGCCGATGCAAGACAGGTATGCCTACTCAAAATAGCTGTAGGATCTGCCACCCGAGACATAATTGATGAAATGCCCCAAGACTCGATTGACTCAATTCAAGACCTTAAAGAGGTGCTTGCTGCGTACTTCGCACCACACACTAATTGGGATTACGAAAGACATCTATTCCATAGCACCAAGCAGGCCAAAGGGGAAACCATGGACCCATATGTGATGCGTTTGCACACCAAATTGAAACATTGTGACTTTGCGAACTATTCGAATACGGAGGCCTTAAGATCACAAGTTATCTCCGGATGCGAATCCCAGGCCTTCCGCCGGAAGCTGTTGCAAAAATCGCGCACGCTGGAGGAAATCCTAGCACTGGCCAGAGTCGAGAGAGCCATAGACTCCCAGGTAGAGAGCTTTGGAAGCACAAATGCCAGGGAAAGTGTAAACAAACTACAACTAGAGAAAAGATCAGAGGAACTCTTCTGCTATAAGTGTGGGTTTGAATACCCACATGAAGGAACCTGCCCTGCGATAGGACAACGATGCACATCCTGCGGTGAAGAAGGACACTTCAAAGCCGTATGCAGGCTATTCCGTGACCGGGGAAGAGACCGACCCAGGGACAGCACGGCTCGCCTGAAAAGCCGACATGGGGGAATATCCAGCAACAACCCAACCCCCAACACGTCAATCACCCCGAACCAGCCCACAGTTGATCAGCGAGAGCGCGACTCGGGAGAAGATCAGCAGAGGAGGAAGGACAGAAGGAGGTTCGTAATGCGTGCAAAACCAGAGCGCAGGTCCCAACGTCATGTACGATACCTGGTGGAACAATCCCCCACAGACTCTGACCCTAGCTCATCCGGAAGAGACCAAAAAAAGAAGGCCTACGTATATGCTCTGGGCAACCCCACTGCGACAGCACACAGCCCCACGTTAATAATCAAGCTACAGGAAAGGCCGACGCAATTTCTCATTGACACAGGAGCCTCGGTCAACGTGGTGAGCGAAAAAGTCTACACTGACCTAATACAAAAACCGAAGCTGATCCCGGCGACGGTGGACATATATGCATACGGAGCCAAAACACTGCTCAAGTGTCTGGGACACTTCAGCGGCTTGTGCCGCTACAAAGGGCATGAAATGAGGATACCCATTCATGTTCTGGCCACGGAAACGGACAGTGGGTGTGTCCTCAGCTTCAAAGCGGCTGCTGACATGGGACTGATACACATCTTATACAATATCATGGTGCACAAATACATAGATCCAGTGGACATAATAAACAATTTGTACCCCAAAATCTTCAGAGGCATCGGAAAACTTCGGAACAGACAAATAAAACTCCACGTGGACAATTCAATCCGGCCAGTAGCCCAGCCATACCGCGGGATTCCGGTAAACATCCAAAAGAAGGTTGAAGATGAGCTTCAAAAATTGTTAGAACAAGACATCATCGAGAAGGCCACCGGCCCCACCACGTGGGTGTCCCCGATCATTCCGGTCCCCAAAAAGGGCTCTGAGGCAATCAGGCTTTGTGTTGACATGCGACGCCCGAATCAGGCCATCAGAAGAGAGAGGCACCTTGCACCACGCATAGCCGACATGATACACCTACTAAACGGAGCCAAAGTTTTCTCAAAGCTTGACTTGCAAAAGGGATACCACCAACTAGTTCTTCATCCTGAAAGCAGAAACATCACGACCTTCGTCACACACGTTGGTCTCTTTCGGTACAAAAGGTTAAGCTTTGGGGTTTCCTCGGCAGCAGAGACATTCCAGGCTGAAGTGCATAACATCATAAAGCACATTCCCAACTGCCTCAATTACTCGGACGACATACTGGTGTTCGGGACCGATGTCAACAAGCACGATGAAACCCTGATGAGAGTATTTAAGGCCCTTCATGATGCCAACCTCACCCTGAACAGAGACAAGTGCGACTTTCGAAAATCCAAACTGAAATTCTTCGGCCATGTCTTCTCTGAGTCTGGCATGACACCAGACCCGGACAAAGTGGCTGCGCTGAACGACACAGCTGCCCCATCCAATGTGTCAGAACTTCGGTCCTTTCTAGGCCTAGCTAGCTACTGTAACCGATACATACGGGACTTTGCGTCAGTCAGTGAACCATTACGGCGATTGACCCATCAAGATGCAAAATTCGAATGGACTAGTGATTGCCAGAGATCGTTCGAAGTGATCAGAGAGCGGGTTGCGAAAGCAGAGAACATGTCGTATTATGACCCCAATAGAAAGACTGAGCTTACTGTGGACGCCAGTCCAGTTGGCCTTGGGGCTATCCTGGCACAACTTGATCCGAAAGACCCATCACAGAAACACATCGTAGCGTACGCCAGTCGCAGTCTATCCACCACAGAACAAGCATACTCGCAAGCAGAAAAGGAAGGGCTTGCGGTGGTATGGGCGTGCGAGCACTTCCACCTGTTCCTGTACGGCAAACCGTTCCAGGTCGTTACGGACCATCAGGCCCTCTTATTTCTGTACGGCAACCCTCAAGCCAAAATGCCCCCGTGCATTGCAAGATGGGGTCTGAGACTGCAAGACTATGCGTTTGAGATCATTCACAGACCAGGAAAGGGCGAAAACCCAGTTGATTTCCTGTCCAGGAGGCCTCGTGAGCAGAGCGCTCCGGAACCGTCCGTAGCCGACAGATACTTAAGGTACTTAATTCATCAGTCCGCGCCAGAAGGAATAAACATGGAGGCGCTCGCCACAGAAACAGAGAAAGATGCAGCATGCAGCATCATTCGTGAGTGTCTGGAGTCAGGTCTGTGGTGAAGGGCAAAGGAAAGGGGGAGGGCTGCAGGAGGCACGGTGCGAGAGGACGTGGAAAGACTACTGCAGGTAAAGGAGGAACTCGCAATATCGGATGATCACCTGCTCGTCAAGGACTGCAAGCTCATCATTCCCCAATCCATGAGAACCAAAGTCATAGAACTAGCCCACGAGACGCATCGAGGGATGGTATCAACGAAACGCATGCTGCGACAAAAGGTGTGGTTCCTTCACATGGACAGCATGGTTGAAGCTGCACTGAAGGCGTGCCCCACGTGCTGTGTGATCACACCAAACCGCCATCCCGAGCCACTACTCATGTCGGAACTCCCACAGAGGATATGGGAAGCAGTGGCGGCCGACTTCTTTGGGCCCATCGAAGGGGGGAAATATGTCCTGGCCGTCATGGACGAATACTCACGATACCCCGATGTGAGACTAGTATCGTCAACGGCTGCTCACCATGTCATCCCCGCATTGGATCAAATATTCTCTGCTTATGGAGTGCCGAAGGTAGTGAAGACGGATAATGGAGCTCCATTCTGCGGACATCAATTCGCATAATTTGCTGACTATCTGGGGTTTCATCACAGGAAGGTCACCCCTTTGTGGCCTCAGGCAAATGGAATGATCGAACGATTTATGGCCAACCTAAAGCGAGCCCTACAGATAGCGAGGCTGACCGGCCAGCCTTATGAACAAGTCCTGAACCAACTGATGAGAGATTACAGAGGGACTGCCCACAGCACCACGGGGATGACCCCAGCGGAATTGATGTTCGGTCGAAACACACAAACACGCATCCCCCAGACCAATGACATCTCTCCGCCACCGATGCTGGATCAAGCGGTACGAGAACACGATGGAGCTGCAAAAGCTTGCATGAAAGAATATGCTGACACCTGTCGGCGGGCGCAGCCTTCACGCCTCGAGGTAGGTGACGTCGTGGCAGTACGCCAACCTTCAACACACAAGCACACCTCGGCATTTCGCGATGAACCGTTACTAGTCACTCAGAAGAAGGGCTCTATGGTGACGGCTCAAGGGGTCGAGGGATCAATCACAAGGAACTCCTCCCATTTCAAAGAACTTCCACCGACTGGAGCTCGGCGCCTGAGTGGTCGAGTTCAAGCCCCACTCACATATGAATCGGATGATCCGTATCAGGCTGACCAGTGGGACTCGAGTGAGTCGGAACATGAAGGAGAGGACGCAGTGGAAGAGAGTGGGCCATCACCAGGGCAAAAGCAAGCACGACCACAAAGGGCTTGGAACAGACCCAGGAGATGGATAGAGGAAATGGACTAGAAGCCCACCAGGCCGTCGCCTGTTGCGAGGAACCTGGTAACTGTTTAAAAAGGGGGGAGATGTCACGTTGACGTCTCCGTGACTTTGGGCGGCGGGCAGAGGGAAGAGAAGGGAAGTGACGCAGAGGGGGGCGGGATCGGGGAGTTCGAGGAAGAAGGGAAATAAAGAGGACGTTCATTACAGAGCTCCGTGTCTGCCTTTTATTCCTGCGTCACCGCAGGCCTGCTGCGCGCCAAAGGGTCACTACAGCAGATGACTCTAGGAGAACTCGATCTGCTAATTCATAACAGTCTCTTGCCTCCATGCTCCCTTGGTTTTTTTTTTTTATAGAAAGAACGTTTCTTTTTGTGCAGGTCAATATCTCCCTCCGAGAGGGCTGGTAACTTCCTCTTTAAATGAAACTGCGTTTTAGAAGTGAGCCACTGCCGTTCATTCACTTTCATGGGGCTCGTTAGGGACTCTTCCATCCCATCCCTTTCATCCCCCACCTTCAGTTCTAACATTTTATTTACCTCAAGCCGACCCACGCCGGACTTATTGATATTCTCGGCGGGCGAGACACACCTTCTAAGCACTTCATTATACATAAAACCTGCTCTAGTCAGCTCCCAAACGTTTTCAAGTCCTGACTTTGACAGTTGCAAGGGCTCAGAGCCACCCCCACCTAGGTTCAGGTCCAGCCACTCTAACCCCAGAGGATGCAACTTTATTTGAAGCCATAGCAAATCTTTTTACGAGGCAGCTTCCTGCTCCCCAATTCTCTTACTGTCATTCAACATTTGCTTGGGAGTAAGCTCAGCTACCGCCGAACATGACATACAGGCGCTCTTTCTGAGTCCATTACCTCCACTTTTTTTCTCACAGGATCTCACCACAGATAATTTCTTTTTTTATCGAAGATTCACTTAGCAAACAGAGCCTACCCTGAGTATGTGGAATGGAACCAGTCTCCATAACCTTTACTCAGGAAACTCGGGTGTGCACCAAACGTCTTCCACGTTCCAACCTTCACCCTTCTCCCAGCTCACCATGGACCACAACTGGCCACACTCACTGCACACACCGCACACGCTCCACGCAGGAGTGTAGTTTTGAAGGGGTGGGAACTGCATACAGTCAGTAGACACTGAAGACAGACTTCACAGATCAGAAAAGCACCTCAGCGACTGGCTTCCACAGCTGACCACACTCACTGCACACTCCGTTTGTGCCCTGAGTGGGAGCGGCGTTTTTGAAGGGGTGGGAACTGGATACAGTCAGTAGACACTGAAGACAGACGTCACAGATCAGAACAGCACCACAGCCACTGGCCCCCACAGCTGACCACAATCGCTTTAAACAATGTGAGGTAGTAAAAACCTGTTTGGTTCCACATAAAATTGATTTGGTGCAAATTGTTGGACTTTCTTCTCTAAGGTGTGTTTTCGAATTTATGTAACCTTTAGTTTTTTTTTTCTTGTTTTATCTTATGCAACCCTTATGCACTCACAGTAGTAACCCACCAATGAGCTTTGCAATTGGATGTTATGCACTGTATTGAACTTAAAGCCTGGTTCTTAATATATTACAATATACTTGGAAAATACTCAAAATCCATTAAAATAAATGTTAACACAATAAAAGCAGCATTTTGAGTTCAAACTAATACTCTAAGTTCTATGATTGGAATGACACTACAGTAGAACCTGCTCTCTTTAGGGATACTTGGCTTACTTTTTTGAAGCACGTATACATAATAAAGTCAACAGAATTATACAGGCACTAAAACAAGAATGTGATGCCAAGAAATATATATGTGGATGGACCCCCTACTTTACTGTTTTCCACCGGTTGACACTTGACACTTGGCATGAGAAGCAGAAAGAGCCAGAAATCTCTGCGGGAAGCTTATGGGAGAGATATGCTCATCTGATTTTCAGGGAGATAGCAGCGGAGATTCCATGAGGAGGTTGCCACGCCAGGCAGTGGATGCATACAAAATGTGAAAGAAGATCCAAGCACTGAATTAGCCAGAGAAAGGGGTACACTTTCTTTTCATGGTCCTTTCACTCCTGCAGCAGAATTTGCTGTGTGCAATTGGGAAGCCAGAATTCCAGGTGGTCAATTGAAGGTATCATCTAACTAATTTCCGTGCCACTGACATAAGTCGCTCTGGGGTTCATGAACTAGTACTAATGAATGGACGTGTATTGCACCACTGTAGAGGAGATCCCAAGTATAGCCTGCACTCCAACCGTCCATTTTGAAGTACCAGAAACGTTCACACCGAGATATGTGACGTATGATGAGCAAATAAACCAGCAGAGAGCCGCAGTGAGGCTCTGTCCAGTGCCTATCAGAAGAACAGCACCTATTTAAGTACCAGTACCAAGGAAACCACAGACAGTAAGGTATCCATTGAGGAAGCCATATCAACCAATAAAACGAAATGAAGATCGTCTAAATACAGTCCATGACGAAACCAAAAAATGTCTTAATGGAAGACGAATGGTGACATCACAAGAACCCAGACTGACTCACATATAGAATAAATGATGACCAGAGAATGACGTAAAGAGATGAAAATGCCATAAATATGTATCTAAAACAGTCTTGCAAACTCATGATGACATATTTGCATGCCACATACACGGACAAAAAGTTAGACAACGGCCATAAAAGGATTCAATGCAATAAAGGAAGAGTTACGGGCAGTTCGACTGATGACTCTCCAGAACAGATATGTCCTTGAGATGATAACAGCTATGGATGGAGTTTGTGAAAAAATTGGAGAATCATGTTGCCCATTCATACCCTCTCACGACGAAGAAAATGGAACCTTAACAGAAGCCATAGGTATGCTGACGAAGCTACAGAACCAGATGATTGATGAAACTGATGAAGTTGATGATGACAGCTGGTTTGGATCACTATTCTCATGGGTTCTGCAATGGATGGCAGATGCATTCAAGTTCCTAGGAGCCCTGCTAGTGATGATATTGCTAGGAGTCTGTGTCATCAAGATAATAATCTCTCAGTGCCAGAAAACTGCGAAAAAAGCCGTTGGGATGAAGATCATGATTGATGTCAAGCCAGGTTGGAAGCCCAAAGACTTGACTGATGAAGAAATAAGAGACTTTGTGAAGGCCAGAATTCACGCACCAGAAGGAACAAAATTTCAATATCCCAAGAAGCATAGAAATTGTGTGGGAAGATGGGTTTACTGCAGCCCAAATGGACAGTGTCAATTAATGACGTGGAACAAAGATGAACACATGAGAACAGCAGGAAGTCTAAAAGGAGTCATAAAGATATGGACCCCAAAGAGACATTTCTTTAGACCATCATGTGTAGACCCAGAAGATGAAGAGAGAATGGATGCAAACAATGAAGCAAACGAGAAACTAAAAGAACTGAAGAAAGAAGGGAAAGTGGTCGATGAATCGCCCAGAGGGGGGAGCGTAGAGGAGGTCCCAAGTATAGCCCGCACTCCAACCATCCATTTTGAAGTACCAGGAACATTCACACCAAGATATGTGACGTATGATGAGCAAATAAACCAGCAGAGAGCCGCAGTGGGGCTCTGTCCAGTACCTATCAGAAGAACAGCACCTATTGAAGTAACAGTACCAAGGAAACCACGGATAGTAAGGTATCCATTGAGGAAGCCATATCAACCAATAAAATGAAATGAAGATCGTCTAAATACAGTCCCTGAAGAAACCAAAAAGGTCTTAATGGAAGACGAATGGTGACATCACAAGAACCTGGACTGACTCACATATAGAAGAAATGATGACCAGAGAATGAAGTAAAGAGACGAAAACACCATGAATAAGGATATTGTGTACCTAAAGTGAAAGGATGATGTCAAATTCCATCGGGCAGCATGTGTATGCAGTTTGCCAGCAGCCATTTTCGTGCGTAGAAGGGTTTTAAGGCAGACGCCACAGGGAAGTTGACATATAGTGAAAGGTGGAGGTCGTGGAGGCACAATGCTAAGGCCTTGTATCGACATTTGAGCTTTGTTGCAGCAGTGGATCAAATGTTCTTCATGCCTTAGGAATTGGCAAAACAATGTGCACCCCCTGCTTTGCACATGCCATTTACCTTGTTGTCTCACACTTTATAGCAGTTGTGAGCCTGTGAAAGAAAGGGTAATTGCGGTCCAGACGATCAGCTCCCATTTCTGCCAGACTTAACACACCAAAAGGGCACTGCTCCAACTTTAGGTGTACCACAAGTTGTCACTGCATAAGGCCACCTTGGTCATCTGTTGGAACACTTGAACATGTGCTACTACTTGGGAGGCCATCAGGTTGGCTCTCTCAATGCATCCCTGTAAGGGGTTCTTCATGTGGTGTACCTGATTGAGCTCAACTTGACCAACATGACAAGGTTCTGTGTCTTGGCAGGTGATGCTGATTTGGCACAGCTGGTGAGTGACCTCCTTACAACCTTGTATGACGATGCACAGATAGTTGGATCTAAAGGTAACATTGAGTACCTCCTGGCTTATGAACTCACATTTGAAAGTTAAAGTGGGCGATTTTCATTAGCATCGCATGAGGGAGGAGGAGACACAGAAATTATTACAAGGAGGAGACAGTTTGCAAATGTGCAAAGAGGATTTACTGCAGCACTTGCAACATCAATTGGACAATTAATTCAGGCAGGAGGAAGAACATCAAACAACCTAATTTAGTATGAATGTGCAGCTCATATCACTGACGCTCAGTGCATGTGCAGCCTACAGCGAGAAAAGGATGTGGGACACCCTCCTCATTGACTCAGGCATCTTCATTACAGAAGGGACACCAACTGGTTCAGACATTGGACCGTCAGCCACCCAGATGCGTAATACTGATCGACTTGACACGTCACCCATGGGAAATAATGATGAGTATTGGTACAGTAAGTAGTCCATTTTGCCTGGGCTATTTGTACAATAGTTGGAGTTTTAGCACCATGTATGTGACAAAAAAAGTAAGTAGCATATGAGGAGGGAGGGACACAGTCTGCAGATGCCCTTCGGTTGTGAATCCACCCATGTCACACCATGGACTGGATAATGCCTATATGCATTTCCACCCATCTTCGTCCAAACCACACCACCAGGGTTTATTTTGCTTTCCTGCATTCGTTGTGTGAATGTTTTGCTCCTCTAGTATATTTATAGGTTCCACTCACTGTAATTCTCTTTAATTCTTCTAGCAAACACAGAATTCTGAAAGATGCAAATGCTTTACCTGACTCTTTTGGTGCATGTGGATGGGAAATTGATAGCTGTAATAGTGGTTGGGAAGATCTGACCAGTTGCTGTCTTACACATACCGTTGCCTTAGTTGGTGCAGCACCGGCAACAGCTGCCGGCCCCTGGCCACTTTTGTTGGTGTCAGCTGCACCATTTGGGCAGGCAGGGCTTATGGCATGGTGTGCCTGATGTCACTGCCATGCTGCACCCTGGACCTGTATAATTCTATGGCCCTCCCATTCCTAACCACAGCTG
Source organism: Ambystoma mexicanum (assembly GCF_040938575.1). NCBI lineage: Eukaryota > Metazoa > Chordata > Amphibia > Caudata > Ambystomatidae > Ambystoma > Ambystoma mexicanum. The sequence continues at coordinate 1,057,196,928 of NC_090922.1, read as the reverse complement.
GACTAGAGGGGGTGATGGTAGCAGCTGGGTCACTAACAGGATCCATGGAGGCACATGACTTGTTTGCTTGGCAGACATTATTGTGTCGCCATCAAACATGGTTCCTCGTGGCTGTTGTCCCTATGGTTGTTCCTTTACCCCTTCCCTTCTGCTCGTAATTAACACTTTTCCAAGGTTCCTCCAATATGCACAAGACCTCAGCTTCCTCCCCCTGATGGTCTTTCCTGTTGTCAGGACAAATAGCGCACACACAGGACCATGTGGCCAGTATCTAGGGGTCGAGTTTTCCACTCAGTGGTGAACCTCCTGTCCTTGGCATACCTCCTATGCCATGGCAGGTGCAGGAAATGTCTCCACCACCACCAACTCGGCCACCTCATCCCCCTTCCCCGATCTCAGGTAGGTCCACCACCTGCTGTAGCATGTCCACAGGCTGTTCCTCTCCATAGGTCCCCTCCTGATGGTTCTCCTCTCGTCTTCAGAGGCACCCACGCTCTGCTGAGTGGACACTGCTTCCCCCTCAATTCTCGAGATCCATACAGAACCTGTCGCATACTCCCCTCTCCAGGTTGCTTGCTGTGGATGCCCCTCTTTTCAAATGTGGAACAAGCCCCCCTGTCTCTCCACTATCGCTGCGGGTCTATGCACAATGCTCATTTACTTGCATCAGTGTCTATTTTTTATTTGCAATCCCTGCCCTGGAACAGAGGTGTCTATCTGGGGTTCTCATCCTGCACTCACTCCTGTTGAGATGCTCTGTGTCTGACATCCTCTGAGCCTCACTAGCCTTGCCAGTCCTCCGTGATTCTCCTTGGCATCATTGTAAAGCACCACGTACAATAGTCCTTGTGCACTCACCAATGATTATTGTGTGTGCCTCTCTCAGCAAGGCATGTTAAGCATGTAGGTTTTCTATATCATGAATAGAAGCAGCAGAGCACGGTACAGTAGGAAGAGGAAACAGAGTAAGAAGTTGGAGGGGGTGGGGGTGGCAGGTGGAGTGTCCAGGTCCTGCAGAAGCACCTAGATTGAGTGATGGCAGGCAATGCATATGTGAGTTTTGGGTGTGTGGCCATTGCTGGCATATGCATGGCGTTCAGCGGATGGCTATGAGCCCCTCTCATCTGCAGCCAGTCTGTTCTCTGACTTGCAGGGCCCTTAATGTGTCAGGCAACCTGTTTTGTTTGCCTTTCGCATTCTGCGCACACATTTGTTTAGTGATTTGGTCACAGTATCTTTACATCACCCAGACAGTGGGAAACCGGCAGATCCACAGTTTGTCATTACAGTTAAACTCCATTTGTTGATACCGAATGGGCTAAACCCCGCAATTAAGAAGACACAACAGGATCCAAGCTGTTTCTATAAAGAATCTTTCTCAAAAGGAAACCTAAACAAGGCCCTGCTCGCAGAGTCTATTTAAATGATCAATCACGTGAACTCATTACTCATTAATTGTATAATTAATTACCATAGATCAAGGAGCGTAATCTTGCTACAAAATACAAAAGCACTGAGAATTTAATTTTAATTCTCTCATATCAGAGTAATTGAGTAGTTAATCAGCATACACAGAATGGCTGTATTACATTATTAAAAACCGAAGGAACTAAATTGAAATATTCAAGAAAAATTATAACACTGTTCGAAAAGCAAGGACATCCGAAACACAGCACATCTACCATTTCAAAGCAAATCAGAATATATAGAAGACTCTCTTTTTATTTTACATTTGTAGCAATTTTTGCTTCTCAGGATTGGTTCTCGGGAGCAAGGTGAATTTCTCAAAGCCATATGGGGTAACACTTTGCTAGAAGCACTCTGAAAAATGCCAAGTTACGTGCTATGAATAGCTCGCCTAAATAACGCACTGGTGCAGACTTGGGTCCTCATTCCAACTTTGGCGGTATTTCTTGCGGAAATACTTCCGAACCTCAGATGCAGCCACCACCATTGGAGCTGATGAATTCACCACCGGTATTCGTCCCCATCCATGGCGTCTCCATGGAAGATTTGGAGTAATTATCAGAGGTGGTAGGTAATTCCTCCAGGTATTGTTGGTAAAATTGAGGAAATACTTAGCGCCTAAGTTACCCACTAATTCTTTTTGAAGTGTGGAAAACTAGCAGTAAAGTGGTCGCAACAGAATGATCTCCATTTTACCACCACGCTACAGCTGTGACAAACTCGGAATTAACCAATTATTCCCCACACTGTACGCAACTCCCTGACAACAATATCACGCTGATGGTCAGAAAGATAAACTCATATGTGTGCGTTGGTGCAGGACTGCAACAGTTTCCAGTCTGATATACAAACAACAGTACATGCGCCAACACAGCGTCCATGCTCTCACATTTGCAATACATACACCAAAACACACAATAGTCAAAACAGTCAATGGTTACAATAAAGCAACATCAAATGCGTCATTAATCAAACACATGGGAGATGTAAAAAGAGCAATTAAGGCACAAAGGCCCTAGATGCTTTCGGCTGGCTCAAGCACTAGAAAAGCTAGCCGCATACCCAGGGTCAACTGAAGAGGGGTTCTGGTCTGGTGTGCGAGGAAAGGTCAGTCAATGGCTTTGAAAACAAGGCCACTTACTTAAAACCGAGATTCGGGTTCGCCACTGGCATGGAATAAATTATCTGACCAGCGGCGAGATAGTGGCATGGAAGGAGCAAATCAGTGTGCCTGTAGTACTGGCATGGAAGGAGCTAATCAGTGAGCCTGTAGTACTGGCATGGAAGGAGCTAATCAGTGAGCCTGTAGTACTGGCATGGAAGGAGCTAATCAGTGTGCATGTAGTGCTGGCATGGAAGGAGTTAATCAGTGAGCCTGTAGTACTGGCATGGAAGGAGTTAATCAGTGAGCCTGTAGTACTGGCATGGAACGAGGCGTGGAAGGAGTTAATCAGTGTGCCTGTAGTACGCAGGGCCTAGTAGCAGAGGCATCAGGGGAGGAGCTTTGCCATGCTCAGTGGTGCACAAAAGTGGCGCTAGAGCAAAGTGAGTGCTAAATGCTGCTCTCCCGGAGGCCTAGCACGAGGGGCTGGCTCCGGTCCAGGAGGCCGCGCGGCCTTGAGCGCGGCGTGGGCAGGAGCGCGGAAGAAACACACACACACGCTGGTCTGCATACGCCCGGAACTGCCTCCCACTCCAGGGGGCGGGGCCTTTATTTAGCTGCCCTACATCACCGCGCTGCGGGACGTAGGGCGGATATAACATTCCTCCTTTATTTCAAATCAACCTAACAAACAACACAAACAAACGTGATCAACTATAAACTCCAGCTGTTCTTGGCTTAGCATACATAGTCATTCAGCCTTGCAGGCGGTCTTGTGGTCTTTCTCAGACTGTACCGCTTCGCGTGGGGGCTGTCCCCGTTCGGTTCGTAAGTCTGCTCACCTTCGCTGCATGTGTCCTCACTGCTGGGCAGTCTCGGTGATTGCCAGCTGCGATCCCCTGCGGATTCTTCCTCGGGGTCTTGTGCCGGCACGTCGCTGCTTTGTTGCTCGTTGTCGTCGTGAGGCCCCTCGCAGTCCGTCCAGAGATGCTGAGGCACGGGCTTGAACCAGGAGGCGTTCCTTGTTACTTTCCGACCTCCCCGGGTGACAGTTATCATGGTCCCGCGCCGGTTGCTGATAGTCCATGGCAGCTCCTCGTACCTGGTGTCTAGTTTGGATTTCGTGGGATTTCGCAACATGATGACCTGGTCACCCACTCTGTGGTTTGAGGGCCTTGCTCTTCTCTTGATGCTCATGTGAGCGTTGGCACGTGTTCTCCTCGCTTCCACGCGTGCATTGTCGACGTCGTCAGGGGTCCTGCTTGGATGATGGGGAATCGATGAGTTTATGATAGTTCCAAACATAAGGTCAGCAGGTGGTATGCCCGTGGTGCTGTGGGGGGTGACCCGATAGTTCCTTAGGAACCGGAATAGGTCGATCCTCCACGGGCTGGCGTTTGCCTTTCATACTCTGAGTACCTTGTTGATGGTCCTCATGAATCGCTCGACGTCCCCATTAGCTTGTGGCCACCTTGGCATGATGTGGTGGTATTTGATGCCCAGTTCCTGTAGGTATGACCTGAATTCCTCCCCTGTGAACGGGGGTCCATTGTCACTCTTAATGGTCGTGGGCAGACCATGGGTGGAAAACATCTTTTCTATCACCGGGATGACCACGTCCGCGGCGGTGGACTCCAGTATCTCGACCTCTGGATAGTGTGAGTGATCATCGATTGCCACCAGTAGATGTAGACCCTCTCTGATTTTGCAAAAGTCAATGCTGATGGCTTCCCATCGTGCCCGGCCACGCTCGGCCGACAGGATTGGTTCTGGGTCTGGCGGCCCACTCGTTATTTGGCAGGGTAGACATGTGTTCACTAGGTCCTCGACACGATCGTCGATGTGAGGGAACCATACCCTGTGTCTGACCCGGGCCTTTGTTCTTGCGAGCCCTTGGTGTCCTTCATGCGCTAGGGCAACTATTCTGTCTTGCAGCCTTGGGGGTATGATGATGCGGTCACCCCTTAGCAGGAGCCCTCCTTCAGTGATTGAGAGGTCTTGTCGAACCGTGAACATGCCTGCTAGGAACTCCTTGGCCCCCTCGGTTCTGTTGCGTGTGTGCGACATGAATTCTTTCCAGTTGCCTGACATGATGGCATCTTTTACCAGATCGCAACAGGGGTCATTTTGGGTTTCTGTTGCAATGTCCTCAATGTTTATCGCTTTGGGCCTCATGGTGTGGATTACTTGACAAATGTGTTCCTCCGTTTCCTCGGCGACTAACACTTCCTGCTGGGTGGCTGGTCGTGGGTGTCTCGACAGGAAGTCCGCGGGGTTGCCACTGCCCGGTTGGTATACAAGTACAAAGTCATATTGCTGGAGGTGTAGCAGCCACTTGGTGATTCTGGCTGGTGGGTGCGCAGAGGACCCAATGAAGATTGGTAGTAGGGGCTTGTGGTCGGTGATCGCCGTGAACTTACGCCCATATAGGTACATGTGGAAGTGTCGACACCCCCATAGAACGGCGATTGCCTCCTTTTCTATATGGGAATACCTTTGTTCCGTTGCTGTGAGCGCCCTGGATGCATATGCAATCGACCTTTTTGTGCCGTCTTTCGTGACCTGCATCAGGATCGCTCCAAGTCCCACTGGGCTGGCATCCACAAAGAGTTCTGTCGGGAGGTCCGTGTCGTAGTAGGCCATCTTGGTATCAGTTGATAGGGAATCTTTTATGCTCTCAAATGCTTTCTGGCATTCGGGGCCCCAGTCCCACTTGGTGCTGGCCTTTGTTAGCTCCCGCAGCGGTTCAGATAGGGTCGCTAGGTTCCGAATGAATCTGCCACAGTAGGTGGCCATTCCCAGAAAACTGCGCACCTCGGTGGGAGTCGTTGGGGGACTGGCAGCTTGGATGTCCGCCACTTTCTGGGGGTCTGGTGATATGCCGGTGCGGTCGAACCTGTATCCAAAAAAAGTTATTTCCGGTTTTAGGAACTCGCACTTCTCTCGATGGATTGTGAGTCCGGCGTTTTCCAACCTGCCCAGTAGTGTCTTGAGTCTCGTGATGTGTTCCTTGGTGTCCGGTGCATGTATTAGGATGTCATCGCTCACGTTCAATACCCCTGGTATGCCTCTGATGACCTCCTGGATGGTCTGTTGAAAAACCTCTGCGGCCGATGATATGCCGAAGCTCAGGCGCTTGTATCTCCTCAGACCTAGGTGGGTTGAGAAGGTGGTGATATAGCGCGACTCTTTGTGGAGCTTAAGCTGGTGGTACCCCGCCTTTAGGTCTACCTTCGAGAACACACACGATCCAGTGAGGTCGGTGATGATCTCATCAATTGTGGGTGTTATGTGTCATTCTCTTTTTATGGCTGCATTGGGCAGGCGCATGTCAATGCAGATCCGAACTTTCCCAGGCTGTTTGGGCTTCCTGGTGACCACCATCGGGGAGACCCACGGTGTTGGTCCCGTGGCTTCTTCGATAATGCCAGCAGCTTCGAGTGACCTTAACTCCTTCTCAACCTGTTCCCTCATGTGGAACGGTGTCCTTCGGTGTCTTACCGCACGTGGTTGCACTGATTGATCAATATGTAGTTTGATGGTCTTTCCCTTGAGACAGCCTATCCCCTTCTGTAGCTTGGGGTGTTGCCTGAGGAAGTTCTCGACCTCGGACGCGTCGTCAATGTGGCATATGAATTTGACCACGCCCAGGTCTTCAGCCGCATCTCCGCTCAGCAGGCTTTCAATTCCCGCCTTGACAACGTAGATCTTCGACCACACCTTCTGTTTGCCATGCTCAAGAGTGGTGCGGAACCTCCCGATGACTGGTAAGGGTTTCCGACTGCCGTAGGCAAATAGCCGAGTGTCTGTGGATTTTAGCTCGGGTGGTGGCACGAGGGTTTGGAAAACGGTGGTTGGCATGACGTTTACCGAGGCCCCCGTGTCAATGGTCATCTGTATGTCCTGGCCTTGTATGTTGACCACGCATTTTCGTCGCCTGGCGGTTCTTTTCGACGATGCTGGCCCTTGGTTCAGTGTCGATACTAGGAATACCTTTCGGCCGTTTCCTTCGTTCTCCGTGCCTGCTGTTTGTCGTAGGGCCTAGAGGTCACCCCCTTCCTCTTCCGTCGAGGAGTTGACTACCGCAACCCTCCTTGCGCTGGCTTGTTTCTTTTTTTTCGATGGCCCTTTTTCCTGCGGAGGCTGCAGTGGCGTGTTCGCTGATCTGCACACTCTTGCGTAGTGATCCTTCCTGCCACATGCTCCGCACGTGGTGCCTTGCGCCGGGCAGTTTCGCCTTCCGTGCCTTTGACCCCCACACCATCCACATTCTGTTGGACCTGGTGCTCGAGGCTGCCACCTGTTCTGGGTGTAGCCGCTGCCACTTTCGCTTCTTGTTGATTGTCTGTCCGAGATTTGGGCGACCATCGCTGTGGAGGGTGACGGCTGGAGTTTTTGTAGGGTCGCTTCCATGTTGGCGGCCCTGGAGTGGGCAAGCTCCCTCTGCCGACCCAGTTCCAGGATGCGTTGTAGAGGGATGCCCTTTTCACTGAGCACGAGACGCCTCAGCTTCTCCGAGTGAATTCCATTTATGATTTGCCTCCTAATCTCCCTTTCAGTGTTCGTAAACTCACACGACATGGCCAGCTTCCTCAGCCTCGTGTGGTAGGCGTCGAGAGTCTCATCGGTGGCCTGGATGGTCGTGCAAAAGATAAAAGTTTCATAGTCTGGATTGAGTTGCGGGAGAAAATGTGCTGTTAGAGCGTCCTTTGCACTCCGGTATGCGTCCTGGCCGTCATCCACATCCAGGGAGTTGAAGATGCGCAGCACCTCGCCGCCCACGCTGAGGAGTAGATGAGCCTTCATCTTTCTGGATGACGTGATGTCCTTACATTCCATGGCCATCTCGAACTTTTGTAGCCATAGCTGCCACCTGGGCCCACTGGATGATGGGTCTGTGAAGGGGCCGAATGGCTGGATCAACGTCGACGAACTCCCCTGCGTGCGAGGCGGTGGTGACGCCATTGACAGGTTTGCCGCCATCCTGGACGGTGTTGAGGGTCCCGGGGTAGATGACCCAGTCGCCATGGTGTTGCGTGCGCTTGGTCACCGATTCTCCGCCCTCCGGGTTCCTGCGCACCCTGTGGTGATGCAGTGTTCCACGTGGTACCAGTACCTACCGGCACCTGTGCTCCGATTGATTGGCGCTTGTGCCATGCAGGAGACGTTGTGCAGGTGATGACCGGGGCAAGCGAGAAGAGAAAAAAAAAATTTCACTCCCTGAGGATGAGGTGTGGGAGGGGAGTGACGAAAAAAAAAAAAAAACATTTTTTTTTTTTTTTTGGGCGTGGGGGTCACGTGATCGTGGGGGCCCCCACCGGGTGTCCAAAAATTTACACGGAGCGTCCGTGTGGCATCCGCGTGTGAAATGGTAGTGGAGCGCGTGGATGCTCGCTCACTTCCTCGTCGCCATTGTTAAATGCTGCTCTCCCGGAGGCCTAGCACGAGGGGCTGGCTTCGGTCCAGGAGGCCGCGCGGCCTTGAGCGCGGCGTGGGCAGGAGCGCGGAAGAAACACACACACACGCTGGTCTGCATACGCCGGAACTGCCTCCCACTCCAGGGGGCGGGGCCTTTATTTAGCTGCCCTACGTCACCGCGCTGCGGGACGTAGGGTGGATATAACAGTGAGTGGAGCAGAGGGACCAAGCATGAATAAAGGTAACATTAAAATAAATCTGTGTTTGTGTATGTGTTTATGGGAGTGACTGTGCTCTGGTGCAATTACATTGATGGTGGGACAGGAGAGAGGTTCAAAGAAGGGGTAAAATGTATAAGGGTGCGTCACAAGGCAATGTGGCGCCTTTGCAGGGTAGTTTGATAGACACGGGCCATACCTTGGGCATATAAACGTGATATGGGATGTAGCTCAGGCAAACTTTAGTATGAACATGTGTTTATAATGACAAGACGTGCAAAAGCCGGATGGAAAGGGACAGAACAATCAGATTGTTCTAACAAGCTGGATAATAGTATTTGGGTGCTAGCAACGTGCGGTGCAACCAGCATGAAAGGGGTCAACTCGGGCAGATGTTATTGTGATATACGTCATGACATTATCTGGGTGCTAGCAGCATGGGAGAAATACCAGGTCTTTGATGAATTGTTGTGAAACGCTCCATGGAACTCCTAGGGTACAAGTGGGGAGCACTGGAATCCATTATTGTGAGCAACATCATGATTTTCTTCGGGCACTAGAAGCAGAATCGTGACTGCACTGCTGGCATCTAATGGTATGATAAGCCTTATGGTATGGTGGTTTTTGGCAACTAGCAGCATGACAGAGGGTTCAGCACAGGCATCTACTGTGACAGGACCCCTGATATTCTTCGGGCATGACCAGCATGAAAGTGGGGCCTGCACTGGCATATACTTTTGTGACAGCCCTCCTGAAATTCTTTAGCCACTAGCTCCATGACATGTTCTTACAGTGCCAATGCTGGCATACATTGCGTCAGAGAGTCATTGCTTTCCTTGGGAACCGCCAGCATGATGTTGCAAAATGCTGTTGTGTACTGTTGACAACTTGACTTCTATTGGAGTTCCATGCACCCCTCACAAAACACATTCTATGTTTTGTTTACCCAATTATTCTGAAACTTGTGCTGTCGAAAGCTTTGTTTAAACACACGTTTAAATAAATCTCTCTAGTGGAACCCCTGCAAGTTGCTCAGTTCCTTTGTGCTTGCTCATTGTATTTGCTTGCATTATTTCATGCAAAACACATTTGCACCCATCACTTTAAACATTCATAAGCCACCACCTACTTCCCCTGTTCTATTTCTGAGGGCTACATAATGCTGTTGGTGTTTGTGTGTCTCTTTTGTTTGTGATGGGGCAGGTTTTCGTTTTGCTGCCCATGATGTATCTGTTCTGCAAATGTGAGAGAAGACTGTCGAGCTACTGCCAATGCTGCTCCTGTTTTCAATAAGGAACGTTTTGAAAGCTGAGGCACATTCTATACCATCTGTGTGAGATGAAAACTGGCACTGGTGTGCCCCATGCTTATCCTGTTTCTTGTTAAGGCAACTTGCGTCGCTGCTCTTGGACTGTGCTTGTTTGTGCCTAATGTAGGATTTCAGGGTTACATTAATTCATTTTGAATGAAGAAGAAATATCTAAAATAAGATAACGCATCTTTTCTGTTGTTTTGGGGGGCGTTCCCTCCCAATCCCCGCTTTTTATTGTGTTAATACTTTCCCCCACCCCTAAAACTACTATTCCCTTTCCCAACCCCATATATATATACAGTTTTCTAAAATCTGTTATTTGTTTTTTAGATGTTTTGGGTTCGTTTAAAAATGCATTCTTTGTTTTCTATTCGATAACATCACTGCATACCAGATTTCAGCACTGCTGCCCATTCCATGACTGTTCTGTTTGTGAGGGGGAAGCTTGGTGGGGCAGCAGTCGAGAGGCCACCCCTGCAGAGGATTGCGTTGACTGTGTGTCCAGCTCTGTGAGTGGGTCCGTTCGCCATTTGAGATGGAGAGTTTCCAGTAGGGCGCTGAGGGAACTGCTTCATCTTTATGGTATGTATTGCTACGCCCTCTATGCCATCTGCTGTTTGGGGTGGAGATGGTCGTGCCGGACTGATGTTCACTGTTTTTAATTCTGTTTGACATGGTCATTTCTGGTCCAGCCTGAGTGTGCTAGATATTATGTGTAAGAGGGGGTGATGTCCTTTTGTGGGCCGGAGTGAGTAGGCACAAATAAGAGTTTGCCTAAAAACAGGATTATAACCACTGTTGCGAAAAAGCAGCTGAGAACATCAGGTATAACAGGGAGGTTGATTGTGGCTCACACCACATGTGATGACCAATGCATGCATGAAAAAGCAGGGCTCATTTGGGGCAGGGCATGCAGTGACTGGTGTATGGTGGGAAGCAAAATGCCCTTTCATCAAAAGGGGCAAACAACCTTGCACTGGACCTGCATCCGGATTTAAAAATACACCTAGTGAAAATACAACTGTTTCACACCCATGCTAGCTAAAGTATACAAAATAAATAAGCAATAGACATACACATGTGACACGAGCAAGCATGCGCACTACAAAATGAGGCCAAAGATGCAAAAAAAAGAATCATCAATGCATGTCCTTTCTATCACCCATAGGTGCCATCAGAACCATGCAACCAGGAGAATGAGACATGTATGTGTAATCTGTAAACACTACAACTCTGCTGCCTTGTAGCAAAGGAATTAAATGGGGTAACAAACAAGCCCATAAGTCCCATAAGTCCCCCAGGGAACACAGCATCACACAATATCTTGTTATTGCCTTATCTCTTTCTGAATAGTTTACATCATAGTCCTGCTGTTCTAATAGGTGCAGACAGGACCTTGCTATGTCACTGATGATCCTTGAAAAGGCCCCTTGGAGAGATTGAAAATGTTGGTAGGTATTATCAAGTTTGATGTGTGCACAGAATATGCTCCATACGATCGGATGACACAGCAACACTAAAGATAAGCTCCATCTGAGCTTAAGGTATGTATAAACACACTACTTTGGGGGACATCTGCTGCAGGTACGGCTATCCATCCACGCACATTAGAACACAGCTGCGACTGTGACAAATTCGGTTTAGTTGGTCACATAACCACTACAGACTGAAACACCATACTTGCCTCAACACCTCTGCCATTAGAATACAGTGATAACCTTCGACATATTTCAGTATAGCTGGGTACATATCGACTCTCCTGCACTAGTGCTCTGTCATGACCTCCCTCAGCACCCATCCACATGCCTGAGCTCTTGGGTTGCTTACTGGAGCGTAGCCAGCCCCCCCAAGTCCTAATATTGGCCAAATGCACACACTCATCTTAAGCTTCCTACAAGAACTTTCCCATTCCAGGACTTCGGACCCCGAGGACATTCCTACCACAAAGCGCTTGGAGGCAATACAAATGGGAAAATGCGCTATATAAATGACATCTACAATACAGTGATGTCAGCATGCACATGATGCTTGAGTGATTACCAGGGATAGCCGGACAGGAACTAATTTCTACACAAATACATGGAGCAAAGGCGATGGCCCTTGATTGGGAGCTTATCTCCAACACCTATCTCAGGTCTTTGGTGCATGATGATGTGCAACCCATAATTGATGTATTGCTCTTGCCTTTCACAGAGCCAGAAATCTTGTGTAAATGAGGGGCAACCCCGCAAGGTGAAACGTGCACACAGATCGTCTCCACTTGCTGCAAAAAGTGCAGCCAGTCCCTGCATAGTTGTCAGCATGGAAGTGTGCGCTTACTTAAGATTGAGTTTACTGGGCCATAGGGCCATCGACAATAAGGTGCCCATGGGGCATAACTAGATAAAACATGTGAGTAGCAGAGCTGCTGGACACCCAAAGGGCAGTGCTGCATGAATTGGTTAGGCGATAGTCTTAAACAAGGTCATGCTAGTAAAGAGAGTTGGTTGAGGTCCATTGGCTCATTATGATGACTCATCACATCAGCTTTGGCATAAATCATTGGAGTGGGTGTCATCTAGGAACAGTCCTCCTCACTTACCAAGATAAACAGTCCTTGGATAGTAGAGGACACGCGTCCATGTATATTTTAGAGTTTAGCAAGTACTGAGATACAAAAAAATGCATAGATAGATTTCAGTGGCAGTACTTTCAAGTGACAATGCTGCAGTCTCTTATTTCTCTAGACAAGCACCTCCTATCTTAGCATCTTCTGAGTGCTTCTGATTCTGGCTAGCCATTGTGATACTGAGTGTTAGGCAGAATTATATGCAGTACCCTTAGGGAACACCACGCAAACTTAAGACTACAAGTGACAGTACAAATTCACCTTTGGTACACGCCTGTAATACACAGTAAAAGTGGTAGTGGTGGCTGAGCAGATAGACTTATCTCAAGAGCAAGTGAGCAGTATCAATAGTTACACAAAGGACGGTACTTACTATGATTCAAACAAACACTGACTCAAGATTTCTAAGTAAAAGAATATACATTTATTTACACATCAGTTGTATGACATTTCACTAAAGTAAAGCAGTTTAAAAATCACACTCTTAATACTCTTAATACACCACAACACTCCCAATAGGTTCCAGACAAGTTAAGCTCACAAATGAAGTGGGAGCAAAATGGGTCTCCAGAAATTTAAAAGGGAGGGAAAGACAAAGTTAGGCAGAAATTGACCAGCACCAACAGGTAAGTAAGCAGGGCAATCTAGAAAGAGGAGCTACAGGGATGGAATCAAATCAAAAAGGCTTAGGGCCAAAGTCGATAGGACAAAAGTCTTTTGCTCAAGATCACACAGCTCAGGGTAGTTTACAGTGAAGTCTTTGCCAAGAGTTCCGGATGAAGTTGGTCGGCAGAAAGGTTAGTTTAAAGAGTAAAGAAGGACAAGCCCTCGGATTGGAGAAAGATTTCAAACACTTTCACCGGGGCTGAACGAAACGAACAACCAGATTTGGACAGTACCTTTAAATGGAGAAGAAGCTGTAGCTGAGTAGGGCGTTCCTGGCAGTTCCTGCCGGCTCACGGTTCCTGAAGCGACTGTCGGACTGACATGAAGTAGGAAGCCTGGAGGGTCCTGCACTGCCCAGGGAAGAAACCAGCAGCAGAGCAAAGCAACAAATAAAAGGTGTGCTCCTTAAAATCCAAGCAGGGTCCGACATTCCTGGCTATCTGGCCCACTGTAGCTCTGTACAGTGAATTAGACCAGAGGAGGGAGTCCTGGCTTGCAGTTTGGGCAAACTGGTTGGTCCCACCAGCTCAGGGGAAGAAGATTCCTAGAGGATCTTCTCTGTCATTGGAGTTCGAGGATTCGGACCAGCAGCAGGGCTTCACCGGGCGGTTCAGTCGTGGTCATCTCCTCGTCGATTTTTTCTTTCCAGTCGCGAGTATGCCTTTCCAGACCCAGAGACCTGCTTTTTATGCAGTTTTCCCCCATTCACACAGCCTGGCTGTCAATCACACAGCAGGGTGGCTGTCCCACCGGGACAGTCACCACAGCCAATCAGTTCAGAGTGCGACATGGGTCTCCAAGGAGACCCTGTGCAGGGAGTCCTAAACCCCTTCCTCACATCCTGTCCTCCAACAGATATACAGGCGCCTAAGGAGGGCTTCTGCGTAGAAGCCAGCGAAAAGACGGTGAACAAAGGAACCAAACCTGGTTTAGTGCACAGAGCAAAACACGAGAAAGACTTTTACAAAAAGAAATGGTGAATAAACCCAGCCGGAACCGTAATAAAACATATATGGTCTAGCGGGTTTAAGTTTGAGGCCACCAAGATAGCCTAAAACAATACCAAGCTTATTTAAGATAACCGAGGTAGGAAAAATAGGGTAGTTACCACTGCCACCAACCAAGTCTTGATGAAAAGGGAGCGAAACAAGGCTCCAAGAGAAACAGACAAAAAGGGATAAGTATTAACCCTTTCAAGTACTCCATGTAAGATGGTTTGTACTGGGTCTGTGGTTTTACAGAGGCTAATAAAGTTAATGGTAACTTTATATGTTCTGGGAGACAGTAGTCAGTCCCAGAAAATGGAGTTTGAGTTGGGAAGTCTAAAAGCCAACCCTGTGTCACTGCACTGAAGGTGCTGTGTAACACACAGTAAAAAGATGATGCCTGTGAATAGGTGAGGCTCCACAGTCTATGACCACAAAAATGTTAAACACACACAGCAAAACCCATGTAACTCTTACCAGGTGAAGAAAATAAATCCTAGAAATCCAGCAAAGCTCCTGAGGGACTCAGTAGGAAAGGGAAATTAGCCATTCTGGAGAATTCTCCCTAACACTCGCCACCCCCAGACTAAGGGACAGGAGGATTTAATCCACTCCTAGATTAATCTCTACATCTAGTCGGTTCAAAACATCCTAGAGAGACCATCAGCATTTTGGCGGTGACATCCTGCTCTGTGCTCAATGGTGAAATCAAACCCTTGCAGGCATATTAAACCTCTCAGAAGTTTTGGGTTTTCCCCTTTCATTTGCATTAACCATCTCAAGGGTTGGTGGTCTGTCTGAATCCCAAAAGTAGATCCATTCAAGTATGGTCTAAACCTCTTGAGAGACCACACAATGGCAAAACATTCACGCTCTATGGTTGCCCACCTTGTTTCTGGTTCCTTCAGTTCCTACTGATGAAGCAAATGGGGTGCTCCCTACCTTTCTCATCCAGTTGACGAAGGACTGCACCTATAACTATATTGGAGGCATCTGTCTGCGCAATGAAGTGTTGGTGATAATCAGGAGCTCTTAGGTCTGGAGCATGACAAAGGGCTTTCTTCATGTTTTCAAAGGCTTGGGTGCACTCCTCAGTCCATCTAACCTTTTTAGGGAATTTTGGAGAGGAGATCACATTCAAGGGAGAAGCTATGGTCCCATAGTTCTCTATGAAATTCCTGTAGTACCCAGTGAGACCTAGGAAAGCTTTCACTTGGGTTTCAGTAGTAGGGGTGGCCCAGTTTTGTACAGCTAGTACTTTGCTAGGCAATGGCATTATTTCACCTCCTCCTACCTCATGCCCAAGGTAGACCACTTTTCTCTGACCAATTTGACATTAGCTTGCCTTTACGGTCAGATGGGCCTGCTCAAGATCCTGCAAAACATATCTTAAGTGATCAATATGTTCTTTCCATGTAGGGCTGAACACTGCAATGTCATCCAAGTATGCCATGCAGAGGTCTTCCATCCCATTCAGAACTTGATTGGCCATCCTTTGGAATGTAGCAGGTGAATTCTTTAGTCCAAAAGGCATAACCTTAAACTGGTAGAGGCCTGCTGGGGTTGAGAATGCAGTTTTCTCCTTGGCATGGTCTGTCAGGGCTATTTGCCAATAGCCTGACGTCAGATCAAATGTACTGAGGTACTTGGCTGTACCAGGTCTATCCACCAGTTCATCTGTCCTTGGCAAAGGATGGGCATCAGTCTTTGTGACTGCATTCAGAGCGCCATAGTCCACACAGAATCTCAACTCCTTGGATCCTGCCTTTGGTACTAGAACAACTGGACTAGACCATGGAGTTGTAGAGGGCTCTATAACCCAGAGATCAAGCATCTTGTTGACCTCTCCTTTGATGTGGGATCTCACATGTTCTGAAATTTTGTAATCTCTGCTTTTCACAGGTAAACAGTTACCAGTGAGAATATCATGCTGGGCCCAAGAGGTCAAGCCTGGTGATAGTGAAAACATGGAAGCAAACTGGTTTAACAGAACTTTGCACTCCTCCCTTTGTTCAGAAGTCAGTTGAGAAAAGGGATTGACTCCTTCTATTTTCTCATCCAAAGGTTGGTGTCTGAGGAGGACAGGTAAAGGTTCACTCTCCTCTTCCTCTTGAGCTGAAGCTAGAAGCAAAGCTCCCACTTCTGGTCTCGAGACATATGCCTTCAAAGGGTTGGTGTGAAAGACTCAGGGAGCCTCCTTAGGTCTGCCTAAGTCCACCAAATAGTTCACCCATCCAAGTTTGCCCACAACCTGGAAGGGTACTATCAATTTGTCCTGCAAGGCCCTCTGCCTTGTTGGCACTATAACTTACACAGGCTGGTCTTGAGTAAACTCAACCATGCTGGCCTTCTGGTCATGCCAATGTTTGACCATATCCTGACCTGCTTTTAATTTATCACTAGTTTCTGCCATCATGTGTGACATTCTCCTCCGGAGACCTATCACATAGTCAGTCAGTCTGACTGGCTTGGGGGAAGGAGCACTCTCCAACCCCTCTTTAATCAGGGCCAATGGACCTCTGACTGGATTGGCCATAGAGACGTTTAAAAGGACTGTAACCAAGTCCCTCCTGAGGGACTTCCCTATAAGCAAATAGAAGGAATGGCAGTAGACGGTCCCACTTTTTTTTAAGGGGTTCCTCTAAAGCACCTATCATGCTCTTCATAGTACGATTAAACCTCTCTACCAGGCCATTTGTCTGTGGATGGTAGGCTGTAGAGAACTTGTAAGTGACACCACAGTTTTTCCACATGGCTTGCATCTAGTGGGACATAATATTGGATCCCCATACGGATATCACTTCCTTAGGAAACCCTACTCTGGTAAAAATACTACGTAGAGCCTTAGCCACAGCCTGAGCCGTAACAGTTCTCATAGGTATAGCGTCTGGGTATCTTGTTGCATGGTCTACTACAACCAGGATAAACCTGTTCCCTGAAGATGTGGGAGGGTCAAGGGGACCAACAATGTCGATGCCTACCCTCTAAAAAGGAACTCCCATCACTGGGAGAGGCCCCAGGGGTACCACATTCTTGGCTCCACTCTTGCCAGAGGTTTGGCGAATGTGACAGCTCCTACAGAATTTGTCAACTTCTGAACCCATTTTAGGCCAGTAGAAGTTTAAGGAGAGCCTTTCCTTGGTCTTTTTGAAACTCAAGTGACCAGCCAAAGGTATCTCATGGGCCAACTGTAGGAACTGTAGTCTGTTAGCAAGGGGCACTACAATTCTTTTGCCGTCCCCGGGGATAGACTCAGTCGGTCCACTGTAGAAGAGGCCACCTTCCCAGCTTAACCTATGCTTTCCAACTTCTTGCCCATCAAGTTGGTTAGCAGCCGGTTGTCGAAGACCCTTGAGAGTGGGACACTGTCTCTGTCCTCTACTGAAGTCTGCCCTGTTGGGACCACCTTCTGCCAGTAAAAACTTCAGCTCAGAATGGTCAACAGGGTCAAGATCTCCAACTAAGACAGTGTCTTCTTCCAGATCTGATTCTTCAGAAACTGGCTCAACCACACAAGGTTGCACCTCACACTCTGCCTCAGCCAGTGGAGGAGTCACAGGTGTGACTTTGGACAATCTTGGGGATGTCCTTGTTGGTAGCACAGGGGTGCTGACTGACATTTTCCTTGAGGACTTGGGTTTCCCCTTTGCCTCTTTCTTTCCAGAAATAGCAGTGAGCAACTCCTTTGGAGTGGGAGGGATAGTTTCCTCTATCAACTCCTCTGGAGAGCCCCTCATGGTCCTCTCCCTTGCAGACTAGTGAGCTTCGATCTCCTTTTACTGGGAGGCCTTGGGGTGCTTGACACAACTCCAAGAGTTTTCAGGTCATTACCCAACAGGACTCTCCCAGACACTTCACTCTGCACACTAACAGGTGTTTTGACAGTTTGTTTGTTTGTTTGTTTATTTATTGTGCGCACCAGACCCTAGGGTAACAGGGCGCAAGAGAGCAAGGAGGTTTACAGCTTAGTTAACGTTTACAGGTTACAGATTAGTTAACGTTACAGGTTACAGGCATAGTGGACATTTCGAGTCTACAGGGTAGGGCAAGTGCAAGTGCAGATAAGGCGTAGCTAAACAGTCAAATCTATGGCGATCAAACAGTAAAAGCAGGTTGGTACAAACATAATAAGAAGACGTTACGTATAAAGTGACATACGCTATGTCGCATTCTCAATAAGCCATTTTATGGTGTTCTTTCTGAAGTTATTGAAGGTTTGGTCAGATCTGAGTGCAAGGGGTAGGGAGTTCCATAACTGTGCTGCCTTAACTGGGAAGCTGGAACCTCCAATGGTGGCTAGTTTGAATCTGGGCACTAGGAGGCAGTTGGGGCTGGCTGTCCTTGTGAGTCTCGTTGGATTTTTCCTGTTGAAGCGTTCTGAGAGGTATCGGGGAGCTTTGTTGTTTAGGCATTTGTGGATAAGGGACGCAGATTTAAGGTTGATTTTTTCTTGGGTGGAAAGCCATTTGTGTCTTCGACTTATTTCTGAAATGTGTGCACTTCTGGGGATACTTAAGGCCGCTCTAAGTGCATTGTTTTGGAGTACTTGGATTCTGTGGATGATTTGTTTGGTAGTCCCTATGTAGAGGGCGTTACAATAATCTAATTTCGATAAGATGAGGGCTCTAGCTAGAATAAGACAACTGTCCTCTGAGAGGAATGGTTTCCCAGCTCGTATTAACTTGCATGTATAGGCAGTGGATGATGACAATGAGTTCACCTGTTTGGTGAAAGATAGTGTCGCATCAAGGTAAAAACCTAGGGTTTTTACTTCTCTGGCGACCTTGATAGTGTTGCCATCTATGATGAAGGCGGAGTAGTTTTGGTTAAGTTTGGAGATACGGGCTGCCGTGCCCAGGATGATGAGCTCTGTTTTGTCATCGTTCAAGCATAGGCCATGGTTGGCCATCCATGCCTGAACGATGCTGTAGACTCTATTCACCAGAGCCAGGTCTTCGACGTAATCCCCAGTAAGTGGTAAGAGAATCTGAGTATCATCCGCATAGTTAGTGTAGGTGATACCCAGATTATCAAGATCGTCAAAGAGTGGCTTGGTGAAGATGTTATAGAGTGTCGGCGAGACGCAGGATCCCTGGGGCACTCCGCAAGTGATTGGGATAGGGTCTGCTGCCGCTGCAGGGGAGAACACCCTCATAGTCCTGTCACTAAGAAATGATTGAATCCAGACTATAGCCTCCTCTGAGAAGTGGGCAGCCGAGTCCAAGTGATTACATAGGACTTTATGGTCCACAAGATCGAAGGCGGCTGAGAGGTCTAGAAGGAGGAGGAGAGCTAATTTTCCCTCGTCTCTGAGTGAATCTATTTGGGCTTTTAGGTCGATAAGGGCAGTCTCTGTACCGTGTTGCGGCCGGAAACCGGATTGGCGGGTGCCGAGGAGATGGTTCATCTCAAGGAAGTTCTGGATCTGGGTGTATGCTACCTTGTCTAATATTTTTAGTAGGAAGGGGACCGTGGTGATGGGCCTGTAGTTAGTAGGAATGTTGGGGTCCAATGTTTGCTTTTTTAGGAGGGGGAGTACCCAAGATTCCTTTAGGTTGCGGGGGATGGTGCCCGTAGTAAAGGAGGCATTGATAAGTTTTGTGATAAAGGGGGCTAAATCCCTAGCCGCATCCTTGATCAGTTGTGCGGGGCATTGGTCGCCTTTGCAATTAGAAGGTTTGAGAGTCAAAATGGTCTTCTCTACCTCAATTACTGAGACCTTGGAGAAGCGGAATTGAGTGGATTCTGGGTTGTTGGATGAGGGGGTTTTGACTATCAGAGGTAGAGTTGGCAGGGAGGCTTTCTTTAGGGCAATTTTTGTTTGGAGGTTAGATACTTTGTTGGTTAGTCATATCATTACACTGGATGAGAGCTGGTAACTGGGGAAGCATTTGCAGAGGGCCTCCAGCTAACTTAGTGAGGCATTTGGGTGCCTTAACAACATCCACCACCTTGAAAAATGATTCATCCACCACAGTTATGCTGGCTCCAGTGTCTCTGATGGCAGGAGTCTCCTGGCCATTCACAAGAACACTATCTTTATAATACTCTTTAGTACTATCTGGGATGGAATTATAGACATCTAATTCCTGTTGTTCCCACAAGCCCAGAGACACTAAAGAAACACTAGCAGAGACTCTCATGGGTTCATCAGCCAGTAGTTGAACGGTTCCTCTTGCCATAGGTACTTCTTCCTCTGGGGAGAAGGTTAAGGAGACAGTGTGGATCCCTGAAGGTTTATCCTTATATCTGGGATCCCCTTTCACATGGTCAATTGACCCACAAACATAACATTTCCCAAATGCCTTGATGAATTGGGGTTTGTTCTGACCTCCATCTGGTTTGGGTCCAGATGGTACACTAGCCTGATTCGGTTTCCCTTGTGGTTTACCCTTATGTTGCTGCTTGTGGCCCTCTTTTGGATTGGAGGTATTAGAAGTCTCCTTG
Organism: Ambystoma mexicanum; assembly: GCF_040938575.1. Taxonomy (NCBI): domain Eukaryota; kingdom Metazoa; phylum Chordata; class Amphibia; order Caudata; family Ambystomatidae; genus Ambystoma; species Ambystoma mexicanum. The sequence goes on along the minus strand of NC_090922.1, from coordinate 1,057,176,704 downwards.
TTATTGTTCTTTGGCTGCTTTCCCCCATTCTTTTTCTGAGTTGCCCCAGAATCCTTGTGAGTAGCCCTGTTGGCAACCCACAAGTCAGCAGCCTTAGCTAATTTCTTGGGATCTATCTCCTTAGAATCAGCCAAGTGCTGTCTGAGCTCAGGAGAGCAGGTCTCATAAATGGACTCCAACATAACAAGATTGCTCATACCTTCATAAGGGTTCACTCTGTAACCCTTAACCCAACCATCTAGGTTTTTCAAACATTCACATACCCAGGTAGCCCAAGGGGTACCATCATGCTTTTTGAGGGTCTAAACCTCTGAAGGTACTGGGAAGGGGTCTTCCCAAATCTAGCAATTAAAGCTAGCTTCACACACTCATAATCCATCCTATCCACCTCCCCCAACTCCATCACAACATCAGATGCAACATTGGGTAGCCTAGAGACAGGGAAGCAACTGATTCCCTGTAAGACAGGGGTGCACAACTGATTTTGACAGAGGGCCGAAAGTACCTTACATGATGGCTATAGTGGGCCAAAAAGTAAATGTGGGTGAGGCGGTAGGCGCGGTGGGGCGTGGTGTGGCAGGAGGCTTTTTCAACCCCCTATTTTTATTAAACACTATGCCCCATAGCCCCACCCCTCAAGCAAACACTATGCCCCATGGCTCCCACCCCCAAACACTATGCCCCATGACACCCACCCCTCATGCAAACACTATGCCCCATGGCCCCCACCCCTCATGCAAACACTATGCCCCAAGACACCCACCCCTCAAGCAAACACTATGCCCCATGGCCCCCACCCCTCATGCAAACACTATGCCCCAAGACACCCACCCCTCATGCAAACACTATGCCCCAAGACAACCACCCCTCAAGCAAACACTATGCCCCATGGCCCTGACCCCTCATTTAAACACTATGCCCCAAGACACCCACCCCTCATGCAAACACTATGCCCCAAGACACCCACCCCTCATGCAAACACAATGCCCCAAGACACCCACCCCTCATGCAAACACTATGCCCCAAGACACCCACCCCTCATGCAAACACTATGCCCCAAGACACCCACCCTCATGCAAACACTATGCCCCAAGACACCCACCCCTCAACCAAACACTATGCCCCATGACACCCACCCCTCATGCAAACACAATGCCCCAAGACACCCACCCCTCATGCAAACACAATGCCCCAAGACACCCACCCCTCATGCAAACACTATGCCCCAAGGCACCCACCCCTCATGCAAACACTATGCCCCAAGACACCCACCGTTCAGGCAAACACTATGCCCCATGGCCCCGACCCCTCATGCAAACACTATGCCCCAAGACACCCACCCCTCAACCAAACACTATGCCCCATGGCCCCGACCCCTCATGCAAACACTATGCCCCAAGACACCCACCCCTCAACCAAACACTATGCCCCATGACACCCACCCCTCATGCAAACACTATGCCCCATACTCATACAGACCCCAACCCCCCCACCCCTGCATACAAACTAACAAGTATACACCATGCACCCATACAGACCCGAACCCCCACCCCCACCCCCCAACTCAGCACACAAACCCACAAGCATACACCATGCACCCATACAGACCCGAACCCCCCACCCCCAACTCAGCACACAAACCCACAAGCATACACCATGCACCCATACAAACTCGAGCCCCCCAACTCAGCACACAAACTCGCAAGCATGCACGCATACAGACTCGGACCCCCCACATCTCAACATACACTGAACGTGCACACAACAACAACAAACATTCAGGCAGACCCGACCCCACCCCCCCTGCCCCCCCACCCCCACCCTCCCAGCATCTCAACATACACTGCACTTGCACACAAACACATTCAGGCAGACCCGACCCCACCACCCCCCCACATCTCAACATACACTGCACTTGCCCACAAACACATTCAGGCAGACCCGACACACACCCCCTCTCCGCATCTCAACATACACTGCACTTGCACACAAACACATTCAGGCAGACCCGACACACACCCCACCCCCGCATCTCAACATACACTGAACTTGCACACAAACACATTCAGGCAGACCTGACACACACCCCACCCCCGCATCTCAACATACACTGAACTTGCACACAAACACATTCAGGCAGACCCGACAGACACCACACCCCCGCATCTCAACATACACTGCACTTGCACACAAACACATTCAGGCAGACCCGACACACCCCACCCCCGCATCTCAACATACACTGCACTTGCACACAAACACATTCAAGCAGACCCGACACACACCCCACCCCCGCATCTCAACATACACTGCAGACATACAAATACAAACACACCCATAGACACCCGACACCCCCCACCTCCGCATCTCAACATACAATGCAGACATACAAATACAAACACACCCATACACACCCGACACACACCCCCACCTCTGCATCTCAACATACATACAAAAACAAAAAACACAGGACGGAGCCGAGACAGACACACACAAACATACAGCCCCCCCCCCACCATGTACTTACCCAGACGTCCTGGAACGCTGGCGAGGCTCCTGGCACTGCCCAAATCGTTTTGGGTTGGGTGTACCTCTACATCTGTGCACCCCGGTGCACAGATGTAGAAGTATACCCAACCCAAAACGATTTTTAGAAATGGAGGGACAGATGCAAAACAAGAGCCTCTTGCTTTGCATCCGTCCCTCCATTTTTAAACATCTTTTTTCTCCGGCTTCTACCCGGGCCGCCAGAGAGAGACAGTATGGATGGAACAAAGGGCCATCCATACTGCCCCTCTTCTGTGCGGCCCATGGGGGGGTGGGGATTGCTCAGCCCCGACTTCATTCTGCCGGGGGGGGGGGGGGGAGGAGGGCCCCGCAGCCCCCCCTACTCTGCACCCCTGCCAGGGCAGATTAGGTCACTGAGCCCCAGCTTCCCTGGCAGCATACACACACACACTGCGTGACTCACGGCCCGGCAAGGAAAACAAAGACTTTCTTAATGGAGGGCGACCTTTGCTGCTTGTGGGCCGACTTCCATTAGGAAAGTCTTCAACCCTGCCGGGCCGCATCCAGCAGCATCACGGGCCGCACTTGGCCCGCGGGCCGTATGTTGTGCACCCATGCTGTAAGACCTTGAATGGCATGGTTATATTCAAACATTGCCAGCCAATCCAAAATATCAAGCTTAACTTCAAACATACCCACAATTTCTTTAGGCATACGGGGTCTCTTAGGACTGGAAGACCTACAAGACTCTGGGAGAGAAGCATTTTCAAGAGATAACCTTTTCATTTCTAGTTTATGATTCAACTCCATTTCTCTGAGTTTACGTTCTTGGTGTTATTGCTCAGTTTGAGCATTTAAACGTTTGAATTCAAATTCAAGCCTCATTTTTTCTAGAGCAATGAATGCAGGATGAGTGTAGGACCTGTAGGGGTCCCAGTGGACAAAGGTTGAGCTTGCTGAGCAGACAAGGGAGCAGTGAGGCCTACATTAGGAGACACATTTACTTCCTCTAACTCATCAGAAATAGATACACTATCATACTTAATATTTTCCACATTTGCTGGAGAGTCAGGCATTTCAGACCCACCCCCCAGACTTTGGTTCTTCAACAACTTTTCAATCAATTCAGACTTTTTGCCTTTGGCAGAGAGATTCCTTTCTCTACACAGATTTTTTTTAATAATCCACATTGTAACTAAGGAGGGTCTCCTGACTGTAGATTTCCATATCAGACATGATGAATATTGCTTTTTAGTGATGTTAGCCATGTGGTTAGTTGATCCAAGGTAATAGCAGCACACTAAGTGTAATTACTATACTTGATCCTCACCGCTGTACACCAGTGTTAGGCAGAATTATATGCAGTACCCTTTGGGAACACCACACACAATTAAGACTACGAGTGACAGTACAAATTCACATTTGGTACAAGCCTGTACTACACAGTAAAAGTGGTAGTGATGGCTGAGCAGCCAGACTTATCTCAAGAGCAAGTGAGCAGCATCAATAGTTACATAAAGGACAGCAATTACTATGATTCAAACAAACACTGACTCAAGGTTTCTGAGTTAAAGAATATACATTTATTTACACATCAGTTGTATAACATTTCATTAAAGTAAAGCAGTTTAAAAATCACTCTCTTAATACACCACAATACTGCCAATAGGTTCATGACAAGTTAAGCTCACAAATGAAGTGGGAGCAAAATGGCACTCCACAAATTTAAAATGGAGGGAAAGACAAAGTTAGGCAGAAATTGACCAGCACCAACAGTTAAGTAAGCAGGGCAATCTAGAAAGAGGAACTACAGTGATGGAATCAAATCAAAAAGGGTTAGGGCCAAAGTCAATAGGAAAAAAGTCTTTTACTCAAGATCACATAGCTCAGGGCAGTTTGCGGTTAAGTCTTTGCCAAGAGTTCTGGATGAAGTTGGTCGGCAGAAAAGTTAGTTTAAAGAGTAGAGAAGGACAAGCCCTCGGATTGAAGAAAGATTTCACACTCTTTCACCACGGTTGAACGAAACGAACAACCAGATTTTCACAGTACCTTTAAATGTAGAAGAAGCTGTAGCTGAGGCAGACGTTCCTGGCAGTTCCTGCAGGCTCACGGTTCCTGAAGCGACTGTTGGACTGACATGAAGTATGAAGACTGGAGGGTCCTGCACTGCCCAGGGAAGAAACCAGCAGCAGAGCAAAGCAACGAATAAAAGGTGCACTCCTTAAAACCCAAGCAGTGTCTGACCTTCCTGGCTATCCGGCCCACTGTAGCTCTGTACAGTGAATTCTACCAGAGGAGGGAGTCCTGGCTTGCAGTTTGGGCAAACTGGTTGGTCCCAACAGCTCAGGGGAAGAAGATTCCTGGAGGATCTTCTCTGTTGTTGGAGTTTGAGGATTCAGACCTGCAGCAGGGCTTCACTGGGCGGTTCATTCTTGGTAGGGTTCCTCTTCTGTCAGCTCCTCATCGGTTCTTTTGTTCCAGTGGTGACTCTGCCTTTCCAGACCCAGATGCCTGCTTTTTTTGCAGTTTTCCCCCATTCACACAGCCTGGCTGTCAATCACACAGCAGGGTGCCTGTCCCCCCGGGACAGTCACCACAGCCAATCAGTTCAGAGTGCGACATGGGTCTCCAAGAACACCCTGTGCAGGGGGTCCTAAACCCCTCCCTCACATCCTGTCCCCTCCCAGACATACAGGCACCTAAGGAGGGCTTCTGCGTAGAAGCCCGCGAAAAGACAGTGAACAAAGGAACCAAACCTGGTTTGGCACGCAGAGTAAAACACGAGAAAGACTTTTACACAAAGAAATGGCAAATTAACCCATCTGGAACCATAATAAAACATATATGGTCTAGCGGGTTTAAGTTCGAGGCTGCCAAGATCGCCTAAAACAATACCAAGGTTATTTAAGATAACCGCGATAGGAAAAATAGGGTAATTACCACAGCCACCAGCCAAGTCTTGATGAAAAGGGAGCAAAACAAGGCTCCAAGAGAAACAGACAAAAAGGGATAAGTATTAAACCTTGCCAGTACTCCATGTAAGATGGTTTATACTGGGTCTGTGGTTTTACAGAGACTAACAAAGTTAATGGTAACTTTATATTTTCTGGGAGACACTAGTCAGTCCCAGAACATGGAGGCTGAGTTGGGAAGTCTAAAAGACAACCCTGTGTCACTGCATTGAAGGTGCTGTGTAACACACAGTAAAAAGATTATGCCTGTGGAGTTGGTGAGGCTCTACAGTCTATGAACACAAAAATGTTAAACACACAGCAACACACATGTAAGAGTGGGAAAAAGGCTCACACTCTTACCAGGTGAAAAAAAAATCCTAGAAATCTAGCAAAGCTGCTGAGGGACTCAGTAGGTAAGGGAAATTAGCCATTCTGGAGAATTCTGCCTAACACTGAGGTACTCAGACTTCAAGATGATTCAAAGTAAATGGTCGACAAACTGGCATTTTTTTAAAGAAAAGTTTTATTTTTGTACACACGTCCAATACATTTGAATATCAATAACAATATACAAACTCCAAAGTCTTAGCATTTTGAAATGCAAATAGTGCAATAACTTTACTTAATAGAACTTATCAAGAGAAAAATAAATATATAAATTCAAATCTAGTAACTGTCAGTACATTCTAATCGCCAAACAGACAACGTATGGATGAATACTGTACAAACAAATACACATACGACACACAATCTGGCATTTTTAAGTACACTTCCTAACACAAACCAATGGGATTTTAAGGTCTTAAATCAATCAATGGAACCTTTTTTAGACAATGACCACATCACCTTTTTGCTCCAGAGAGAATAGGGGTACACAATGAAAAATGTTCAATGCTGAATATAAAGTAGGTGTCGACTGAGCAAGCACGTATACAATTTCAGGATTGCACAAACTAACATTAACTCTTCCACTGCTTAAAACAGTGAAATGGCTAAGATTGCCACAGGCATTGCGTTATTCTCCAATCACAAAGGATTCTCATTTCATGAATGTTCTACTTACATAGCAAGCCTCTGTTTAAGGTTCAGCAAAGCCAGCTGCATCTCATGACACTCTGGGAATATAGGGCAGGGATCTGGTCCCTGCACTCTCGAAGACGGCCTCCCGCTCTCCACCACTGAACCCAGTCAGCTTTGAGACCTTCCTAGAGATAGACAACTCCACCCAGATGTATTCTCAGCAATCTCCTTTGGTGTCTCCCTACAGCTGTCAGATGGTAAGTTTCAGCAGCCTTCCTGATGGTCTGTCTCTCTTCTCTCTGTCCTTCTGTCTTTCTGCTTTTTCTGACTGTCTCCCCTGTGCTAGTGCAGTCCCCCTTATATAGCCATGATGACACCACCAATTTTACAATCTTGGGGAAGTACCCTGCAATAATCCCTGTCACTGGGAATGGACAGTTACCCTTCTCTCTCCTCCCAAACCCAGCCTCCAAGTCAGGATTGGTTTAGGGGTCTCGAGCAACATATAGCAATTCCCATTTGTCATCATCCTTTGTTCTCCTTTCACATTTTTGGCAAAATGTAGTTATGTATCACAACCTCATAATTTTACTAGCAAGACTAAACATGTTTTTTGTTTCTGCTAATCACAGGGAATTAGAGAAGCCGACCACCAAATCTGTATCTTGTAGCACAACCATGTGACACCTTTCTGCCATTTCCATAAACGCACACCAGTTATGAATATGTAAATTATATGTAAATTATTAAGCATATCCCTAATTTCAATTTCCACCTGCTCACTAACTCTCACATGTTCAGATCAGCCAGAAATCTAGATTAACTGGTCCTTACAGTTCCCAGAGTCACAGGAAGATGAATTGCATATCCCCAAAATCACCTGGATATTACCTAAAAAAGGTACATAGATGACATCCATCCACCTTATGATGGCTGAGAAAAAGGCCTAAATTGTATTAATACTTTTAAATAAATTGTGAATCTTCATGTGGGACAAATGTTCCTGCTCCTGCTTCTGTCCATTTGTTTTCACTGGGTCAGCCTGTGCCTTAATCAGTCTCCTTTGTGTTGGAAGCTTGCTTTTTGAAGTGGGTACCACCATTTTGACACATATTAGTTGTGCTCCAGCCAAGGGTGACTTTCCTTGAAGTCCTTGCTTTCAGAGCCAGCAGGTCTGAAGAACAGTGAATTATGACACCTTTAGCAGGACATTATTATTGGGGTGTGTCATTAGATGGGAGAGGTGACATCCAGGCTGGGAGTGGGAGTTTTCCTTTTGAAGTTTTGCCCACAGCCAGCAAAAGGGTCGGCCTTGGTCTGACAGTTTTTTCATGGAAAACAAAGTGGCTCTTCAAATGTCACTGGAGTGTTGTGGGTGAAACATAATATACATTGCTCTTTGTCAACCCACACATCATGTTTTGTTTACCTGATATTTTTCTGTGAGCACTTTTACTTTTTCAAACCGTTTTTATTTGCACACGCATGTGCAGGACGTTTTTATTTTCAATGATTAAATATCCTGTTTTCCATGTGACAGGGATCTTTGATTCCTCCTTCTTTTGTAAATAATTTTTTTTTGAAACTTTTATTTTTTGCTGTCAGACATGTTACATCAAATTTGCATTCAGTGATTACCTTAGTTTAGCTTCTAGCGTATATGCAAGTAAAGTTATATATTTACACAAACAATATAGAACAGAAGAACAGACAGAAAAGGAAATGCTGTATTAATAATTAACTGCTGTTAGGGCGTTCTGTCGATGTTGGTATGGTGTATGATTCATTCCGTGTCCTCCTCCGACTCTCCCCCGACAATGTTCAAGTATCACCTGAGGGGGCCCCAAATGTCTTTTGGCCTGCAAGTAGTTACTATTCCTTTAATGTACGTTTCTTCGCAGTCCTGTACCCATATAAGATTCTTCAGCCGTTCTTGTATTGTGGGGGCTGTTCTTGATTTCCACGCTCTAAGGATATTTCTTTTGGCCACTGCGTTGGATATTGCAAATAGTATTTTGCCGGTCTCCCAATAAGTATTTGAGTGGGGTAGCCGGTTTGTGTCTTTCTAGTATTGCTCTCACTATTTTGGCTACTTCTTCCCAGAATTGTTTTATTGATGGGCACTCCCAGTACATGTGAAATGAATTCGCCTCAGGGGAGTTGCATTTTGGGCAGCAGACCTGTCTGGAGAAGTCGAATTTGGAAATTTTGTTGGGCGTGATGTGGACATGTTTCAGGATTTTGAATTGGATGAGTCTAAAGTTGGAGTTCATAGAGATGAATTTGGTGTAGTGGCAGTACTTCGCCCATTGTGAATCTTCTATACTAAGGTCTCATTCCCATTTCTCCTTCATTTTGTTCAAGAATGGGGTGTGTACTTGTGCTGCTTTACATAATGCGGATATGCCTCCAAGGAAACCCTCCGGTGTCATGATTGTGGTCAGGAATGGGTGTGTGACCGGCTCGTCGGGGAATGTTGGCCATTTTTTTATTGCATTTTTAAGACAGTGATATTGCAAAGCCGTTGTGAGGCCTGTGCCTACCTTTCCTTGTACCACCTCTATTGTTGCAAATTTACCATCAGGCTATAGGTCTGCCAGCTTCATTTCGTATCCCAGGTTCCATTTTTTTTGTAGTGTTGTATCTGTTGTGGGGATGAGATCTGGATAATGCCAGAGGGGGGAGTTCGGCCAGTATGGGTCTGTGCAGCCCATCCTTTTTAAAAGATATGTCCATGCTCTCACTGTGGAATTCAGTGGGTCTGTTTCTCCCATGTGTTTTTTGTTTTTGGAAAATATCAGGGATTGTAATTTGTATGGGGAGGCTGCGAATTTCTCCGCCTGTATGTTTGCATACTGTTCCGTGGATTCGGGCCAGTATTTCGCAAAGTGTGCTTGTGCAGTGTAGTAGTACAGCAGGAAGTCCAGGGCTAATACTCCACCTATTTCATATCTCTCGCATAGTTTGGGCAACAATGTCTAACAGTACCCCCCCATACAAATGTGGATGAACGTTTCTGTAGTCTGCTGAAGAAGTGTCTGCCAGGGCAGATTGGAATGTTGCTGGATAGATATAGTAATTTTGGAACTACCACCATTTTAAGCAGGGCTAACCGGCCGTATATTGATATTGGGATTTTGTCCCAAACTTTAAGTTTCTGTTCAAGTTGTTAGGTACGGCTCGTAGTTATTTGAGTATAGTGTGAGTCTATCAGTGGCCATGATGATGGCCAAGTACCATTTTAAGTAGGGCTAACCGGCCGTATATTGATATTGGGAATTTGTCCCAAACTTTAAGTTTCTGTTCGAGTTGTGTTAGGTACGGCTCGTAGTTATTTGAGTATAGTGTGAGTCTATCAGTGGCCATGATGATGCCCAAGAGGCGTGCTCTGGTAGGGGACCATCGGAACTGTGCAGTGGCTTGGGACAGTTTAGTGGCCCGTGTGAGGGGGATTATTTCTGATTTCAGATTGTTTATTTTGTAACCCGAGTATTCTGAGAATATTTGTATGTCCTCCATTACTGGAGTCAGGTTAATTTCCGGGTTTCTGAGATATAACATCATGTCATCTGCGTATAGTGAGATAAATTGCGGGGGACCTCTTATACGTATACCCCGTCGTGCATGTATGTGATGGAGTCTTGTCACCATTCCCTCTATGGTAAGTGCAAATATGAGGGGGGATAGCGGGCATCCCTGCGTTGTACCTCTTTGCAGTGTGAACTCTGCTGACAATGTATTGTTTGTTTTGACCTTGGCCTTGGGTTCTTTGTATAGAGTTCATATGTATTTATGGAATCCTCGGCCGAGTATAGAGTATAGAGTACATGTATTTCCAAGAGACTGAGTCGAACGCTTTTTCAGCGTCTAGGGCCACTGCCACTACTTTTACTACTTTTTACTTCCGGGTCCATTGTGAGGCTATTGCGAAAAAAATTCGGAGGTTTAGGGAGGTGGAGCAGGAGGGAATAAAGCCTGATTGGTCTGGGTGTATCAATTTGTTCATATGGGGTAGTAGTATATTTGCTATTGCTTTCGAGAATATTTTAGCATCCACCTTGATTAGGGAGAGTGGGCGGTAAGAGTTGGGATCCTGCGGGGATTTGTGGGGCTCCAAGAGAATCGTTATTATCACTTCTTTCTATCGTGTGCTTCCTCCCATATTTCAGTTAGTTTAGGGGTGAGTTCGTCTTTGAAGATTTTGTAGAAATCTGCCGGGATCCCATCTGAAATGTTTATCAAAAAGGGCACCTGGTTGATGCCTTGCTCTACCCAGGTGGGTAGTCACATATTAAAGAGCAAAATTGAGCAAGGACATTGAAAACCTGGCTGATTAACGAAGGGTGAACACACACCTATGGGGGTTACACCTTGGTAAGTGTGTACAAGTAACTGTGAATGACTTCTGACAAAAATATATCAGGACAGTTCTGGGTACTGCAGTTAGATTTTTAATAAAACTGCAGTTTACGTGTTTTTAGATACACTTGATAGAGAGTAACACAAGATTACATGTATTTAGCCAAAATAGTTCCAAAATTATGATATTGCCATACCATATCAGCATGGTATCAACAATGTAACTCTTCCAGATCCTGATATTGGCAGTATATAGATTGTTACCTGAGAAAATGAACGTTTCTGCAAATTGTGCCATCTACAGAATCGCCAAACTGGGTGTAAAGTCTGCTCCCATGGCAGTGCCACAAATTTGAAGAAATAATTTGCTGTCATATTGAAAGTAATTATTTTCAGGGGTCAAAACTTCGATAATGAACGTGCATTAAAGTAAGTCCCTTTTCTGGTTAAAATTTGGGGGAACGCATCTTATGGGATACGTGTGTATAGGGACTGTATGTCCATTGTATTTAAGAGATTAGTTGTAGTACCAGTCTCCATCCCCTTGAATAGGTAGGGCCAGGAGGTTAGCTCAGTGGCATCACATTTCTCCAGGACACAAGACACCACAGAGCAACACTGGATCAAATCTTCTCTTCCCGTGCTTAGGGACTGGCCTCCGGTATATAGCGTGTTATAAAATGCATTAAATTAAATCACTGCAGTTGTGTCTTGAAAATATGATCTTATTTATTTTTTATTTGCAGAATTTATAAAGTTCTTTTATCCAAAGTCCCTTACAGGCGTTAACAATGGTACAATAACAAGGAATTGGAAACAAAAGGCAAATATGAATGAAAGGTTATGAACCGTGGACATTATTCAGGAAAGGAGACCAATAGTAATTGATATTAGAGAGTTTTTTTCCAATTATGTGAGGCTAGAGCATGAACGAATATCGAGGGGTAAAGAATTCCAAAATGTGGTCATGAGAAGTTATAATGAATGAAAATGAGAGAGGGCACAATGGGGGTGAGGTGAAGTAAGTAGAAATTAATAGGCAAAATGAAGAGTACGAGGAGGAAGGTATAGTGGAATAAAAGCAAAACGAGGTAAGACGGGGAAGGACCGTGCATGCATTCAAATACTAGGCAAAGATTAAAAAAATGTGCAACGCCTGTGAACTAATAGCCACTTGGAATGCACCAGAAATGGAGAACTATGGGTAGCAGTAGGTAAGGAAAAAGAATCCTAACAGCAACGTGTAAAAGCAAGCGTAGAGGAAAAATGCACAATTAGGAAGACCAACTTAAAGTGCACAACAATAATATAGGCATGAAAGACCCAAGGATTGAATTAATGTTTTAGCTGACAAAAATGTGGAAAAAGTATGTATTTTCTGAATATTGAATAGATGAAAATGACAGGAATGAACCACTGTTGCAATTTGCATCTGGAATGAAATAGAATGATCAAATAGAATACATAAATTACAAGCTTGTGATGACATGAGCAGATGAAGTGGGGCAGAGGCTCATAAAAATAGAATTTCAGTTTTCCTAAAATTAAGACATGGAAGGTGGGAAGACATCCAGGAAGAAATAGCTGAAAGAAAAGAAGAAAGACAGTGATGTATGGAATCATTAAAGGAAGCAAAAGATACAAGAATCTAAATGTTGTCTGCATAAAGATGTACTTGAAAGCCACAATCAGAGATTAAAGATGCAAGTGAAGAAGTACAGAGCAAGAACAGAACACGGTCATAGATTGATCCCTGGAGGACAAGAAGAAGAATCCAGCAGTGGAAGATGAATGTTGAGGTCTCCAGCAACAATAAGAGAAGCAGTACATGAAAATGTAGAAATAAGAAGAGAGTCAAAGTCATCATAGAAAGAACTAAGAGGGCCATGAGGCTAATAGACAAGATAGAAAGGGGAACAGGAGAGAAGAAAAATGACACAATGAAATTCAAGTGAAGAGAAACAAGTAGAGAGCAAGTAGAGGGAAAGACAGTCCATCGAGGATAGAAGAGTAGACCAGTACCACTGCCAGGACGGAGAAGTCTAGGAGAGAGCTAACAGAGGAGATTTGAGCATTGAGAGCAGCAATAGAAGCTGTATCACATTGTCCCTGTAATACAGAAAAAAATAAAAATTAAAGGAAAAGAATAAGTGAAGAAGTAAATCAGATTTAGAGGAAATGGCACAAGCAATCCAAAATCCAAGGTTAAAGCAAGAAGTGTAATTATGAATAATAGGAGAAATAAATTGCAAGTATTTAGGGCCATAGGAGACTTTAGGTTTCCTGTAGTCTGAGATACGATCAGGAATCTTCATCAAGATTGACAGAAAAATAGAAAAAATGTAGGGTGAAACGTTAATAATCATAATGGACCATCGTCAAAGAGACCTGCTGTGAAAAATGATACACTGGTAACTGGTGGAAATGTAATGCACCCTGGTGCGAACAGGGCCAAACAGGGAGCTGTGATCCCCTTGAAACAGCCACTCTACAAATCAGATTCTTGGGCATAAGATAGCCAAGGAACCCATAGTTAAGGATAGGCCGCTAATGACACCAAGGCAGGGGGTGTGACTGCCACCGGCTGTGAGATGTGGGAGCGGCAGATGAAGCTCGACTTCTCAGACTCTGAGATCACCGCCAAGAGTCACTGCATGCAGCCATGTAAGATGTTCCGTGGTGAACATGAGACAGGTTCACTTACTGGTGACAGCATGGCAGAGGGTAGTAGCCGCAGCCTGCTGTGTGAAGAGGGAGCGACAGATGAAGCTCATCTTCTCAGGTGCTACCACCAAGAGCCACTGCTAGCCGCCAGGCAAGATGTTCCAGGGTGCTCTTGTGTTTTGGCTTAAGGGTTTCATAAAGAAATCCACAAATTGACACACAGGGTAATTCATGGAATTAATGTGCACTGAAAAGGGGAGTGCAAGCGTGAAAATCGCAGCGCACACGTGTGAAAGCCACGCACGCAGCTGTTTGTCGATTCATGGAATGCGCTGCGCGTAGCTTACCTGAGATGTTCACTGAATCCGCGTGTGAGATACACGTCATTGCGACATCCGAAGGCTGTGCGCGAGACGGCCAGTGAAGGCTCACACAGGGCAGCGCACACACCCAAAAAGGGGGTGGAACACGCGGAATGGGGAACAACACGTGAAAATGTGGGCGTTATGGGTGAAGTACTGCTGCTAAATCCTCGCAATGCCCACACACGCACTAACAACACGCATTCATGGAATGGAATAGGGGAAACCTGCGCGCCACAAAAGAGGCGCTAATCCGGAAACACGTACGCCAGCCGGTAGCAGGCATATGTAGCCCCGCGCAGCATAAAAGTGCATGCAAACAACAAACAAGTTCATACGCTATGATGAATATACCGTTCCTCGCAGCAGTGGTCGTGGGACACCGCAGGAGGAGGAGGATAGCCAGGCCCCGCACTTTTTTTTACCCAGAACCAGCCTTTTTGGGATGCCCGATGACCAGGTCTAGGGCAGGTACAGGTTTCCACCCCATATCATCCTAAAACTGGCTGCTGAGTGGCAGGGTGACCTCACATCACCCACCCTGTGCTCCCAAGCACTGAGCCCTTTGGAAAAGGTGCTCAATGTACTGCATTTCTTGGCTACTGGGTCATTTCAGCGGACAAGTGCCACAGTTAGGGGCGTCTCACAGGCCACGCAGTCACGCTGCTGACACCAGGTGTTGGCGATCATGTCAGCACGCCCCTCCGTCCGCAGGCACATATACATGCCCAGAACACCCGCAAAAAGGCAGGCCGTGGTCCAGGACTTTTACGGGGTGGCAAACTTCCCCAAAGTGCTAGGTGCCATTGATTGCACCCATGTGGCTCTACGTCCTCCCAGGGCCACTGAGCACATCTATCGAAACCGCAAGCACTGGCATTCCATCAACCTGCAGGTTATATGTGATGCCAAGGGAATCATCACCTCTGTATATGCCAAATATCCGGGGTCCAGTGTAGATAGTTTTATATTCAGAATGTCACCGCTAAACCAGGACCTGGATGCTGGGAGGCATGGCCCCCCATTGCTCATTGGTGAGCAGAAATGCCTCTGCACATGCATGCATGTCAGACACTGACAAATGGCAGGTAAGAAACAACGCAGCCCATATTGCAACCCAGGGAATAGTGGAGCGCACATTCGGAATGCTGAAGTCACATTTCCACTCCCTTGACCGCTCTGGTGGCCAGCTGCTATATGCGCCCCCAGTAGTGTGCATGATCATAGTGGCAGCATGTGTTCTGCACATCATTGCGACCCGGTGTGGCATGCCGGTGGACTTGGTGGTGCCCCCACATCCCCAACCACATAAACGGCTGCTGTGCATGGGAAGGGAAAGGGCATGTGGTGAGGCAGCCTGTACCCAGCTTGTGGCAACTTTTTTCCACCTAAAATACCACCCCTGTGGAGTGCACACAGGCCTGGCACATACCAGCTGACAATTGATGGTGACAAAAGGGACAGTCAACTGTCACAACCATACCACCTTGAGATTGTTTTCCTGGAAGTGCTACATTGTGTGCATCATTAGCTAATTAAACAGACCCCATGCTGTGTCAGTAAAAGGCTCACATTCATGCTGCATGAAGGACTACCCCCTTGCAAAACAGCACACCCAAATACTGGTATGTCAACCAACCCCTCCCAACCCCCATCTCAGCCACCCAAGGCACCATGGCATGGCATGCAATGTCAAAGCAACCAAATGAATGCACAACACATCACACAAGTGTCACAAAGTGCACCGTCACAGATGGAAACAGCCAACAGAAAATTCCCTCTCACCTATGAAAAAGAAACAGCACACATGAACACATACTTACCAGCAAGACAAAACATGAATACAGGACCCAACTTTGGCAATGTCTGACAGTAACCAATCACAATAGTGCAGGTGGCACAACCTGAAAAAGGCAGCACATCGACCCCTTCCATCTCCAGTGTGTTGCTGGTAGGTAAATGTGGCAGGTTACTGCATACAACATGAACTGCATCTGAAATGGAGACAGGCAAGTTAAGACATGAAGAAGCTACGTGCAAATATGCATAATGGGCAGTATGGAAAACAATATACAAATCAACCATGCAGTGGAGAAATCATCAGCAATCCCCACTAAGGGTGTATAAACAGTTTGGACTCCAGACTGGCCACACAACTGATGGAAGCCTGGGTGCCTCTGTGTAAATTACTGTCACACAGTGACACCCTTGTGAGCCCATGGAAAGGGGAAGCAGGAGTGGCATATGTGTCTCAACCCCAACATTCAAACACAAGACAAGCCTGCATGGGTCCAGCTGGAACACAAAGTGGATGCCTACGGGTGCCACACAAAGCAACACACTGTAACATGAATGTACAATAGAAAAAAAATGGAAAAAAATTACAAATAAAAATAAAAAATGAAAATTAAAATAAAAAATGAAAAATGAAAAATGAAAAATGAAAAATGAAAAATGAAAAATTAAAATGGAAAATGTAAACGAAAAATGAAAAATTAAAAATTAAAAATTCAAAATTAAAATTAAAAATTTAAATGAAAATGAACAATTGAAATAAAAAATTAAAAAAGAAAAATATAAATGATAAATGAAAAATAAAAATGAAAATAAAAATGAAAATTAAAAATTAAAAATTAAAAATTAAAAATGCCCATGGTCGACTGGGCGGGGGACCACCCAGGAGTGAGGAGTTACAGGGTGCACCCCAAAACCTATATGCTTGGATGCTGAGAAAAAAAAACCTCCATGGGCTCATGGCCTGCACGGCTACCCGATAGTGGGAGAACTGCCGTTCCTGTCGTCACCCTCTGGTGCTACATTAGAAGATGTGCGTGGTATGGGAGGTGTTATGACTTTAAGCAAAACTTCACTGTATCTCATTCAGAGAGACCCCGTGTGAGGATTACATAGAAACAAAAAGGTCTCTCACCTGGGAAATGGAACAAGGACTGATGAGGATTAGAAGACAACGAATATCCAGGTGGAGATTGATGTCTATTTCGATCTTCCGATGACAATTAGAATTCCCCCCGAGAAACTCCCAGTGAACCGGCACAAAAGCCAGGGCAGAGGAAGGTTCCCAGGGAAACCCTCTTGGGGAATAAAACCCTGTGGAGCTGCTAGGGAACGTAGACTCCTTGAGAGATCCCGTGGATGTAGGTTACGCTATCCCGGGAGTTTTGGAGATGACTGGTCGTGTCTTTAGAAGATCGGGGCCAGAGCAGTAATGCCAGGCCGGCTGATGAAAGATAGAGAGATAGAGTGATTAGTCTTAAAGTTGCCTAGAAATCAGATAAATTACCCCTGAAGCAGGAATCTTACCAAAGGATCAGTTGGTAACACGGCCTTGAAATGAGAATAGTAGAAGACCAGGGATGAACTGAGAGACTGGACACGCTAGACAAAGCAGAGCAAGGCACAAGAATGGTAAACAAACAAATGAAATGAAAACTAGGAGCCACCTATAATCAAGGAGAAGACCTGAAGGCAATCTTACCGAGAATGACCAGAAACCCTCTCAATATTTAGGGGTAACAGATGTCCAGAAGGAATGAAGTCAAAGGGTGGTGGATCTGTGTTATAAATAAAAACCAAACTAAGAATCCACAGGTAAAGAGACCAAAACCCCTCTTAATGCTCCAAACTAAACAAGTGCCTACCACTAGGGAACCAAGCCGGTAGGAGACGGTGGCAGGAAAAAAATTCTTCAAAGGCGAGTAGCTTAGAAAAGCTCAGAGAACCCACGAGACTGAAAGGCACCGAGACGTCCTAAACAATAAACACACATCAACAACAAAGTTCTGTAAGGATCAAAGGAGCACAGTCATGATTATTAGAAATTAACAAAGGCAAGTCTGAAGAGAGGGAGTAAGAGATTCCCTAACACGAACTCACGTAGAGTTCACCAGCTCCTTGGAGAGTAGCAACGCATCCTTGTCCGGGATGTGCAGGTTGATAAGCCGTCGGCGTTCCATCCCGGAAACATTGCAAAGCATGATGGGGCGCAACGACTAGACCGCTACACACACTGTAACGGTCCGCGAGGCCCGCCATGTTGGAATCAGGCATGTCAGTGCTGCCCGCCATGTTGAAGTCAGGCATCACACTGTGGGTAAAGCGAATAGCCGTGACAGTATGCCCCCCCTTAGGGTTGGCACCTCCCGGCTTGCCTGGATGTCTCGTATGAAATCTTTTAATCAGCCGAGGAGCGTGGATGGCAGATACTGGTTCCCAGGTACGATCAGCAGGCGAGTACCCCTTCCAATCAATTAAGTACTGAAGACGACCCCGGTGATATCGGGAATCGCAAATTTCTTTGACTTCAAATTCAGGCCCTGAATTGGAAATTATGGGCGCAGGACAGTCTGTAACCGTGGGATGGAAGGTACTGCGATTATCGGGCTTCAATTGTGACACATGAAAAACTGGGTGTATTCTTGACCAGGAATTAGGTAAACAGAGTTTGAAAGCCGCGGATCCAATGGCGGCGATTACTCGGAAGGGACCAAAATATCGAGGAGAGAGTTTAGACGGAACAAGATGTCTAGGTAGAAACCTTGAAGAAAGCCATACCCAATCTCCGGGTTTGATGACAGGTGCTGGTGTGCGATGACGATCAGCGAAGTGTTTTCTCCTGTCCTGGGAAAGTCGTAGAGCGATAACCGCGGAGCGGTGTCCTTGACGGATTTGTTCCGTTAGTTTATTTAGGTCTGGGAATTTAGTGTCAGACCTCTTCATAGTGGGAAAAGATGTTGGACTGAACCCAAAAGTGCACTGAAAAGGAGATGTATGACTGGCCGAATGGTAAGAGTTATTATACGCAAACTCAGCTAGGGGCAGGAGGTCCTTCCAATCGTCCTGAGCCGCCGAGATGTAACTTCTGAGGTATCCTTCTAATGTTTGATTTAGCCTTTCTGTTTGACCATTTGATTGGGGGTGGTAGCCAGAACTAAGAGCCCTGGATACCCCCAGAAATCGACAAACTAGTTTCCAATATTGGGACGTGTACTGTGGACCTCTGTCTGAAATGATTGTTTCAGGTAAGCCATGAAGGGTAAAAACATGTCTGATGAAAATACGTGCCATTTGAGATGCAGAGGGTATCCCAACCAAAGGAACAAAATGTGCCAGTTTTGTCAAGGTGTCAAATGTGACCATAATAGTAGAATAGCCCGGAGATTGGGGCAGATTTACGATGAAGTCCGTGGATATTATTTGCCATGGACGGGAAGGCAAGGGCATTCTGACCAGTTCTCCCAATGGTGCTTGTCTAGGTATTTTATTTTGTAAGCACGTGGGACATGAACTCACATATTCCTTGGTGTCCCTTCGAACAGCAGGCCACCAAAAGAAACGTGAAACAAGATCCAATGTGGAGATGAAGCCTCGATGTCCTGCTATCTTGGATTTATGGCACATGTCCAAAACCTCCTTCTGAAGAGGACGAGTCGGAATGTATGCCCTTTGTCCCATGAAATAATATCCATCCTCCTCTACCAGAACTGATCGGTTAGATAATGAAAGTGACTTCTTTGCAATGGAATCAGATTGAGCTCTAAGGCGAGACAGAAAATCTGGAGCTGCCACCAATCCCATGGTTAATGGTGGAAATATAGGTTCTGATCTGAAAGGATTGTCAATAGGATGGTCCTTGCGGGACAGGGCATCTGCTCTTAGATTCTCCCTTCCAGGAATAAATGAAAACGTAATCCTGAAGGGAGAGAAAAAGTGAGCCCATCTTGCCTGACGGCTGTTACAAGTTTGAGCATATTGAAGAATTCGGAGATTATGATGGTCTGTCCTTACTTCTATCCGGGAATTTGGCTCCTAAAAGTAAATGCCGCCATTCCTCAAAGGCACGCTTGATGGCGAGAAGTTCCTTCTCCAGGACCGTGTAGTTGATCTCAGATGGCAAAAGAGTTTTGGAAAGAAATGCAACAGGTCTCTCCTGATCAAGGTCGTCCGGTTGTAGTAGGACGGCGCCTAAAGCATGTTGGGAGGCATCAGTCTCCACGATGAATCTTCGGTTCTGATTTGGCGTTAGAAGAATCGGTGCTGATGTAAATAACTTCTTAAGTCTGTCAAAGGCTTGATCAGTAGCTGCCGACCAGACAAACATGACTCCTTTCTTAAGAAGATTGGTAAGTGGCTGAGTAAGTTTTGAGAATTCAGGTATGAATCTCCGATAGAAATTCGCGAACCCTATAAAGCGTTGAATTTCTTTAACAGACGTGGGTGTAGGCCAGTCTCGTACAGCCAAGACCTTTTCTGGATCCATTGCTATCCCCTTGGCAGATAAAACGTATCCCAAGTAAGTAACTTTGGATTGATGAAATGAACACTTCTCGGGGTTGCAGAACAAATGATTTTGTTGTAGACGTCGAAGCACCTCTTGAACGTGTGGTATGTGGTCTTGTATGGAGGAGGAAAAAATCAAAATGTCATCTAAGTACACCACCATACTGTGTAAGAGAAGGTCAGAAAAAAGATGATCCATAAAGCGTTGGAAAATAGCAGGGGCGTTAGATAGCCCAAAAGGCATGACCCTGTACTGATAATGCCCAAACGGCGTTCTAAAAGCCGTCTTCCATTCGTCCCCGGGCTTTATCCGTATCAGGTGGTATGCTCCTTTTAAGTCCAACTTTGTATATATAGTAGCCCCTTTTACTGCTTCAAGAATGTCAGGAATAAGTGGTATGGGGTATTTGTCGGGCACAGTGATCTTGTTCAAACCGCAGAAGTCTATACAGGGACGTAATTCCTTAGAATTCTTCTAGGCTACAAAGAACAAAGAGGCGGCAGCTGGGGATGTAGATTCTGTTATCAGTCCATTCAACAAATTGGAGCGAAGGTATTCACGCAGCACCTCTTTTTCCATGTTAGACAGAATATACATACGTCCAAAGGGAAGCGGTTGATCAGGTTTCAAATCTATAGCACAGTCGTCTCTCCTGTGGGGAGGCAACTGGTTAAACTCTGAGGACAAAAATAAGTCCTGAAAACTCTCGTCAACTTCAGGGAGGCCCGCGATCTGATTGAGAGAATGTACCCCTTTAGTATTACTTGAGGAAGGAGAAGATTCAATGGCGACCCTTTGGTGATTTCCTATGCAGTGTGTCAGACAGAACTCCGAACCAAGAAAGAAGGACCCAGCGGTCCAGTTGATAAACGGATTATGTTTCCTGAGCCAAGGTAATCCTAAGATTACCGGATGATGAGCTGCTCGTATTATATCTAGAGTTAGAATCTCCTGATGGGTAGAAATGGACATTTGGATTGCTGCGGTCTGATCTTTGATGGGACCCGAGATCAGAGGGCTTCCATCCACACTTTCAACAGGAATCGGTTCCTCTTTAGGGGAACGTGGAATCTTTAAAGAAGCAGCCCAGTGGTCGTCCACGAAATTTCCCGCAGCCCCACTATCAATTAGGGCCGGAACGTCTTGTAAGATGAGACTTCCTATCGTGAAGGAAACCTTTAATACCAACATATTGGTGGTTGAAAGGTTGGTGCAATAGAAAGAATGTGAAGTATGTGAGGAACCTTGATCAGACTTAGGTTCCCGGATCGTGGTTCCTCTTACGACCGGGCGTTGGCGTTTCCCGACCGCCGAACTGGAGCAATAGGACATTCTTGGACAGAGTGGGAGTTGGCGCCACAGTACATACACAGTCCCAGGCTTCGTCTGCGATTTCTCTCCTCGGGACTCAAAGGTCCACGAGATGCAGATCCCAGTTGCATAGGTTCATCTGTTGGCGGGGGTTTAGAGGTTGAAGGGACAAAGGATGTTCTTGTGATCCTACCCTTCCTCCTTTCAGCCATCCTCTCCTTCATACGATAATCGATCTGCATCACTAGGGCGATGAACTCTGTGAGAGTGGTGGGACGTGGAACTCTGGAGACCTCATCCTTGAGATCTTCTGATAAACCCCTCCTAAATATTGTGACCTGCGCATCATCCGACCATGTGGTCTCACTGGCCATTTGTTTACATTTTGTAATATATGCCAGTATGTCTAGATTGCCCTGCTTGAGATCCAAGAGATGTTCTTGTGAAGCAACCTTAATCTCCTGTCGCCCAAACATAGTACGAATGCTATTGCAGAAGGCTGTGTAGGAGTCCAATAATGGGTTATTATTTGTAACTAAAGGAGTAACCCAAGCCAATGCGGGTCCTACCATCTGAGATACCATGTAGCCAACCCGATCCCGGTCCGTATGAAAAAAATGTTCTTTAAATGCAAATTGCACAGCACATGCCTCAAGGAACTCCTTCACCCTATGCGGGTTCCCATCAAATTGCCCACCCGGAAGAGGTCCGGGAGGAACCTCGGAACAATGGGGGATGCGAGATATATTAGCTTGTTGTGCAATCTGTTGAGACGCATGCTGCTGCTGCTGTCTCAAAGAGGTGTTGTCTTGTTTCAATTGCTGAACTCCATTAGTTAGGGATTGCACTGCACCAATCAATTGTTGAATCTGTTGCTGCTGTGGATCCATCCTAGCCTTATAGTCAAAATGTATTCCCCACCAGGGGCAACTGAAAGTGAAAACAGCGACTCTTCTTCTTTCTGGCGTTGCTAACTGTTATGACTTTAAGCAAAACTTCACTGTATCTCATTCAGAGAGACCCCGTGTGAAGATTACATAGAAACAAAAAGGTCTCTCACCTGGGAAATGGAACAAGGACTGATGAGGATTAGAAGACAACGAATATCCAGGTGGAGATTGATGTCTATTTCGATCTTCCGATGACAATTAGAATTCCCCCCGAGAAACTCCCAGTGAACCGGCACAAAGGCCAGGGCAGAGGAAGGTTCCCAGGGAAACCCTCTTGGGGAATAAAACCCTGTGGAGCTGCTAGGGAACGTAGACTCCTTGAGAGATCCCGTGGATGTAGGTTACGCTATCCCGGGAGTTTTGGAGATGACTGGTCGTGTCTTTAGAAGATCGGGGCCAGAGCAGTAATGCCAGGCCGGCTGATGAAAGATAGAGAGATAGAGTGATTAGTCTTAAAGTTGCCTAGAAATCAGATAAATTACCCCTGAAGCAGGAATCTTACCAAAGGATCAGTTGGTAACACGGCCTTGAAATGAGAATAGTAGAAGACCAGGGATGAACTGAGAGACTGGGCACGCTAGACAAAGCAGAGCAAGGCACAAGAATGGTAAACAAACAAATGAAATGAAAACTAGGAGCCACCTATAATCAAGGAGAAGACCTGAAGGCAATCTTACCGAGAATGACCAGAAACCCTCTCAATATTTAGGGGTAACAGATGTCCAGAAGGAATGAAGTCAAAGGGTGGTGGATCTGTGTTATAAATAAAAACTAAACTAAGAATCCACAGGTAAAGAGACCAAAACCCCTCTTAATGCTCCAAACTAAACAAGTGCCTACCACTAGGAAACCAAGCCGGTAGGAGACGGTGGCAGGAAACAAATTCTTCAAAGGCGAGTAGCTTAGAAAAGCTCAGAGAACCCACGAGACTGAAAGGCACCGAGACGTCCTAAACAATAAACACACATCAACAACAAAGTTCTGTAAGGATCAAAGGAGCACAGTCATGATTATTAGAAATTAACAAAGGCAAGTCTGAAGAGAGGGAGTAAGAGATTCCCTAACACGAACTCACGTTGCTCCTTGGAGAGTAGCAACGCGTCCTTGTCCGGGATGTGCAGGTTGATAAGCCGTCGGCGTTCCATCCCGGAAACATCGCAAAGCATGATGGGGCGCAACGACTAGACCGCTACACACACTGCAACGGTCCGCGAGGCCCGCCATGTTGGAATTAGGCATGTCAGTGCAACCCGCCATGTTGAAGTCAGGCATCGCACTGTGGGTAAAGCGAATAGCCGTGACAGGAGGCAGACTACGCAAAGCCCTGGCATGCTCCTCCATGGCAGCAAGCATGCAGGTCTAAAAGGTTTGGTTCTGCAGGATGATGGTCTGGAGATCCCAATGCAGCACCTCACAGGTAGCATGGACTTCTGCCTGCAAGGCCTCACGTGATGCCCAGATCTCTGCACGGGTTGCCTGGAGCTCAGCTGAGATTGTGCGTGTTAGCTGCTCCAGCTGCTGCTCTGACCTTGTACTCTGGGACACTTCAAGTGCACCCAGAGTAGCTCTGAGGGAGGTGTTTTCTACCCTCAGGGCATCCCTATGGGCTTGTGCCTCTGCAGATATGGCTGTGCGCAGAGCCTCCAGTTCAGCCCGTCGGACCCTGTTGGCGGCCAACATGTCATCCCTGTGTGAGCGTCACATGGACTCCGTTGCCTGCTGCTGGAGCTTCACCTGCCTTTCTGGGGGGAGAATGGAAGTGGCCACCCTATCCACGACCTGAGCCATCATCTCACACTATGCCCCCTGTTGTGCTGCAATAGCATAAATGGAGTTCTCCCACATAGTATTGCCCGGTGGCGCACGGCCACTGTGTTGCCGGACATGACACCTGTTTGCCCCTAGGTGATGTGCACCTTGCTTTGCTGGCACTGCCTGAGGCTGCAGGACTGCATTCCTTCTTTGATCTGCTGCCCCAGGAACAGGAGCAAATATTGGGGAGTGTGACCCTGCATCTGTAAACGCCACAGGTGGACATTCCTACACTGAATGGGCCATTGAGGGGTCTACCCCCAGTGCAGGTGTGTTGGACAGAACAGCATCCCTGCCAGAAACACTCACCTGCGATGGGACATTTGTCTCAATTTCTGATTCAGCACCTGAGCCATAGAGGTCATCGGAGGTGTGCCCAGAGACAGTCCATGTAGAACGAATGGATTTTCATGCACCACCACCCCACGACCTCCACTGGTGCCTGGGTGGTGCTCTGAGTACTCCTGCCCCTGCACCATCTCCTCCTCCTCCACAGCATCTAGTGCCTCATCACCTGCACAGAAAAGAAAAGTAATGAAAACATGCATGAAAAGCATAGCCGACACACATAGGCATCACAATCTACACATCCAATACCTTAATGAGACATGTCACACATGACACAAACTGTGGCATGCATGCAGTGGCAATAAAGTAGAAGGGGACCTGAAAACAGACACTGAGGACTCCTAAATGGAAAAGCAACACATGTGCTGCATGGTGCATAGCACTTGCATCACACATTAGCCTGTGAGTTGCATGGACAATCCACAAACATGACACATGCCAGCACACAGACGGCAGGACAAGGACACCCAGATGGTATTAAATCGGTACTGTACCCCATCCATGTGTGACGCACATCATCAAATAGAACATGCACAAAGAGGGTGACAAAACACACATGCGTCACACGCTGCAACAACACCAGTGTGTTCAAATACAGTGATGGGAGGTACATGGATACTATAATGGTAGGTCACTTGGACATGACGCAAGTCAATTGTCATGTTGAACATTGAAACAGGGCTCAGAAGTGATTGGGTGCACAGCAGTCAATCAGCCTGATTGATGAAATCATTTGGATAAAAAGTGAACATATGTGGGGCTTTGTGGGGGTAAATCTCTGTCTGAAGCATGGTGATTTTGGGGCAGAACGGCACACAAATGTGCGTTTATCATGCAAATGATTCCATCAATCAGGCAGAATGAAGAAAAAAACTGTATTAAGAATGTTCTGGCATGATGCCAGTTTAAGGGCAAGTGCAGTCATAATGTGCAAAGTGTTTTCAGCGGTCAGTAGGGATACTGTGAAACCCAAACCCAAGGGCGGGGAATGACTTCGAGGCACTACATGGGTCACATATAGAAGTCATGACTACTCAGCCTGACCTGGCACTCAATCAGAACACATCACCCTAGCAACATACACATGGTCTGGACACACACACATGGGCACTCACAGGACATTGTCTCAAGATCTGGTAGGTCTCCCACACCCTGGATCTGATCCTCTGCGATGAACCCTCCAGCGATTGCCTCATGTTCTGTGAGTTCATCCTCTGGCGGAGACCCACTGCCAGGCACCAGAGTAGAGGTGTAATTGGAAGCCAACTTGTTTTTTTGCTTGGCGTTTGAGGTCATTCCAACGCTTTGGGTAATCATCAGCTGTGCGCTTCACAAATCCAAGGGAACTAATCTAGTCCACGATGCACTGCCAGTGGGCCCTACACTGAGCAGTCGTAGTCTTGCACCCTGCCATCACCAGCATGACGCGGCCATATGCCAACACGTAGCCCACAAGTGCGTCTAGTTCCACATCATTGAAACTCTGCTTCCTTGACGTGCCGGAGGGGCGAGCCATGTCTGGGGTCCCAGCCTGTTCCGCAAGAGCACGCTTCTTCCTCTTGAGAGGTGGTGCAGACCCTGAGTGACTTACGCTGGTCTGGTCTGTAGGGGCTGAAGCGCAGGGGGACTGGCCACTGGAAGCAGCCAATGGCACGATGACCAAAGGTCTCACTGCAGGCATTGGCTGCTGGGGGCTGTTGCCAGGACCAAGTGGCACAACTGCCTTGGTCTGACGGTCTGGGACCAAAACTGTCCTGGCTGGGTGACTCAGAGCCGGGGTGGATTGAGCTGCAGCTGCTCCTGCAGCCTCCTCACCCTGGCTACTCTATGCAGCAGATGACATTGCTGCCCCAGATCTACGTGGCCTGATGACAGCAACTTTCACCGCCGCACGTGGCTTTGACTTTGGGATACAGAAGTCAGCCTGTGAGTCATCCCGTGCTAGTTCCGTGACCAATCCAGGCCGGGTTAGCAGGACCTGAGCTGGGATGGTGTCAGCTGCATCTCCCTGCCCCACTGGGGGGGAGGCATACATGTCCCTGAATGGTCCTGGAGACACTGCCCTCTGGGCCACCCTGCCCACGTTGCCTACCACTGCCACTTTGTCCACCCTGGCCACCCTGCTCATCATGGCCATGTCCCCTACCACGGACACCTCTTAGAGGTCGGCGACCTTTGCCTCCCTTACCACTTGGTCGCCTCCCAACAATGGCACTGATGTTATTGTGCGAATGGGAGGTGCAGAAAACAATTATCCTGGGCAATTGGGGTGAAGGGGGCAGGGTACTAGATGGAATACGTACCCCTGTGCTCTTGCAAGGCTATCTGTGACCCCTGGGGGGAAATGACAGGTCACGCAACGCTCAGGCACCCTAAAATTTGTTTTTATGTGCACGTGACCCCTCGATAGCCCATGTGCGTGGAATGAAGGACCTGCAGTACTCTGTGGCACCCAGAAACACCAAAAAATCATACGCATGGTAAACGCAGGCTACAATGACCTCTGAATGGGTACGCGACACACGGGGGCAACCACAGTGGAAAAATATGTGCGCAACTCACCGTCTGCCTGGAAAAAGAATGTGAAAAAGACGTGCGTGGGCGCGTTGGCAATGCCCCCGCCAAAAGAAGAATTGAGCTCTGTCTCAGTAAAGAAGGAGTACGCACTGCAAGCGTTGTGAAGTAATCGCGCGTGAACTGACAAGAAGTACAAGAATCACCCGCAAGCTCTCCGCAAAAAGCACGTACAAGAAAATGGTGTCCTACCCGGACATTTAACCCCTGCCCACAGAAAAGACCATGCGTGCCACATCACTTACGCACTAATGCGCTAAGGGCCTTTCCTTGAATTACACACAGTCACACGCAGATGTGCTGTTTTTGCATGTGCGGATTCACTATGCACCTGTGCCGAGGGAAACACTAGTGCGCGTTACGTCACTTACACACTTACAGGCTAATGCCCTTTCCTCGAATTACACACTGACATGCTGTTTTGTCACATGCCAGTTCACTCTGCATCAAGCTGGCCACACGACAACACACGGAAGACCACGTTCCTGCCCAGTAGGCCATTTTCCTGCCCCCCAGAGCCCTAGGGAGCCTCCTAGGAGCCATCTGCTGCTGCCTGCCTGCCTGCTGCCAACAGAGCCCTGCCATTTGGTGCCTGCACATCAGCCATCTGCCAGGGTCCAGTTGCTGTGACCAACATTGCTGGAACAGACGACTCCCGTCTGGTGTTCCATCGCTCCACAGCCCAGCCCCAGGACCCAGTTGCCAACCCACACCTACCTCAGGTGGCAACCCCCCAGCAAAGAGGCAGAGGGCTGCCAGCTTCACTGCCAATGAAGTTGGCTTCCCGGTGGAACAAGTCCGGGGGCATTATGATACCCTCTTCTCACCATCACGTGCCGAAAAGGAAGGACAGAAGAGGATCTTGAAGGACATAGTGGGTGCCATCAACGCGGAGGGGGTGGCACCCTGTGGCATCAAACACATCCAGAAGCGCTGGGAGGACTACAAGATAAGGACCCTCAGGAAGGCCCGGTGCATCTTGGACGCAGCAGATGCAGTGGGGCGCCGGGTCCAACTTACCACCCAGCAGATGAGGGTCCTAGAGCGCATTCGCCCAGTGCTTTACCACCAGATCCTCAGGATGCAGGCCCGTCTGGAGTTGAGCGGTAAGTGCCCATGCATTCCCATTTAAAACAGTGCATGTTGCAGTGTGGTGGTAGTTAACTACTTGGCTGTATGTGTGACATGGGTCATGTATGGATGTGTGTGTGCAGGGACATGATGGTGCTGCATGTGAGTCCAGTCAGGTATGACCCACATGGATGGTGTATGTGTTACAATTCATCATGCGGAGCAGCATGCAGAATGCACACATGTATGCATGCCTGTGCCTGTACTGGGACATGTTTGGTGTGTGAGAGATGGGTGCTGCTGTCATGGACATGCATGGTGTACATGTCCGTGTGTCTGAGTAGTGTGTGAGTGACTGGTAAACCCCATGGATGCATGACACATGTCTGTGACGGTGTGCTGATTCTCTGATACAGCCTAGTCATCCTTGTATCCACTGTGTCTGGGGGTATAAAGGGCCAGATGCATGACCCTTAGGTGATGTGTTTGCATGTGATCAGCATGTCCCATGATGCATGTGAGTTTAAGCCCACCATTGGATGTTTCTACGGTGCCTTGGACATGGATGCAAATGTTTGTTGCATGTGCCATGCCTGTTTCTGCATGTGTGTTGCCTGCACTGATGCATGTGTTGTGGAGGGACATGATGGAAGTGACTTTGACAGTGTCACTCATGTGCTATTGCTTTGTGTCTAGGGGACTATTGTACAGTACCCTGATGTTCAATTTCTCCCTTTACACAACGGCGAGTGAAGAAGAGGGCATAGACGGCGCTGTGTAGGAAAGCAGCAGGGATGCCTCCCCCGGCAGGCGACGCAAGGCCCAGTCACCCTCCCAGGAAATGCTATCATCCGGGAGTGAGGGGACTGATGCCGTGTACGCCACTACGGCTGCAGCGTAAGGGGCAGGTGAGCCCCTGCAGGGGCTGGCGACGGCAGAAGACGGTGCAGAGACATCCAGGTTGGTGGTGTGTGCGGAGGAGGAGGAGGCCGCTTCAGAGCTGCAATTGGGGCCTGGTACCACTGGTGTAAGTGGTGCAGTCCAGGGGCAGGAGCTAGCACAGGTCACCGCAGAAGGGCCTGTGCATGTCACTGTCCCTGACACTGTGACTGCATCACCATGCACCAGCAGGAATGCTCCGTCCCAGGCCCGTCCGCAGGTAGGGGGGAGGTCCATGTCATCTCAAATCCTCCAAAAACATTAAACCAACAAACCAAGTTTTTCTTTCACACATTCACTAAATGACAAACAGCGTTTCCCTTTTATTTTTAAGACAACTATTTCATGCCAGATGACTGCCCAGCCAACCAGCCACCCGACATGAAAGCTCCAACCTGTTAGTGAATTTGAATACAGGAGTCTATGCAGGCTTGTTTTCAGCATTATACATATTGACTTGTAGCACTTAACATAAACCTGAATAAAAAGAGTCACCAGCAGTACTGCGCTGTTACTCACTGGAGCAGCAGTATTCATAGCCAGCACGGGTCACTTTAAAGTACAATCAACTTTTTAATGGCATTGACCCTCACCGGCAAACAATGTGTGATCCCGCTGCATGCACTTCAACTACGACACATACGTCATCGAGCCGACACAGGAAAATGGGCATGTCTCACAGCGTACTTATGTGCTGCAGCTAAAACATGTAGCATCCACCACCTAAAGTTTGATAGAAGTTCGTCACCCTGTAATCCAGACTTCCACTTCTTCTGGGTGGAAGGCTCATGCAGCATCTGTGCTGAGAGATCCTTTCCTTTATGCCTCCTGTGCTTCTTGAAACAGAAGCTGCCAACTGATAATGACAGGGTGGCTGGCCTGTCCCATCCCCAAGAAATTATCTATTACATTGTTGCAGAGTAGTGGTCTTACCATTGGTTCTTGCCCCTTGCCATCCACCCTTGGATTCTACACTGTGATTGGTTAGAGCTGATGCACCCAGGCCTGGGACTCGATTGAGTTTTCAGCTTGCTGTGCACCTCTTCAAGGTGATGTGAACAATTATGTGTCTTTATTGTAACTTGTGTGTACCACCTTTGCTTATGAGAATTTGCTCCTTATGTTGCAACGCTTGTTGCAGTCTCTATCTGTATTGCTGGGATCGGCTTCCCTTTCTCACCACAGAAGACTGTACGCTGTCTCGTCTGGCTGCATCACGTGTTTAGAGACCAAAAAATAGAACTCTGCAGTTCATAATTACAAGGATTTATTCTGCTTTTCGGCAGCTGGTCCCTTTGTCATCTGGAGATTGGAATGTGTCCTCATATCTCTGAACTTGGCTGTGAGCTTGTCTTTGGACAACTTGCTCTCTGTGCAGCCTGAATCAGCTTCTCTTCATCTCAGGCTCAGTGGTCTGAGGCCTGCTTTTCCTAAAACTGTATAATACGGTTTATACATTGTCCATGTAATACTATGTTCCGTATAGGTTAGCTATACGTGGTTCAATCAGGCTCCATATTCACTTCTGTATATCCATGCAAATGTTGGCTCTTAGCATCAGCTGACATGCCGCACATAGGATCACGAAATAAACAATCTTGTACTTTATACCAGTAAAGGATACAGATGTAAAAGGATACAGTATCCTGATGAGGTCTTCTTTCTAACTTCTATGATGATTCCTCAAGGAAAAAACAGTTTCCTTTGATTACACCCACTGCCCGATGGCAAACACGGCCAGAGTGAGGAATCAATTGAAAAGGAGAATAAATTAACACACTCTCCAATCTGTGTAATAGAAACAACAACGTAAGAATATAATACAAGTTGCCTTTATATTATCTCACTAATTTCCCCCCACTAACCTTAAATAGGAGTAGTTGGAATGAAGATCGAAATTCAATAATGTCCGGGTATACATCCACCAATAGACACAACGACAAGGAATGGGTAAGTTAGTAGGAAACTAATCCCGAACGGAACGAGGGTCGAACTAGTGTCGGGTAGGTGCACTTGGAAAACGTCCTCTAGTTCTGTGCACAAAGGTTAACACATGTTTTTGGCATCTTCATAATGTCCATAGTCAAAGTTCTTTTCCTGAAGTATGGAGTTAATTCACCCTATAAATGATCCTAGAAAGTAAAATATTCCCTACTGAGCTGTGTGCTCATATAATTGTGACAGTACTTCCCTCTCTGGAAGTAAGGTTAATTCAGCTTTGAGATGCTACTGCAAAATAAGATCTTCCCATCTGGAATGCGTACTCATTAATGGAGGCAGTTCTTTTTCTGTACTTGAAAACAAAAGATTATAAGAACATAGTAAAATAATAGACAGAGTTCACCTCCTTTAAGCGAGAAAGTATAAGCACTCCGAATACCCTTGAAACACACAAAATATGCGTCTTCAGCGACACGATAGGAAAACCCCCGAAACGAACGCATTCACCTGATTCCACTGGGGACAGGAAGCCTCTGCGTTCTTCTTGTCGATCGGCTTCCCACGAAGCGCCACCGTTAGGGAACAGGGTGAGTTGAAGATCTAGCCGGCGTGGCGGGAAAAACTTCTTCGGTTAATGCCGTAACTAGGAGATTGGATGAGAAGAAGGCTAATTCATGATATCCGGATATCCGGACTCAAATGGGGGCTCGACTCGGGAAATGAGTCACAAATGGCTTTAAAGCAGGAATGGACCAACGCAGGCAAAGTAGAATTACTGTGAGCAGGAACGTAGGTAATATCGTCAATCAGAACAGGCGAGCAATTAGATGAAGGCACCTAAATACGCTCAATGGTCACGTGTCAGAAGAATCTAAAGTTATCATGTGATCCTAGGTGGAAGTCAACGCCGTTTTGAGGGGAGTTTATTAAAGAGTCTCCACCTCGTATAGAGCGGCTTTGCTGCCGATCTGACAGCATACGAATTCCTGCTGCCAAAAGAAAGTGATCAAGGCATGACATAAGCAAGCTTTCTCAGGATCTCTTGTGCCTTGCGGTTCTGCGTTACTGCATTTGGTTAGTGTAAAAATTATAAATGCATTGTCAGTATTTATATGTATCTGTCCTCTAACTATAGAACTGTTTGCTTATGTTCTTCATGTATACGAGTGTGTGTTTGTGTGCTGCAGTGCAAGACTGCGAGTGTGCTTCATGTCTAATGCTGCTACGTCGTGGTGTCACTAATGACGTCAGTATCATGGTTTCTTGGTGCTTAGTCGAATCATTCCGTATAGGTGTTTTTGTCCATGATCACAGGTTCTTTTCCCACACATGGAAAGATTTACATTGTATTCGGTCTATATGGCTGGGTGAGGGGGTACCATTCAGTATACTTGTCAATCATTGGGGCACTCGGGATCTGTCCAAAATAAGATGGGTGGCTGTGAGCATTTCTGGCCTTTTGTTTTATGAACATTGGTGGGCGAAGTGGCATTCTCGGGACCACCCAAAACTCCCTCTTCAGTCCCCCCTCTGGTTAATCCATTGTCCACATCTCAATAAATTAATCCTGTAGCTCTTGGTTGCCATATTTTTGTAATTCCTCTGAGGTGTCTATAATAATTCACATGATCGTCAAAGGTCCATTACATATAACTGCACACTCCTTCTGGGTTGCACCACACCCATTTCCTTCGTTGTACGTCACATCGAATGGATTATCCAATTTCATTGCCTCAAGTGGGAATAGTGGACAGTTTGCTATTCTCTCTCTCAGCTTATCTCTTTCTTCCACTATTTTGTCTTTTGCTCCTCCTACGTTCACATTCATCAGGATCATTTTTTCCAATGGTCTCCTCTGCTGTCTTTCGGCACTGAGTGAGGCAGATATATCCCACACACATTTTCACCCCTGCCAATATTAGTGCTCCCAATATCAACCTCAGCCCATCTGACAGCCATGAAGGCATCCATGACCATATGTATGCTATCCAGCTCCGGTCCTTTCCAGTCCACTTAGCTTCTTCCTCAATCGTGGCATGCCTCTGAGATAGCTGGGTTATCACTTGTGTCAGTGTACTGTTATCTTCGTCATTGGCAGGTGCGTATGTACAACAGGAAATCCCAATTTGTGCGCAAACGCCTCCTGCCATTGCTGCTCGGAGCTCTTCCTTTATTGTGTTGAAACCATTCACTGTGGAATTTATCATTACCATCAGCTCCCAATGGATAGTCTGCAGCAATTTCGCAAGTGTATATGTCTGACCATTTAAAAAAAAAAAGGTATTGTGAATTTATAATGCGCCTACAGAGCAAATGGTGTTTCAAGGTGCCACAAGACAAAAGAGGGCGTAGGGAAGAGGGATGAATGATAAATAAACAGTCATTTGGATTGTGCAAGTGCATTAACAAGAAGTGCAGGGAATTGGGGGGAAAGTGCCGTCAGAGTAGAATGCATTAATGATAAGATCGGAAGGGAAGAGTGGAGAGCATGCAAGTGCTGGGGAGAATGTGGGGGAAGAGGGCCTCTGGGCTTGGTGAGTATTACAGGGAGGCCAGGTGGACATGTGCCAGGGGAAAGCAGGGAGAGCAGGGAATGATGGTCCTCATGCTAATTGCGAGGACGGGGTTGGATCGCACTAGGTAGGGGTGTAGGGCCCACCAGGCTACTACAAGGAGAGGGAGCCCAGTAGGGCAAGTGCAGGTTTGTGGGTGTCAAGGGAGAGCAAAGTGCTGAGGTAGACAGGCGAGGAGGGCCTGGTACCCTGTATGACTCAGAAGGAACCAAGCAGCCAGTCAAAATGTGGCAGAGTGGGACATTAGCTGGGGAGAGGGAGAGGGATGGATGAAGAGAAAATGAGGGTCTTGAGGAGCTTCTGAAACTTAATGAGATCTGGCTGAAGCTTGAGAGGGGCATGGAGGCCATTCCAGAGGTAGGCTCCTGCGGACCCCTGACTGTCTGCTTGGAAAAGCATCTGATCTTCAGAGAGTTGGCGCTAGAAGACCAAAGGACTCTAGCTGGGAGTTATTTAGGGAGAGAGAGTTGGAGGTAACAGAGACCCAGGTCCCAGAAAGCCTTACAGATGATCAGAGGGTCTTCAACTTAATCCCCGCAATGACCAAAACCAGTGGAGAGATTTTAGGGTTGGAGAGATGGAATCCCTGGGCTTGAGGGCAAGGACAAGACTTGCAGTCCTATTCTGTATTAGTTGAAGGGGGCAATGGGAGGATTTAGGCAGATTGAGCAGGAGGCTGTTGCAGTAGTCCAGCCTAGGGAGGACCAGAGCTGCGGAGACAATGAGTTTCTGAGGGAAGGTGAGGAAAGGGAGAATGACTCTGAGGAGGGATAGCTGCAAGTGAGCCTTCTTGGCAAGGTCCCCGATATGAGGAGAAAAGGAGAGAGCAGAGTCAACAATGACACCACGTTTTTTTGTCTTACAAGAGGGGGAGGGGGCCCATGGAGGGTGGGCAGAAAGTAGGAGGGAAGGAGGGTGCAAGGGTCCCAATGAGAAGGATCTCATTCGTACAGACATTAAGGCAGAGATGGTTAGCAGTGAAAGACCCTATGTACATCTGTAAAGCAAATGAAACCATCAGACATGGAGTAAAGCAAATACAACATTTTATTTTCACTCGAGTGGTCTCATGTTCAACCATGGGTGTTGCTAGGTCTGGAAAAGACACAGGGCTATGCTAATGTCAGGACTGTCAGGACTTGGGCCTAACTAGCCTATTGGTTGTAGCTCCTGAGATTCTATCCAGGGCTACAACCAAAAGACCAGGGCTATACCCCCCTTGGAACCCCCTAGCAACCCCTGTGGGTTCAACCACAAACTGTATCTCAGGGAGAGTAATGAAGTGAGCAATTTACAGAAGAGAAATCTCTTATTTTATACAGCGTGGCTCCCTAAAGCTATCAGTGGCCCAGACATTTTATGGTTTTCTGCTATTTACAGAGATTCTGAGAAACATACATTTGTCAGCAGTTTTTTGCTTGATCACCCTGACCATAAAATATAACAGGCAATTTTCAGACGAGGAGACATTCCCACAGTTCCTATCTATATGCGACCGAAGTTTACTCTGAAGTTCGAGCTATGCTTTGTTTAAGATAAGCCTTTCCTGTTATTGCATGTTTGACTCTTCTTTGCGCGTTCTTAGGTCCTCCCCCATGGCATACAATCGACAAAATGGATTCCTCTGAGGAGAAAATATGGAGTAGCATAAGGCTAACCTGATAATATGTATATTTTCACAGCAGTACGCCATGCCTGAATAGCAGTCAGACAGTCAGGAATGAGAGATGAAGAAGAGGAGGAAGTGGAGGAAAGCTTGAAGGGGAGCTGCATGTCATCTGCATGACACCGGAAGTGAGGAGAGAAGGCAGAGAGAATATGGGCTAGAGGGGCAAGGCATATGTTGAAAAGCCATGGTGAGAGGGTAGAGCCCTGAGGGATGCCACAAGTGGAGAGAATGATAGGGGAGAGAAAAGGACAGACTTGAACCTGGGAAGGTCGGTCAGAGAGGAAGGAGGTCAACAAATCCAGTACCAGGTCCATAATGCCAAGGGTATCATGGAGCCGCTTTACAAGGGTATCATGATTGACCGTATCAAAGGCACAGGAAAGTTCAAGAATAATGAGAATGGAAGGAGAGTTGGAATTGAAATTTGATCGCAGGTCTTGATGGGTGTTCAGGCATGCAGTGTCTGTGCCCCTGGCAGCTCTGAAGCCAGACTGGTGGTCGTGGAGGCAACCAACAGAAATGTGGTGGATCAGCTGGAAGATGGCCAGTTTATCCAGGAGTTTGCCCAGGAAGGTGGTTTATTTGTTTAGTTTGTTTGTTTTATTAGTTGTATTGCGCACCAGACCCAAGAGTATCAGGGCTCATTGCATAAGACAGTTTACAGCTTGGTTACATAACAGTTTGAACGCATGCATAATACAATAACTATAAATAGCAGAGCAGATCAATGATATACACACACAAAGTTCCAGGATACACACTAAAGAAGCCCTGGAAGTGCAGCGAACCCTATGGGTCAGTGAGGATGTACAAATATACAAAGTTGGCCAGGCGAGGATAGGCAGAAAAAATCGGTCACAGTTGGTATAAAAGCCTGCCCTTATTTGTCAAGGTCTTTGATCTCCCTTATGAGGTTCTGTCGGAATTTAAGGTAAGGTTGATCTGTTCTCAGAGGAGGAAGTAGGGAGTTCCAGAGTTGAGCTGCTTTGACCTGGAAGCTGCATCCTCCAACTCTGGCGAGTTTGAATCTAGGTAATGTGATGCAGTCAGTGTTAGAGGATCTGGTGGGTCTTGTAAGACTTGGTCTAGAGAGACTCTCAAAGAGATAGCAAGGTGCAGTGTTGTTTAGATATTTATATACAAGTGAAGGAACTTTTAACTGGGTTTTCTCATAAGTCGAAAGCCAATTGTTAGCTCTTCTAGTTTCAGAGATGTGGTCTCTCTTGGAGATTCCTAGTTCTGCTCTGAGAGCGTTATTCTGAAGGAATTGGATTCTATTGGTGGTTGCGTTGCTGGCACCAATGTAGAGAAGGTTGCAATAATCCAACATTGAGAGAATGAGTGCTCTGGCAAGGGTGATGCAACTGTTAGACAGGAAAGGTTGCCTGCTCTTATCAGTTTGCAGGTGTATGCAGTGGCGGAAGCCATCGCATTGACTTGTTTATTGAAGGATAAGATAGAATCAAGATTAAAAACCTAAGGTTTTCACATCTTGAGCGGTGGTAATAATGTTGTTATCAATATTGAAGGTGGAATTGTTGTGTGCCAGTTTTGTAAGGGTGATGGAGGTGCCCAAGATGATTATCTCCGTCTTATCATCATTTAGGCATAGTCCATCCATGCCTGAATGATGAGATACACCCTATTCACCAAGGCCAAATCCTTGTCATAATCACCCATAAGAGGTAGGAGAATCTGAGCATCATCTGCATGGTTAGTGTAGGTGATAACAAGAGAATCCAGATCATTGAAAAGGGGTTTAGTGAAAATATTGTATAGGTTGGGTGAAACACAAGGACCCTGGGGTACTCCACATGTAATAGTAATGTGGTCTGCTGCCGCCGTGGGGGAGAAGATTCTCATGATCCTTTTGTTGAGAAAGGATTGTATCCAAGCTCTGGCTTCTTCAGAAAAGTGGGCAGCCAAATCTAGATCCCTACATGTGACCTTGTGGTCGACAAGGTCGAATACAGATGATAAATCCAAGAGGAGGAGTAGGGTGGATTTCCCTTTATCCCTAAGCTCATCAATCTGGGCCTTTAGGCCTATTAAGGCTGTTTCAGTCCCATGCTGGGTTCGGAAACCAGTCTGGCGTGCTCCTAACAGGTGTTTAGCTTCCAGGTGTTTTTGTATTTGTAGCTATGCCATTTTGTCTATGATTTTTAGAAGAAAGGGCACTGTTGTAATTGGGCGGTAGTTTGTAGGTATGGCAGGGTCTAGCGTCTGTTTTTTAAGTAAAAGGTGCACCCAAGATTCTTTAAGGTTACTTTGTATGGATCCCGTGCCAAATGAGGCAATAATAAGTTCCGAAACGAAAGGAACCAAGTCTCTGGCTGCATCCTTTATGAGTTGGGCTAGGCTAATGGAGATATGGCAGTAGTTAGCTTGGCAAGAGGGGTCAGCAGAAGGATTTTTGAGGGGTGGGTGAACATGGGAGTGCTTGAGGGGTAGGAAGGTGCCATTGGCAAAGGAGTGGTTGCAGAAATCAGCCAAGGCTGGAGCAAGGGATGCATTGTTGTCCTTGATAGTTCTGGAGGTGCAGGGGAGCATCTGTTTGGTGGAGATTTCATTCAGAGGACTTGTCTAGAGATCTCATACAGTGGTATGGGCGAGAAAGAGGAGAGTAGGAGGGCAGGAGTGCGGGGGCCCAAGGGAGGCCTGAGAACGGGTGGGGGAGAAGGGAGGGGTGAATTGGAGAGTCAGAACAGGATGTCCTGAGTTTTGGTTATGAAGTGAGAGATCAGTGCAGAGGGTCTGGGATAGCAGAGGAGAGCTGGAGACTGCAGAAGGATTGATGAGTTTCTTTCAGATTTCAAACAGTTCAGCCATGCTGTTAGTGCTGGTAGCTGTCCCAGAGATTCAGGGTTGGATGTCAGTGATGTCATCAATGACATTTGTGATGTCATCTTTGATGTTCTGGGTGTTATTCTTAGCAGTGTGTGGTGGTGGCGCAAGTTATGGTTGTTTAGCTTACCATAACTGGCGAATTTCTGTTTTTTTTTTTTCGATTTTACTTGAAACCATAATGTCCCTTTAACAAAGTTTTTTCTTTGAATTTCATAGGTTTTTATTAGTCCAACATAACCATAACGTCCCTTTAAAAAAGAGTCAATGAATTTCAAAGGTTTTTATTAGTGCAAGTTAACCATAAGGTCCCCTTAACAAAGTTTTTTCATTGAATTTCATAGGTTTTTATTAGTGTAACTTAACCATAACACCCCTTTAACAATGTTTTTTCAGTGAATTTCATGGGTTTTTACCAGCGCGTGCTATTTTCCTACAACTTACTAATATCATGCTTAACAAATATAGCAATGTTTGTGTAAAATTTACAAAGTGTCACCTTAAAACTCTGCCATTTCCCACCTTCTAGAATAATTTTTAACACTTCTATACACTTTTTGCAACTATTTCAACTAGTTTTGCATTTGTAGACGTCTACAAACATCTGACTTCCTTGCGGACCTTCCGGACAGTGCCACATGACCATACGCTGGCGCGCGGCATGATGACCTGTCCGAGAACCCATCCGCTGTTCACGATAAGGTCTCTGCTTTGCGGGCAGTTCAGAACTGCATTTTCTACTGATCTAGGAACTTTGAACTTCAAATTTCCCTTGCACATCTCCAACACCTATTCATACTCATTATCCATTAACAATCTAGTACACAGTACATACGTTGAGCAAAATAGCTATTTATCTTAAAATGACATCAGCTAATGCCATCCCTCCTCCCCAAGAGCCACCACCACTGCTGTAATCAGGGAGCATGAGAAACACTGCCCCCTACCTTCGAGATAGCACACACGCGCAACATTTTCCCTTGTCCACCTAACCCTCCATATTAGTGTTTGGTTCATCTTCCCTCATTTCCCTCCCCACCGTTCGTTCTCAGCTCTCCTGCAAAGATTAATCCATCCAAAAACAATTGAAGACATATTCCTTTAGGAACCACCTTTTACAGTTAAAAAATAGAACTAAAAAAACATGTATAGACTCCATCTACTTTATATTTCTCAGTAAAGTAAATAGACTCAATGAGATTTTCCAACATTTCCATTTGCATTTTGTGTTATGCTAATGGGAATATAGTGGCGTTCATTCTCCGTTCCAGGGTTTCAGCCCAAGCGAAGCGAGGGTGGATAACGAGGTCTCTGGACCATTATCCCCCCATTCCAGCCCCTGAAATGGGGGATGAAGGCCATTAGCACCCTAGGTTCCCAAAGCAGGATCCCGGGGTGCTAAAAAAGAGGACTTTTCTTCCTACACCGTGACGCCTTCAGCATCCCGGTGTAGGAAGGAAAATACCTTTTCAAGATGGCCACCATGGAAAGGACAGGCGAGGGTTCCATACAGGGCCCTTCTTCACTTTCCATAGCAGCCTGCAGAAGGCACAAATTGAACCCTATGACCATATTACCATGAGCACATTTTTCTTCCCTTTCAGATCTATCCTAATTTCGAATAAAGCCAGTTCCAGGTGGACATGTCCACTTTAATCCTATGTTTTGTCCCTTGTGGTCATGGCCACTAGCCAGATTGTCCGGATCATGATCTTATTCCATGACCCGGACAATCTGGCCACTGCCCATGGCCAGAGGCTACCCCTCAGTCACTAAAGGTATACTGCTATTTTTTGTAGCTACATTATGAAACTTGCAAATAATAAAACACTGGCACATTTGCAAAACCATACTTGTAGGTCCTTACCAATGCTCCTTACACAAGTTTGCTGGAAATCCACCCATGTTTTATTTTTTCAAAAGTGTCAAATGTGTGCACATACAGTCGTCATATAACCTAGCCCCCACTTGACAAAATCCATTCAGACTTCACAAAACCATCTATATCTAGATCTATAATATTTTTGCAAATCTTTGTGTAGATTTATCAAATGGCACCTCATTTATAAGCCTTTACAATATTTTGGGACCCCCCCTCTAATTTTTCCCCCTCATGACAGAATCACAAATACTCACACAGAATCAGGTCAGAAATATAGATGCAGATGAAATATTCATGCAGTTCCATTACGTGGCGTCAAAGTTATAAGCCATCCAAGAACGGCATTTCACCAACCCTGTAATGCTGAGGTGTTCGCAAACTTTACAGGACTGTTCGTGAACATCCGAACTGTTTGCGGACCTATGCGGCAAAAACACCCATTTCTTTTGCTTCTTGCAGCCATATCCCATCCCATCCTCATCACCCCTCACCTCCCCAGAGATTATATGATAAGTTTGACAAGTGCAATGTTGTATTTTTTTATATGTTTTTACCGCTCCGCAGACACCAGCCGCTATCCGCGAATCCAAGATGGCGGGCATTTCTAAAAATTTGACGCACTTCACGCTCTTCACCACCCAATCAGCAAACACGTTGCAAGTCCGCGGACATGACGCAAGCCGATTAACCAGTGTCCTGTCCATGGAGCGAACAGGGAAGTGTGTCCGCGGAGCCGAGATAGATATCACTAATTTTTTGTGACCTATTTTTTGGTCATTTTAAAAAAAAAACTACTGGACGGATTCTCACCAAATTTACAAAAGCACGCTTTTTGGACCAAGCCGCTGCTACTGCCGTGAATTTGGTGAAAATCCGTCCAGTGGTTTGGGCTGTAGATGTGAGCAAAGTTTATTCCCCGTTCAGTCTATGGGAAAATAATACATTTTGGGACCCCATCTATAACTT
Source organism: Ambystoma mexicanum (assembly GCF_040938575.1). Classification (NCBI taxonomy): domain Eukaryota; kingdom Metazoa; phylum Chordata; class Amphibia; order Caudata; family Ambystomatidae; genus Ambystoma; species Ambystoma mexicanum. Next base: position 1,057,135,659 of record NC_090922.1, on the reverse strand, counting down.
TGCCCCCCCTGGACCAAACCTCACCAAACTTTGCAGGAAAATTCAGAGTGGTCCATATGCTTTTTTTTCCAAAGTTTGGTGTGGATTCGTCCAGCGGAGCCCAAAAAGTGCTCTTCCTATGGGTTTAGCAACTTAACCATAACTACATGGCCACTACCGTGGGCCGTGTAATATATATTACACAGCCTGCGGTAGCAGCCGTGTATTTATGGTTAAGATGTTCAAGCCATAGGAAGAACACTTTTTGGACAGGCTTATAACTTTGGCGCCATTTGCGGAAACCTTACCAAACTATTCAAAAAAGTATATGGCCACCTCCGAATGATTATGCAAAGTTTGGTGCGGTTTTGTCATGGGGGATAACCTTATAGGTGGTCCCTAAACTTCTCCTAGACATAATGGAAAAAATGTTTTGCTCATGCCTATAGCCCAAACCGCTCAATGGATTTGTACCAAACTTGCGCGAGGAGCAGCGGCTCGGTCTTGAAAGCATGCTTTTGCAAATTTGGTTGTTTTTAAAATGGCAAAAAAGTAGGTTAAAAAAAATGAGTACTGATTCGGTGTCCGCTGACACTTCTGGACCAATCAGAGAGCCGCATGACATTCATGGACGTTGTACACGCCCACTGATTGGTCAATTAAAAACATGAGATGCATCAAAACCTTTGAAAAGGACGCCATGTTGGTTTCACAAACTGCACCCGTAGTTGGCAAACATCGTGGTAAAAAACATATTAAAAAACACATTACACTTTTCAAACTAATTAAACAATGAGTTGGGTTGTGAGGGGTAATGGGATATGGGCATAAAAAGCCAAATATCATGTGTTTTTTCATCTCCGATAAATGCAAACATCTCGGATGTTCGTGGACATCCATGCATATTTCTGCATTACAGGGTCGGTGAAAAGCAATTTATGGTTGGCTTATAACTCAATGAAACTGCTTGAAATGTTGTGATATCATTTAAGATCCAACTCCAAATGGTTCTGCAGAGTTTGGTGCTGTTTTGTATGCCAAGAGGATGAAAAATTAGAGGGGGGTCGGGTCCCAAAATGTTTGAACGGATTATAAATTTGGTGCCGTTTGACGGATCTGCATCTAAAAATAATTTTAGACCCAACTTTGAATGTCTCTGCAAGGTTTGGTGGGATTTTGTAAAGTGGGGGATAATTTATATGAATATTCTTTGACACTTTTGACAAAATAAAACATGGACGGATTTGCAGCAAACTTGTGCAAGAAGCATTGACAAGGACGCGAAAGCATGTTTCGCAAATGTGTTTTATTTTTTGGAAAAGTGTAATAATGTAGGTACAAAAAAATGATATACTTTAGGTGACTGAGTTATAGCCGGTAGCCATGGCCAGTGACCAGATTGTCCAGGTCATGGCCAAAGGCCTGGGCAATTAGCGACTGGCCATGACCACGATGCACCGGCAATGCGGTTAAAGTGGGCATGGTCGCTAGGGACCGGCTATATGGTAAAGTGTTTTGAAATCAGCATAGGTTTGAATGGGAAAACAAATTCTTCTCTTGGCTACAGCTAGAAGTGCTGGACGGTATTGCAGCAAACCTGCACGAGGAGCATCAGCAAGGACCTGACAGCATGGTTTTACAAATCTGTGTTTTACTTTTTGAAAATGACAAAATGTAAGTACAAAAAAAAGATATATAACTTTGGAGCCTGGACAGTGGGCTTGGCACTCGGCAAAGAGAAATGTCTGCCCTGATTTGAGCATGCCCCATGGATTTTGGAGTCTGGCGATGGCTGCAAGTCATGAGGACTGGACATTGGTCACATTATCGGGGTATAGTGGACACTGGACTAAGATGTAGGCTAGGGGCAGTGGATAATGGGGGTGGTTTGGTGGAGCAGGGGCTATGGTCGAGGCTCATGCCCTAGGCAATTCAACCATGACTTGCATCCTCAGCATGCACTGCTGATGACAACAAGAATCATTATGCATTGCAAAAAGTATGTTTTTTAATGGAGGTCCATAGTTCTTTCATACATGTTAAAAGAGTAATTATTAATAACTTCTATACAGTGATGTAACATCATGACACATTTTCACTAATACATATATATGAAATTCAGTGAAAAAAACGTTTTTTAAAGAAACGTTATGGTTAAATTGCAGTAACAAAAACATGAAATTCAGTGAAAAAACTTTGTTAAAGGGACGTTATGGTTAAGTTGCACTAATGAAAACCTATGAAATTTGGTGAAAAAACTTTTGGGGATGCTATGGTTACAAATAAAATCGAAAAATCACTATGCAACCATAACAGAAACAATGCATGCAGTATGGATTATAGAATTTAAGTATTCTTAAACTGGTATGCTGTGGTAGTACAATGATAAGTAAAAGCATATCACATTCTTGAGAATTGTATTATATGTGTGGGACCTGCTTTTTGTTCTATGTATGTGCATTATTACCTCAGGGCAAACCCTAGGGAAAAGAACTTCTGAGTATTGCCCAAGGACAAGCTCTACATGGACATTACCTTTATAGTATATGTATCATGGTTTCAATTAAGTAAAACCACATTAAGTCTTCATCTTGAAATCAATGCTGTCACTGAACAAAAACAACCACTCCAAATACATGATGTAATTGATGATGACATTTGTGATGTCATATTTCATGTCCTGGGTGATAGTGTAGCAGTGCAAGGCAGTGGCGCGTGTCATGGTTGCATAATTTACCATAACTGTTGAATTCCCTGGGTTTTTCAATTTTACTAAATTTCATAGGTGTTTGTTACTGCAGCTTAACCATAACGTCTCTTTAATTTGTTCCCCTGAATAAATATATATTCAATGAAAAACTTTGTTAAAGGAATATTATGGTTACACGTAAAGCCGAAAGACCCCAGGCATTCACCAGTTATGGTCAGCTAAGCAACCATAATTCGCGCCACCACAATTCACTGCTAAGACAAACGCCCAGCACATGAAAGATGGCATGGCAAATGTCATTGATGACATCACTAATGACATACATAAAAGTGGCAGTATGGATGGACAAGTGCCAAGGGATATCAATGTGGGAGGCCACTAGCTAACTACTGGGGCAGAGGAGTCCCAAGCGTGGGGTACATCTTAACCACCACAAACCACTCAGAGAGAATCGTTTAAAAAAATACATCTCGTATGGGGATACAGACCTTCCTGTTATATATACATTAAGGTATCACACAGAACAAGGAGAGGAAGAGGTCGTTGATTGTTAAGTAGTTTTACAAAGCTATCATTGTGATGTTCCCTAATGCAAATCCTAGCCAAAATCACCCCCTATCCCTTTAAGGTTTACTAGCCCTAGGTTTTGGTGGTGTACCGCCTATCTAACAGGATAGAAAGAAGGGGAAACTAACCCTTTTACTACAATGAATAACACATTTTCGCTAAAAAACACAACCTGGGATCCAATCCCATGAATGTACTTGTGGTAAAACAGTTAACCGGCAAGTATTAAATAAATGGTGCACTACCATGTTTTATTCACCCTCCACGAAGTGTGCTCTACCTAACCATAAAATATTTCTCTTAAAAAAACAGTGTAAGAAGACACTCTCTTATGATTTGATTATTTTTTCTTTATATGTTAACTACTTTCTTTGCTTTACCAAGGTATTTCTCACAATAAAATCATAAGTGTTATTGCATTTTTATAAAGAAGATAAAAATGGCAAAGAAAAACATAACCAATCTAGTGTCATCTAGACACTGGTCATTCAAAATTGTTATTTCCAGGCCTGTATCTCGAAAACTCAGAGATATCTGCGAACATTCTGGTCGACCAGTTTCGATGACATCGCTATTGATGTCATCTTTAGGACCAATTTCTTTATCACAATGCGGGTAGTCATCTACCTGTCAGATACGGTGTGGAAGCCAACCCAACCTAGGAAGTAGAATCGAAAAATGACCAATTTTTATCCGGGTTTTGTGTAGGGAACTCATTTCTAATATACGCACTATGTGTTTAAAACAATATAATGTTCAAAGACATTTTACGTTATGCCCCTCTACCACAAACAGGGAACACACCACAGACAGATATTATTCTCTCATTTTTCCATTTCTTGGGACCGGAAGCAATTCATAATAAAACCCACCTGTATGCCTAAGTCTCCAATTTCATCAACTAAACTAGCTCTTTAACATCATGGTTCATAAACCCAATATTTATGCATCACAACCATTAATCTGGTACATGTTTGTGCCCTTTCCATCTGATTTGCTAGACACAGATGTCAAGTTGTATTTCCAAATGGAATCAGAAAAAGAAAGGTATACCCATTAGTGTGAAGAAACCCACCATCTTAGTCAGTATAAGTATCTCAAAGTGACTAGTTTACTGTTTGTAGCTGCTAAGTATCGATCACCTAATGGGGCGTTAATGTTATGCACTTCTATGTCTCATGGGACATCCCCATACTATCTGAAACCGCCCGGGATATATCCACCTAGAATCCTGAGTGTTTGAGAAAGCTCATACATTCACGTATGATTTGCTCAGTAGCGCATCTTATTCACACATTTCCTGTTTTTTCTTGGGTATAGCCACTCAAAATAGTGCAGCTGTATATGTCCATTCGACCACGGTCTGGCAGGTTTTGTTTCCGTGAGTTATGAGCGTTCTTACCATGTCCAGGTTTCGGAATGTGCATGATGTCACTTTCCCGCCGAAGAATGAATTGCGGCCATTCAACAATTGCAAAGCTTGGCTATATTGGCATCCTTTATATGGATGTCCACAATAGAAATTAATGGTGAATTTGGGTATTACAATAGTTGTAAAACTAAATAATAAACATTAGTTTTCCATTAATTCTATACCAAACTAGTTAGTATTCAGGTATCCAGTATATTATTTGGATACCTATCTGGTACCATTCAATACAATAATAATATCATCTATGTATCTTCTCCATATAATGACATTGCCATCAAATTCATTATTGGTGAGTGCACAAGTTTTTTCAAATTGTCCCTTGAAAAGGTTGGCCAAGGGGGGGAATATTTCGCCCCCATTGCCAACCCCTTTGTCTGTAGGTAGTAAACATCATTGAACAAAAAATCATTGTGGTTGAGGGTGACTCTCAAAAAATTCTTTATCATCTCAATGTGTCGTAGGTATGAATCAAGAAACTCTTTGTAGGTGTAATCTATTGCCTCGATTGCTCACTCATGATCTACAGGCATATATAACACCTGAATATCTAGAATAGCCAGTGGGTATCCTGGCTGCCACTCAATACCTTGTAAGAACTGCAGGACGTGTGTACTGTCCCTTATATATTATGGTAGTTCCAAAACATGTCCTTTAATGGCATTGTCTATATATTTGGAAAAACCCTCCATAGCCCAACCAATACCACTCATGGTAGGGCGTACTTCGTGTAGCATCTCATATTCTTTGTGAAGCTTTGGTAAAACATATATAGTTGGCATAGTTGGCTCGTCATACGTAAAAATCCCTCTACCATGCCACTTGATTATTATGTTCTGTAAGTTTTGTACTACTTTTCTAGTAGGGATTCTTATACGTTTCTTCTAGCATACTGGTGACTGGAGATGAGATAAACCCATGCTAATGTAATCTTCCCGATTGAGTATCACCACATTGCCAACCTTGTCAGCCTCTTTTATCACTATGCTGTTGTATTTTGAAAGTGATTCTAAGGCTAATTGCTCCTGTATCGTCAAATTAGCCAATGATTTTTTTTTTAGCTTTTATGTTTCTTATCTAGGTGTTTAGTTTAGTTTAGTTTAGTTTATTATTGATAGGGCGCGCCATACCCTGGGGCATCAGGGCGCACAAAACAGGAATATGCTCAACTTAGTTACAGGTACATGTTAAGTAGGAACAGTACAGGGTCATCATACAATTTACAGTAGGCGGATACATACAAGGGCGGATCTAAGTCCAGAAACAAAGTTTTGCAGGTGCAGGTATTCTTGAGGGGAATATAAAATAATAATATATACAATAATAATAAACAGGCACCAGGAACATTCCAGTGCAGGAAGAGAGAGGCGGATTCAAATATCCTGGTAAAGGGGTGCAAGTAGAACTTCAGGTTAGTTCGCCAGTGGATACAGTCAAGTCAAGCAAGTCAGGGTAGTTAGGTGTCATTTGCTCTCAACCAATTGGTCAAGTTCTGCCTGAATTTCGCAAAGGGCTGGGGTTCTCTAATGCCATGGGGTAGTGAGTTCCACAGCTGCGCAGCCTTGACTGGGAAGCTGTGCCCTCCGATAGTAGCGAGTTTAAATTGCGGGACTTGTAGGCAGTTCGCGTTCACTGTTCTTGTGGGTCTGGTCGAGGTTCTTAGATATAGCCTGTCCTTGAGGTAGGGTGGTGCTTTGTTGTTGAGGCACTTCTGGGTAAGTGAGACAATTTTGAGTTGAATTTTATCAGAAGTGGATAGCCATTTATATTCTCTTCTTACAGAAGATATATGCTCCTTTCTGTTAATCTTGAGAGCTGCTCTCAGGGCATTGTTCTGGAGGACCTGGATTGTATGGATAGTCTGTTTATTAGCCCCAATGTATAGTCCATTACAATAATCCAATTTGGATAGTATAAGGGCTCTGGCAAGTGTGATGCAACTGTCTGTAGAGAGGAATTGTTTGCTGGCTCCAATGAGTTTGCATGTCTATGCAGTAGCTGAGGCTAGAGAGTTAACTTGTTTAGCAAAGTTCAAGGTGGCATCTTGGTAGAAGCCTAGGGTCTTCACTTCCTTCGCTACTTTTATGTTATTACCATCGATAATGAAGTTGGCATAGTCGGGGCTGAGTTTGGATATGTATGTCGGGGTGCCTAGGATAATGAGCTCAGTTTTGTCATCGTTCAGGCATAAGCCGTGTGTGGCCATCCATGCCTGAACGATGCTGTAGATTTTATTCACTAAGTCCAGATCCTTGACGTAATCTCCTGAAAGCGGAAGGAGGATCTGGGTATCGTCTGCGTAATTGGTGTAGGCGATACCCAGATGATCCATTTCGTCAAAGAGCGGCTTTGTGAATACATTGTAGAGGGTGGGTGACACACAAGATCCTTGAGGTACACCACATGCTATGGGGATCGGGTCTGCTGAGGCTGATGGAGAGAAGACTCTCATAGTTCGGTTACTAAAGAAAGACTTGATCCATATTATGGCCTCTTTAGAGAAGTGGGCTGCAGAGTCTAGGTGGCTACATAAGACTGTATGGTCGACTAAATCAAATGCTGCTGAGAGGTCTAACAGGAGGAGTAGGGCTGCTTGGCCATTGTCTCTGCATTGATCTATTTGGGCCTTGAGATCAATTAGGCTGTCTCAGTCCCATGCTGTGGGCGGAATCCGGATTGGCGGGTTCCGAGTAGGTGGTTGGATTCAAGGAAGTTTTGTATTTTCATGTATGCCACTTTTTCTAAATTTTTTAGAAGAAAGGGCACGGTCGTGATGGGCCTGAAGTTAGTGGGAATGGCCAGGTCAAGGTTTTGCTTCTTTAAAAGTGCCAGTACCCAGGACTCTTTTAAGTTATTCGGTACAGTACCTGTGGTAAAGGATGAGTTTGTGAGTTTAGTTATGAATGGCGATAATTCTCTCGCAGCATCCTTAATCAGTTGGGCAGGGCATTGATCGCCTTTACAGTTGGACGGTTTAAATCCCAGGATAACTTTTTCGACCTCAATGGTCGATACCTTGGAGAAGCAGAAGCGTGATTCTCGTTTGGGTTTAGGTGGTGGCGCTATAGTCTGCGGGATATGAGGCGTAAGAGATGCTTTTTTGAGGGCAATTTTAGTTTGTGGGTTAGCTACTTTGTTGGTTAGGGCAGACTGTATGCTAGAGCACCATTTTGGATCCTTGGTGCAGTCTTCTTGGGGAGCAATAGGTGTTTCCAGTTCTTTCAGAATGCTGAACAATTCTCTGACACTAGATTTAGATTGAGATATTCTGGTATTATACGTTTCCTGTTTGGCTAGTAGGATGTTTTTCTTGTATTGGGAAGATGCCTTGGCGAGGTTGAGTTTATTTTCAGCTGACGGAGAGAGTCTGCAAATAGTTTCAAGTTGTCTTTTAATTAGCCTGAGATTTTTTAGATGAGGAGTGAACCATGAGTTAAGATGTTTTTTCGGTTTACTGTTCCGTAGTTTGAGCGGAGCTATCTGGTCAAGGGGTGTATTAATAGTTTCATTAAATTGTTCAACTAGCACATTGGGATCCATATTGAATGGGAGCGAATTCAGTTGTGGTAGTATGATGGGCAGCAATTTTTCCGCTGTCGTACGTTTTTTGTTCCTCGTGGGCATAGGAGGGGCAAATGAGGACTGGGCCGTGGCCTAGTTCGTTGCTACTGTAAATAATAGTAGATGGTGGTCAGTCCAGATCTGGGGTACAGTGTCTGTGATGGTTACTTCACAGTTGTGTTCCGCTATCGAGTGGGAAGGTTAACTTTCTGGGAGAATCCCAGTTCTTTTAGGATCAAGGCAGTAGCTGTAGACTGGATATCCTTAACGTCATTGTAGCCTAGGTTGAAGTCTCCTAGCACTATTGTTTGGGAGGTGTTTTTTAAGTTATTCAACAGGGTTGTAGAGAGATCCTCAGCGAAGGTTCCAATAGGACCTGGAGGTCTATAGATAAGGAAGAGGTTTAATGTTTGGGTGCTAGCGGAGGCAATTTTGACCGTGAGGCATTCACAGGATTTCATAGTGGGGGTTGTGGTAATTCTCATGTCTAGACTGATCTTGGCTATGATAACTAGACCACCACCTCGAGAGGGTGTGTCTGTCTGCTCGTAAAATGGTATAGTTGTCGGGGACTGCTAATGATAGGGCAGGGATTGCCGCATCATGAAGCCAAGATTCTGATATAGCCAGGAAATCGAGGTTGTCTGCCTGAATGATATCTGAGATCTCTGTTGCGTGTGCGACTTGAGACCTAGCGTTTATAAGCGCACCTTTGAGATGATGTTTGTGGCTTTCAGAGTTGGGGTGCGTGGTACTGAGTCTAGCTATAGCAGTAGGTTTGGTGCAGTTTTGTATGGGTCTTTTGGGATTGCAATATTTCCTAGTATACTCTACAGTAGCCTTCAACGGTAGGTGTTTTTTTTAGGAGCTTAAGTTGTTCAATTTACTTTGCTGGTAGCTCATGCAGTTTAGCTAAGCATGCACGTAGTTTCAGGTCTCTGTCTGCAGTACTACATGGCCTTTGTATAATAGTATATTCTTGATATTGGTTCACTATAGGTCCTGTGATTTGTTGTGTGATAGGCATGGTGAGGTAAGAGAGGTGAGTAGGGTGGGATCTGGTGCCGTGGAACATTATATTAGCTTTGGTAGCCAAGCTAAGTGATAATGCTACTAATATGATGGAGGAGGCTATGTAGAGAGGTAGTTTAGCTATCCTATAGTGGGTGTTGATGAATATCTAGAGTTAGAGCATTATGAAAGGTTTCAAATACACTTTCTGTGGTTGTTTGGGTGTATATTTAGATTTAACTTTGAGCTTGTGCATTTTTAGGTTCCTGGGATGCACTCCCAGATCCATACAGACTTCTTCCTGATTGACACTTACGTATTGTCTGAGAGACATCAATAGGTGGGTATTTCTATTGTCTGAAATGGTAAATTGGCTAGGCAGCCTTAGTTGTCCTTGAGGTGCATACGTCTTGACTTGGCTTAAGAAGAATTTTTTTTTTAGTTTCCATTTTATTACAAACTTAAATAAGTCCATTTGGAACTCTGTGAAATGTGTTCCGGTAGTTGATGTGAATGACAAACCTTTGTTTAGTACTGACTTCTCAGATGAAGTAAGTTTTCTATTTGATTGGTTAATCACTACATTTGTACTTGTCACTTGACCTGCTGTTTCTTGGAGCTCCATCTCATCAGTCTTCTTGTCAGATCTTGATCCTCATCTGACTCTTCTACCCCCCCTTATGCCACTGTTGCTATTCTTTATGTTGAGATATGTTGCTGTAAAGGGTCTTGAAACCTTGCATGTTTGGTGATTGTTCTATGGCTGCCTCTTCTGTACCTCCACATCTCTTCCTAAAAACCTTTCCGCTGACCAGTGGTACCTGGTGTAGTTGTGGAGGACTGGGCTCTAGATGCCTGAATAGCTATCTGAACTGCTAAGCGAGATATTAGGTGGGTTCTCTCTTGCAATTGGTTTGTGACTTTCATTAAATTTGGTTTGAAAGGTGTAAACTCGATCATCTCGATAGTCTCAGTCATCTCTGAAATATTTTCTGGATTTCCTTAATTTAACTTCAACCTGATAATTCTTCAGAATGTCATCCATCTTGGTAAAGTTTTTCTGTTTAGTACTTTCTATACTGTCCATCTATGAAATCTCTTGCGTGAGTTTGTCAATTTGCAATTGGATTCTACCATGTTCCCTGGCCACATGTTTGACTAGTAATTGCATCATAACTTTAGAACTCTGGTTCAGGGGTCTATTCCCATTCCTCAGCTAGATCTTTGTCTTCAGTGTTGTCAAAATTAGGAAAGATTAGTACTTCCAGACCTCTAGATATGTTTTCATTGTCGAGATAATTGCCTTTAGAGGCCTGTTCCCAATATTTGTTAATCTCTTTTTTGGACAGCATCTCTAGTCTTGCAAACGTCTGTCAAAGCATTTCTGATGTATTAGTATTCGATCTGAAGGTATTACCAGTACTCCCTCTAGGTGCAAACAGAGCATCCCTGTCCTCATCCCTATTCTGCAGATATTCTGTTGTCTTGAATTTGTTATTGTCCATAGCTAGCACTTGTACCAGATTTATATCAACAGTGTACAATTAGTGTAAATCTGATATTGCGTGCGCTTGGAGTGCAATTGATACTCTGCTAACTATAATAGAGGAGAGCTGCGGAACTAGTTAATTTAGGCCTCACCCTCGGCCTAAAACATGTGAAAACTCTGTAAAAATAATAACTAGAATTCTGTGCTGCCCATTGCACTTTCAAAAGTGCAATTTAAGACACTGTTAGGGTTTTCAAATATAGTATATTCACATACCGATCATAAAGTATTCGCTCTTAGTTACATATAACTCCAGAGAACAATCTCCTTTACCAGCCAACATGTGCTTCGACCTGCGATCTTTCTCAAGGCTGATATGTAACATAAAACATTATAGTGTTACAATGATCAATAAAAAATGTTCTTAGAACCTAACAAAATTAATAGCATGATATGTACTTTTCATTTAAGATACTGCAAAAGAAAGATGAAAGAAAAGGAGACATGACAGAGACAAAGGAAAAAATATAATTATGATCCAGTAAATTAAAGCAATTTTGAGTAAATTCCAATGTCCATAAACTGCAACCTCAAACACCTAATATGATTATTACCAACATATATAACCGTAAGGTGTAGTCTTGATGAAGCAACCACAATCCACAACACACAGTCTCAATTAGTCATATAAAGCTAATCCGAGCAAGATCTGTTAATCTCCCTTCCATGTGTGACTATAGACATAAGTGTTACTTATGGTGCAGGAACTTTCTTCTCTGCATTTGTATGATTGGTAGTGATCTAATGAGGCACTCATTAAGGTGTACTCTTATTCTAATGCTGTTGGTCGTGTGGTATGTCCCTTGTCGCTTAGCAACAGTGGGGTATGGTAGGTTAACCATTCATCACACTTGTGTGGGATATATTGACCCACTCAACAGCATTGCCCCACATCACTAAGCTGCATTGGCGCAAGAAACAGCAACCTGGCGGCGCTGGCTCCTGTGCGCACAAGGACCTCAAAACAGTGTTTTGGCGGCAAAAAAAAAAAAACACTCCAGCCTGCCTAGCACGCTTCAGGAAAAATGGAACCAAGGGACACACTGAAAAAGCATGCCAGTGGGTCTTGTCAAAGTAGATTTGAAAGAAATCAACAAGCAATGTTCTTTTCACTCACACAGGAACACACGTTTATTTCTTGCAAAAAGGTATCCAGGCGCAGCAGTTCAAGGAGACTTTTTACTCTCTGAGCCAGTTCAAGGATAAATGTACCTATGCTTTAGATAAAACTCCTGCATTCAAGGAAATGACCACAGCTGCAATCTGAGGAGCTGCTAAACGAATTAAAGAAAGAAATGCTATCAGTTTTTAACACATGTGGAAAAATGGGCTATGCTGACTGAAGAGAAAAAAATGGCCTGTTTAAAACTAAATTGTTAATGAAAGCCTGTTTACTTAGCAATGTAAAGGAATTATGTTAGTGGTGACAATACACACCTAGGCATTCCTCTTTCACAGGTTTGCTTAATTCGCGACCAAAAGTAAGAAATTAAAAAGTTTAAAACATATGGGACGGATTTTTTTTTTTACTTGTGTATATCTATTTTAATAGATTTTACAAAAAAGTTGGGCCGACTGATCTTCTTCGCTCTTTATTCATTAATAGGAAGCCGGTTCTCTTTCTCTGGTTGTGATAGGGTCTTGCTTTCTTCTAAAGCTGTTTGGAGAATCTTTGCGCCACTATTGTCAAGGAAGTTTTAGAGCTGTTCATTAGTCTGGGCCACCATGCCTCCTCTTCTTGTATTTTGTATTAGGCTGTGACTGGGCATAGGTATGCTTTCCTGATTTATTTGATTTTTGTACAGTTGATTAGAAGGTAGAAGGTCCAAAAACATTAAACCAACAAACCAAGTTTTTCTTTCACACATTCACTAAATGACAAAGACTGTTTCCTTTTTATTTTTAACACAACTATTTCATGCCAGATGACTGCCCAGCCAACCAGCCACCCGACATGAAAGCTCCAACCTGTTGGTGATTTTTAATACAGGAGTCTATGCAGGCTTGTTTTCAGCATAATACATATTGACTTGTAGCACTTAACATAAACCTGAATAAAAAGAGTCACCAGCAGTACTGAGTTGTTACTCACTGGAGCAGCAGTATTTATAGCCAGCGCGGGTCACTTTAAAGTACAATCAACTTTTAACAGCATTGACCTTCACCGGCAAACAATGTGTGATCCCGCTGCATACACTTCAACCACGACACATACTTCATTGAGCCGACACAGGGAAATGGGCATGTTTCGCAGCGTACTCATGTGCGGCAGCTAAAACATGTAGCATCCACCCCCTAAAGCTTGATAGAAGTTCGCCACCCTGTAATCCAGACACCCACTTCTTCCGGGTGGAATGCTCACGCAGCATCTGTGCTGAGAGATCCTTTCCTTTATGCCGCCTGTGCTGCTCGAAACAGAAGCTGCCAACTGATAATGACAGGGTGGCTGGCCTGTCCCATCCCCAAGAAACTATCTATTACATTGTTGCAGAGTAGTGGTTTTACCATCGGTTGTTGCCCCTTGCCATCCACCCTTGGATTCTACACTGTGATTGGTTAGAGCTGATGCACCCATGCCTGGGACTCGATCGAGTTCTCAGCTCGCTGTGCACCTCTTCAAGGTGATGTGAACAATTATGTGTCTGTATTGTAACTTGTGTGTGCCACCTCTGCTTATGAGAATTTGCTCCTTATGTTACAACGCTTGTTGCAGTGTCCATCTGTATTGCTGGGATTGGCTCCCCTTTCTCACCACAGAAGACTGTCCACTGTCTCGTCTGGCTGCATGAAGTGTTTAGAGACCAAAAAATTGAGCTCTGCAGCTCATAATTTCAGCAGCTTGTCCCTTTGTCATCTGGAGATTGGAATGTGTCCTCATACCTCTGACCTTGGCTGTGAGCTTGTCTTTGGACAACTTGCTCTCTGTGCAGCCTGAATCAGCTTCTCTTCATCTCATGCTCAGTGGTTTGAGGCCTGCTTTAATGTTCCTAAGACCTTATAATATGGTTTATACATTGTCCATGTAATACTTTGTTCCCCATAGGTTAGCTATATGTGGTTCGATCTGGCTCCATATTCACTTCTGTATATCCACGCAAATGTTCACTCTAAGCACCAGCAAGCTTGCTCAGGATCTCTTGTGCTTTGCAGTTCTGCATTACTGCATTTGGTTAGTGTAAAAATGATAAATACATTGTCAGTATTTATATGTATCTGTCCTCTAACTATAGAACTGTTCGCTTATGCTCTTCATGTATACGAGTGTTTGTTTGTGTGCTGCAGTGCAAGACTGCGAGTGTGCTTCATGTCTAACGCTGCTACGTCGTGGTGTCACTAATGACGTCAGTATCATGGTTTCTTGGTGCTTAGTCAAATCTGTCCATATAGGTATTTCTGTTCACGATCAAATGGAAAGATTTACATTGTATTCGGTCTGTATGGCTGTCTGCGGGGGCACCTTTCAGTGTACTTGTCAATCATTGGTGCACTCGGGATCTGTCCAAAATAAGATGGGTGGCTGTGAGCATTTCTGGCCTTTTATCTTATCATGAACATTGGAGGGCGAAGTGGCGATCTCGGGACCCCGCAAACTCACTCTTCAGTCCCCCCTCTGGTTAATCTGTTGTCCACATCTCAATAAATTAATCCTGTAGCTCTTGGTTGCCATATTTTAGTAATTCCTCTGAGGTGTCTATAATAATTCACATGATCGTCAAAGGTCCATTACATATAACTGCACAATCCTTCTGGGTTGTACCACACCCATTTCCTTCATTGTACATCACATTGAATGGATTATCCAATTTCATTGCTTCAAGTGGGAATAGTGGACAGTTTGCTATTCTCTCTCTCAGCTTACCTAATTTCCACTATTTTCTATTTTGCTCCTCCTATGTTTACATTCATCAGGACCTTTTTTCTGATGGTCTCCTCTGCTGTCTTTCGGCACTGAGTGAGGCAGATCTATACCACACACATTTTCACCCCTGAAAATATTAGTGCTTTCAATATCACCATCAGCCCATCTGACAGCCATGACGGCATCCATAACCATATGCATGCTATCCAGCTCCGGTCCTTTGCAGTCCCCTTAGCTTTTTTCTCAATCTTGGCATGCATCTGAGATAGCTGGGTTATCACTCTGTCAGTGTACTGTTATCTTCGTCATTGGCAGGTGCGTATGTACAACAGGAACTCTCGATTTTTGTGCAAACTCCTTCTTCCATTGCTGCTCGGAGCTCTTCCTTTACTGTGTTGAACCCATTCCCTGTAGAATTTATCATTACCATCAGCTCCCAATGGAAAGTCTGTAGACATTTTGCAAGTGTATATGTCTGACCATTTAAAAAAAAAATGTATTGTGTATTTATAATGCGCCTACACAGCAAATGGTGTTTCAAGGTGCCACAAGACAAAAGAGGGTGGAGGAAACATGGATGAATGATAAACGGTCAGTCGGATTGTGCAAGTGCATTAACAAGAAGTGAAGGGGATTGGGGGGTAGTGCTGGTCAGAGTAGAAGCCATTAATGCTAAGATCGGAAGGGAAGAGTGGAGAGCATGCAAGTGCTGGGGAGAATGTGGGGGAAGAGGGCCTCTGGGCTTGGTGAGTATTACAGGGAGGCCAGGTGGACAAGTGCCAGGGGGAAGAAGGGAGTGCAGGGAACGAAGGTCCTCATGCTAATTGCGAGGACGGGGTTGGATCAGACTAGGTACGGGTGTAGGGCCCACCAGGCTACTACAAGGAGAGGGAGCCCAGTAGGGCAAGTGCAGGTTTGCGGGTGTCAAGGGAGAACAAAGTGCTGGGGTAGACTGGGCGAGGAGAGCATGGTGCCCTGTATGACTCGGAAGGGACCAGGCAGCCAGTCAAAATGCGGCAGAGTGGGACATTAGCTGGGGAGAGGGAGAGGGATGGATGAAGAGAAAAGGAGGGTCTTGAGCAACTTCTGGAACTTAATGAGATCCGGCTGAAGCTTGAGTGGGGCATGGAGGCCTTTCCAGGAGTAGGCTCCTGAGGAAGAGAGAGAGTTACTCCTCACTGTCTGCTTGGAAAAGCATCTGATCTTCAGAGAGGTGGTGCTAGAACACCAAAGGGCTCTAGCTGGTAGTTATTTAGGGAGAGAGAGTTGAAGGTAACAGAGTCCCAGGTCCCAGAAAGCCTTGCAGATGATCAGAGGGTCTTGAACTTGATCCTTGCAATGACCAAAGCCAGTGAAGAGATTTTAGGGTTGGAGAGATGCGATCCCTGGGCTTGAGGGCAAGGACAAGACTTGCAGTCCTATTCTGTATTAGTTGAAGGGGGCAAAGGGAGGATTTAGGCAGATTGAGCAGGAGGCTGTTGGAGTAGTCCAGCCTAGAAAGGACCAGAGCTACGGAGACAATGGGCCTCATTACGGGTCCGGCGTTAACCGAGACTCGTATTACCATTCCGCCTCCGTGATTCCCGGAATTACCGGGGCATCACAACCCCGGCTTTCCGGGAATCACGGAGGCGGAATGGTGTAAATCCCCATTCCCATTGAGTCCTATGGGACTCAATGGGAATCGGGATCATGGAAACACCGGCAGCATCTTGTAATGCTGCCGGTGTTTCCAGGTCAGACCTGGCGGGAACATCACCTCCCGCCTGCAGGGGTCGGGATCAGGCGGTCCGGAAACAACGGTGGCGGCGGGTTTACCGCCACCGTTATTTCCGGACCGCAAGGGTCGTCATGAGGCCCAATGAGTTTCTGTGGGAAGGCGGGGAAAGGGAGAATGACTCTGAGGAGGAACAGCTGAAAGTGAGCCTTCTTGGCAAGGTCCTCGATATGAGGAGAGAAGGAGAGAGCAGAGTCAACGGTGACACCAAGGTTTTCTGCCTCACAAGAGGGGGAGGGGGCCCATGGAGGTTGGGCAGAAATTAGGAGGGAAGGAGGGTGCAAGGGTCCCAATGAGAAGGATTTCATTCATACAGGCATTAAGGCAGAGACGGTTAGCATGAAAGACCCTGTGTACGTCTGTAAAGCAAATGAGACCATCAGACATGGAGTAAAGCAAATTGACCATTTTATTTTCACTCGAGTGGTCTCATGTTCAACCAGGGGTGTTGCTAGGTCCGGAAAAGACCCGGGGCTAGGCTAATGTCAGGACTGTCAGGACTTGGGTTAACAAGCCTATTTGTTGTGTACGTGGTACCGCGGGCCGGCGCATGCGCGCTAGTTAATAAAGGCGGTGCCCGGGCAGTTCGCGCCGGAGCACCGGAACGAGCAGACGTCTCCGGTGTGTGTTCTTGTGCGCTGCCTACGCGCGCTGGTGTCCCGACCCTGGGAGGCCCGCGCACCACCACAGGGCTTCCCCAGGGCACAACACTGGCGACGAGGAGGTACGGACTGCTTCCGTGCTCCGACAGCCTCAGAGAGACGGAAAGTCTTCCGTATTACGGACCCGCGGAGCGCCGGCGGCCATTTTGATTTCACTCGCTCCCCTCTTCACACGTGGCGGCAGTGGTTGCGGCCCGAAAGGGTGCTCGTGCGCCACCCACCAGCTGTGTTTGAAGGATACAGACAATTTTTGGAAAGCCCACAGTCCTGCAGACGCAGGGCTGTGGCATTTAAGAAGAAAGAAGTGGGTTTCTACACCCCAATACTACCACGAGACCAGGACAAGCCGCCCTTCTCTCAAGAAAGACAACTGTGAGTACGTGACACAGAAATGGGTGAAGAGACTGACGATGAGGGTGCCGCTGCATCAATCCCCCGCAGATCTCGCAGCTCCGTAGCCCCCATGCCTGAATTCGATACTACTGGCCCCCCTTCCAAGCTGGGCCCAAAGTGGCTATTGTGGGTCAAGAGGCTAGATATGTTCTTCAGGGCATCTGGGGTGAACGATGATGACACCAAAATTGCGACTATGATCTACTCGGCAGGCGCAGAAGTCCACAAGATCTACGACTCCCTCGTCATCCCCGTGGTCACGTATGGCGCAGTCAAGCAGGCACTCAAAGACCATTTTCTCCCCATGGCTAACGTGGATTTTGATAGATTTGTCATGGGTGCCGAAAGACAACTGGACGACGAGCCCCTAGACACATTTTGTGCCCGTCTGAGACACCTGGCGACCTCCTGCAGATGGGTCGATGAGGAAGAAATGGTCCGCAACCAACTACTGCAGGGGTGCAGCTCCGGCAAACTTCGAAGGCAGGTACTGAGAGAACCTGGCCTGACCCTCCAGCAAATTTTGGACCTGGGAAGAGCACATGAGCTGGCAGAAGCCAGGGGTGCGAAAATGGACGCTGCCACGCGACCGAAGAATGACGAGGATGCATTTGCTGTGGGACGGTCAGCAGCGGGTAGGTCAAGGTGGGCGTCGAGAAGGCCTGATACCCCGCCCACGCCAGGCAACGCCTCATCGTGCTCCTACTGTGGGTATGACCTCCCCCACAGTGGTGATTGCCCGGCAAAGTCGAGAACATGCGGCCGGTGTGGCACACCGGGGCACTATGCCAGGATGTGCCGGGCTGCCTCTCCTGTTGCGGCAGGAAGAGGACCGGAGAGAGTTGGACGAGGAGGCGCTCGCAGAGTGAGAGGCATCTCTTCGATCGATCAGGGCCTGCAGGACCTGGACATCGCGGAAGAAGAAGAGGAGGAGGAAGAGGTTTTCTTCATCTCCAGCATCGTAAAAGGTCCTGGCACGAGGCGCCAACCCACATGCACTGTCAACATCGATGACATCCCCACCCCCATTCTCATTCGCACTGGCGCTTCGGTCTGCGTGCTAGCCACCAAACATTATGAGGCCCTGCCAGGCCCACCAGAGCTGTCAGCGTCCATGGCGCGAATATATGCATTCGGTGGTGAAACACCCCTCCCCATCCAAGGTGTGTTCGTTGCCCCGGTTTCTCATGGACAAAACACCATCAAAGCAAGGTTCTTTGTCACCAGCGTCAGCCCACATTCCCTGTTGAGCTGTGCGGCGTCAGAAGCACTCGACATTGTCCACTTCACGTTTGGGGTATACCACGCCGATCTGAAAAGCATGCTACACAGGTTTGAAACTCTCTTCAAGGGCATTGGTAAACTGAACGCAGAGCCCATTCGCCTACACATCGACAAGTCTGTTAGGCCGACAGCCCTCAAACATCGCCGGATTCCTTTTCACTTAAGAGCCCAAGTGGAGGAGGAGTTGCAACAGTTGGTCGACCGGGACATGATTGAAAGAGTGGAAGGCCCCACCCCTTGGGTTTCGCCCATCGTAGTAGCCCCAAAGCCGAAACAGCCGGGGGCAGTACGCATCTGCGTGGACATGAGGCTCCCAAACGCCGCCATCAAGAGGGAGCATCACCTCACACCCACTCTAGACGACATCGTCAGAGAACTCCAAGGTGCCAAAGTCTTCTCCAAACTGGACCTCAGGTCTGGGTACCACCAGTTAGAGCTACACCCCGAGTCGAGGTACATTACGACATTCACTACTCACGAGGGGTTGTAACAGTACAAGAGACTAAACTTTGGAATCTCGTCCGCGGCAGAGGTCTTCCAGAATGCCATCAGAGGAGCCCTGTCCGGACTGAAGGGTGTCATTAACATGTCCGACGACATCTTAGTCTTCGCCAGGTCGGAAATGGAACACCTTAAACGGCTAGAGAACACTTTTGAGAGACTACAGGCTGTGGGCCTGACCCTGCACCAAGAAAAGTGCGAATTCCTCAAAGACCGACTGGAATTCTTTGGGTTCACCTTCCATGCGGGGGCATATCCTCGAACCCTGGAAAAGTGAAAGACATAAGGGATGCGCCTCCACCCACATCACCGGCGGAGGTTCGGAGCTTCTTGGGGATGGTCAACTACTGCGGCCGTTTCATCAAAGACCTAGCCTCTCTGTCGGAACCACTGAGGGCACTTACGAGGAATGACGTGGCTTGGCAGTGGACTGAGATTGAACAACGATCCTTCAAAGCCATCAAAGAAGTCCTGTCAGAGCAGGAGACAATGGCCTATTTCAACCCCAGCCGGGAATCGGAGATTGTGGTCGATGCCAGCCGGGTGGGACTGGGGGCAGTCCTCATGCAGGCAGATGAACTAGGGGTCATGAGGCCCATAGCATATGCCAGCAAAGCCCTCACCGACACGGAAAGGCGGTACTCCCAGATAGAAAGGGAAGCCCTCGCCATCCTGTGGGGGTGCAAACACTTTAGAATTTACATCCTCGGCAAACCCGTCGTCGTGATTACGGACCATAAACCCCTGATTCCTATCCTGTCAGGAACGTCATCCAAGCCACCTCCCCGCATCGAAAGATGGATGCTATCCCTCATTGAATACGGCGTCAAGCTAGTATACCGCCCGGGCACCCATAACCCAGCCGACTACCTTTCTCGCCACCCAGGCACGAGGGACACCCAGAGTCCCGTAGAGACAACAGACGCTGGGGACGCTGTGCATCTCGTCATTGAATCAGCCCTGCCAGTAGCCTTGTCGAGAGAGGACATTGCGGACGACTCGAACTCCGACGAGGCATTCCTAAGAGTGAAAAGGGCGGTGGCCACAGGAGAGTGGCGGGACATCCTTCTAAACAATGCCAGGAGGAACCCAGAGGTACAAAGGGACCTACAACTGCTGTGGAAAGTTCGACACGAGCTCTCGGTGTCCACGGACGGCCTGTTGCTGCGAGGGAACCAGATCGTGATCCCCAGGTCGTTGGTCATGAGAGTCCTCCAGTTGGCCCACACAGGGCAACAAGGCATGGCCAAGATGAAGGCACGCCTCAGGCTGAAGGTCTGGTTCCCCGATCTGGAGCACAGAGTAGCCGAGTTTGTGAGGACCTGCATTCCCTGCCAGGCCACGAGTCCTGTGGACAGGGGCCCACCCATTCAGGCCATGGAACGGAGCAGCGTGCCATGGGGAACGGTGCACGCAGATTTCGGCTCGACCGGAAGAGGCCTATATTTCCTGGTGGTAACAGACCAGTGGTCGAGGTATCCGGAAGTGGAACTCGTGGAATCCACCGCCAGCGATCACACCATCCTGGCGATGGACAAAATCTTTGCCACCCATGGGTTCCCATTTGAGATCTTCTCAGATAATGGAGCGCCGTTCCAAGGACAGCGGTTTGCCAGATACTGCGCGGAACGAGGCATCAAGCACCGGAAGGTGACCCCGCTATGGCCAAGGGCCAATGGAGAGGTTGAGCGCTTCATGCGGACACTAAACAACATTTTTCGTATTTCTGTCAATGGAGGGGAGGACCTGCGACACAACCTAATCGACTTTCTCCATGAGTACCGGTCCACCCCACATCGATCCACCGGAATCGCACCCGCCGAGGCGCTGTTCAGGCGAATACCCAGAGGGCTGATACCGAAAGCGGGAGACCGACGCCCAGGAGTGATCGATAGCGCACGGGTGACCGCAGACAGAGCAGCGAGAAACGAGAGCGAAACAACAAGGCGGAGGCTGCCGGGAAAAGAGATAGCAGTAGGAGACACCGTCCTAGTCCGGAACAGGAAACCGGAAGGAAAACTCTCGATGACTTACGAAACCCAACCAATGGGAGTAACTCATGTCAAAGGTTCAATGGTCACAGCTGCGAATGCGCGAGGAACGGTAACCAGAAACGTGTCCTTCTTCAAGCGCATAGGACCCGTGGCAACGGAGGACGAAACCAATCCTGCCCAAGGACAAGCAGCAGAGGCGCTGCAGGAAGGCGGTGAACCGCCCGAGGACCCTGGGGGACCAGAGAACCTCGAGAGAGGCTTGCCCAGGTACCCGTGCAGGGAAGGACGCCGTCTGCCGCAAAGGTTCCAAGATTTCATCATGGACTCAGCAGCCTGAGTAACGAAGTCTGTTAAGTACAGTTTGATTTGAGCCACGTTGGCTCCCCTGTTTAATGTGTTTGTTGTTTCGGGGGAAAAGGAGGGATGTTGTGTATGTGGTACACGAAGCACGCATGCGTGGCCCAGCGGGCCGGCGCATGCGTGCTAGTTAATAAAGGCGGTGCCCGGGCAGTTCGCGCCGGAGAACCGGAACGAGCAGACGTCTCCGGTGTGTGTTCTTGCGCGCCGCCTAGGCGCGCTGGTGTCCCGACCCTGGGAGGCCCACGCACCACCACAGGGCTTCCCCAGGGCACAACACTATTGGTTGTAGCTCCTGAGATTCTATCCAGGGCTACAACCAAAAGACCAGGGGCTATACCCCCCTTAAGACCACCTAGCAATGCCTTTGGGTTCAACCACAACCTGTATCTCAGGGAGAGTAATGAAGTAAGCAATTTACAGAAGAACAATCTCCTATTTTATACAGCTTGGCTCCCTAAAGATGTCAGTGGCCCAGGCATCTTATGGTTTTCTGCTATGTACAGAGATTCTGAGAAACATACATTTGTCAGCAGTTCTTTGCTTGATCACCCTGATCGTAAAAGATAACAGGCTATTTTCAGACGAGGGGACATTCCCACACTTCCTATCTTTATGTGACCGAAGGTTACTCTGAAGTTGGAGCTATGGTTTGTTTAAGATAAGTCTTTCCTGTTAATGCATGTTTGACTATCCTTCGCAAGTACATCATGATCAGCGTTCTTAGGTCCTCCCCTGTTGCATACAATCAGCAAAATGGATTAATCTGAGGAGACAATATGGAGTAGCATAAGGTTAACCTGATAATATGTATATTTTCACAGCAGCACTCCATGCCTGAATAGCAGTCAGACAGTCAGGAATGAGTGATGAAGAAGAGGAGGGAGTGGATGGAAGCTTGAAGGAGAGCTGCATGTCATCTGCATGACACTAGAAGTGAGGAAAGAAGGCAGAGAGAATATGGGCTAGATGGGCTTGGTATATGTTGAAAAGCCATGGCGAGAGGGTAGAGCTCTGAGGGACGCCACAAGTGGAGAGAGTGATAGGGAGATTAAAGGACCCAGTTGAACCTGGGAAGGTCGGTCAGAGAGGAAGGAGGTCAACAAGTCCAGTGCCAGGTCCATAATGCCAAGGGTATCATGGAGCCACTTTACAAGGGTAGAATGATTGCCCATATCAAAGGCACAGGAAAGGTCAAGAATAATGAAAACGGAAGGAGAGTTGGAATTGAAATTTGAGCGCAGGTCTTGATGGGTGTTCAAGTATGCAGTCTCTGTGCCCCTGGCAGCTCTGAAGCTATAGTGGTGGTCGTGGAGACAACCAACAGATTCAATGTGGTGGATCAACTGGGAGATGGCCAGCTTATTCAGGAGTTTGCCCAGGAAGGGGGTTTGTTTGTTTTTTTTGTCTGTTTGTTTGTTTGTTTGTTTGTTTTTTTACTTGCATTGCGCAACAGACCCAAGAGTATCAGGGCGCATTGTATAAGACAGCTTACAGCTTGGTTACATAACAGTTTGAATGCATACATAATACAATAACTATAAATAGCAGAGCAGATCAATGACATACATACACATAGTTCCAGGATACACACTAAAGAAGCCCTGCAAGTGCAGCGAACCGTATGGGTCAGTGAGTACGTACAAATATACAAAGTTGGGCAAGGGTAGGCAGAAAAAATCAGTCATAGTTGGTGTAAAAGCCTGCCCTTATTTGTCAAGGTCTTTGATCCACCTTATGAGGTTCTGTTGGAATTTAAGGTAAGGTTTATCTGTTCTCAGAGGAGGAGGTGGGGAGTTCCAGAGTTGAGCTACTTTGACCTGGAAGCTGCATCCTCCGACTCTGGCGAGTTTGAATCTAGGTAATGTGATGCAGTTGGGGTTAGATGATCTGGTGGGTCTTATAATGATATCATATGATATGATATGGCATTTGTAACGTGCCTATACACAAGTGTTTCGACCAGAAACACTTGTTCTAGACTTGTTCTAGAGAGTCTCTCAGAGAGATAGCAAGGTGTGGCGTTGTTTAGATATTTATACACAAGTGAAGCAACTTTTAACTGGATTTTCTCATAAGTCGAAAGCCAATTGTTAGCTCTTCCAGTTTCAGAGATGTGGTCTCTCTTGGAGATTCCTAGTGCTGCTCTGAGAGTGTTATTCTGAAGGAGTTGGATTCTCTTGATGGTTGCCTTGCTAGCCCCAATGTAGAGAAAGTTGCAATAATCCAACTTTGAGAGAATGAGTGCTCTGGCAAGGGTGATGCAACTGTTATTAGACAGGAAAGGTTTACCTCCTCTTATCAGTTTTCAGGTGTATGCAGTGGCGGAAGCCATCGCATTGACTTGTTTATTGAAGGATAAGGTAGAATCAGGATTAAAAACCTAAGATTTTCACCTCTTGAGCGGTGGTAATAAGGTTGTTACCAATATTGAAGGTGGAATAGTTGGGTGCCAGTTTTTTGAGGGTGATGGAGGTGCCCAAGATGATTATCTCCATTTTATCATCATTCAGGCATAGTCCATGGGTGGCCATCCATGCCTGAATGATGAGATACACCCTATTCACCAAGGCCAAATCCTTGTCATAATCACCCATAAGAGGTAGGAGAATCTAAGTATCATCTGCATAGTTAGTGTAGGTGATACCAAGAGAATCCAGATAATCGAAAAGGGGCTTGGTGAAAATATTGTATAGGTTGGGTGAATAACAAGAAACTTGGGGCACTCCACATGTAATAGGGATGGGGTCTGCAGCCGCCGTGGGGGAGAAGACTCTCATGGTCCTATGGTTGAGAAAGGATTGTATCCAAGCTATGACTTCTTAAGAAAAGTTGGCAGCCAAATCTAGATCCCTACATAGGACCTTGTGGTCGACAAGGTCGAATACAGCTGATAAGTCCAAGAGGAGGAGTAGGGTGGATTTCCCTTTATCCCTAACCTCATCAATCTGGGCCTTTATGTCTATTAAGGCTGGTTCAGTCCCATGTTGGGGTCGGAAACCAGGTGTGCTCCTAACAGGTGGTTAGCTTCCAGGTGTTTTTGTATTTGTAGGTATGCCATTTTGTCTATGATTTTTAGAAGAAAGGGCACTGTTGTAATTGGGGGGTAGTTTGTAGGTATGGCAGGGTCTAGCATCTGTTTTTTAAGTAAAGGGAGCACCCAAGATTCTTTAAGGTTACTTGGTATCGATCCCGTGGCAAATTAGGCAATAATAAGTTTCGAAACGAAAGGAGCCAAGTCTCTGGCTGTATCCTTTATGAGTTGGGCTGGGCTAATGGAGATAGGGCAGTAGTTAGCTGGGCAGGAGGGGTCAGCAGGAGTATGTTTGAGGGGTGGGTGATCATGGGAGCGCTTGAGGGGGAGGAAGGAGCCATTGGCAAAGGAGTGGTTGCAGAAATCAGCCAAGGCTGGAGCAAGGGATGCAATGTTGTCCTTGATAGTTCTGGAGGTGCAGGGGAGCATCTGTTTGGTGGAGATTTCATTCAGAGGACTTGTCTAGAGATCTCATACAGTGGTATGGGCGAGAAAGAGGAGAGTAGGAGGGCAGGGGTGCGGGGGCCCACGGGAGGCCTGAGAACGGGTGGGGAGAAGGGAGGGGTGAATTGGAGAGTCAGGACAGGATGTCCTAAGTTTTGGTTATGAAGTGAGAGATCAGTGCAGAGGGTCTGGGATAGCAGAGGAGAGCTGGAGACTGCAGAAGGATTGACGAGTTTCTTTCAGATTTCAAACAGTTCAGCCATGCTGTTAGTGCTGGTAGTTGCCCCAGAGATGCAGGCTTGCATGTCAGTGATGTCATCAATGACATTTGTAATGTCATCTTTGATGTTCTGGTTGTTAGTCTTCGCAGTGCATGGTGGTGGCGCAAGTTATGGTTGTTTAGCTCAACTTAACTGGCGAATTTCTGGGGTTTTTCGATTTTACCCGAAACCATAATGTCCCTTTAACAAAGTTTTTTCTTTGAATTTCATAGGTTTTTATTAGTCCAACATAACCATAACGTCCCTTTAACACATTTTTTTCAGTGAATTTCAAAGGTTTTTATTAGTGCAACTTAACCATAACGTCCCCTTAACATTTTTTCATTGAATTTCATAGGTTTTTATTAGTACAACTTAACCATAACATCCCTTTGACAAAGTTTTTTTCAGTGAATTTCAGGGGTTTTTACCAGTCGGTGCTACTTTCCTACAATTTACTAATATCATACTTACCCAATATAGCAATGTTTGTGTCTAATTTACAAAGTGTCACCTTAAAACCCTGCCATTTCCCACCTTCTAGAATCTTTTTTTAACACTTCTATACACTTTTTTCAACTATTTCAACTAGCTTTGCATCTGTGGCCGTCTACAAACATCTGACTTCATTGCGGACCTTCCGGACAGTGCCACATGACCATACGCTGGCATGATGACGTGTCCGAGAACCCATCCGAACTTCACGATAAGATCTCTGCTTCGCGGGCAGTTCAGAACTGCATTTTCTACTGATCTAGGAACTTTCAACCTCAAATTTCCCTTGCACAGCTCCAACACCTATTCCTACTCATTATCCATTAACAATCTAGTACACAGTACATACTTTTAGCAAAACTGTTGCCATCCCTACTCCCCAAGAGCCACCACCACTGCAGTAATCAAGGAGCATGAGAAACACTGCCCCCTACCTTAGAAATAACACGTGCAACATTTTCCCTTGTCCACCTACCCCTCCATATTAGTGTTTGGTTCCTCTTCCCTCATTTCCCTCCCACCTTTCGTTCTCAGCTCTCCATATAAGCACTATGTGTTTAAAACAAGATAATGTTGAAAGACAATTTCCGTTATGTCCCTCTACCACAAACAGGGCACACACCACAGACAGATATTGTTCTCTCATTTTTCCATTTCTTGGGACCGGAAGCAATTCATAGTAAAACACCACCTGTATCCCTAAGTCTCCAATTTCATCAACTAAACTAGCTCTTTAACATCATGGTTCATAAACCCAATATGTATGCATCACAACCATTAATCTAGTACATTTTCCATCTGATTTGCTAGATGCAGATGTCAAGTTGTATCCGCAAAAGGAATCAGAAAAAGAAAGGTATACCCATTAGTGTGAAGAAACCCACCATCTTAGTCAGTATAAGTATCTCAAAGTGACTAGTTTACTGTTTGTAGCAGCTAAGTATCGATCACCTAATGGGGCGTTAATGTTATGCACTTCTATGTCTCGTGGGACATCCACATAATATCTGAAACCGCCCGGGATATATCCAACTAGAATTCTGAGTGTTTGAGAAAGCTCATACATTCACGTATGATTTGCTCACTCGCGCATGTTATTCACACATTTCCTGTTTTTTCTTGGGTATAGCCACTCAAAATAGTGCAGCTCGATATGTCCATTCGACCGCGGTCTGGCAGGTTTTGTTTCCGTGAGTTATGAGCGTTCTTACCATGTCCGGGATTCGGGAAACGTGTACAGTGCAGCGAGGCTCGGTTATAGGTTAAAGGTGCGAATGAAAAGTTTTGAAATACAATAGGTTTGAAACAAAAGGACCGAAAACAAAAGGTTCACATTTTTTTTTAAACCCCCATTTTTGTGCTAAAAACTACTTTTTTTTACCTATACGGAAACCCAAAAATAAATATATAATAAAAAAAAAATCAAACCTTTTGTTTTCGGTCCTATGTACCCGAACCTATTGCATTCGAACCTTTTGTAATCATATCTTTACCCGGACACCGCGAGGCTCTGAATGGAATCTGTGAAAATTGTCTCATGAAGGAACCTTTTTTATGTTTTATTTTGTTTTGTTTGCAAGAGTGGCCAGAGAGTAAGGTCAGTGGGAATGAGGAAAAGGCCAAACTGGTCCAGAATACCTGCAGGAGAAATGTTGTTGCTATGTTCCATCATGACCACTGAGGTCTGCTAACAAAGCCTGTATCGCTGTGCCGCATATTAGGCGCATCCGTATGGGGGTTTGTTCCTTCTCGGTCTTGGCAGTTTAGTTTAGTTTAGTTTAGTTTATTAATTTGTATTGCGCACCAGATCCGAGGGTATGAGGGCGCCAGAGCAACAAGGTTATTCACAGCTTGGTTACAGGTTACAATGCATTACAGTAATTACAATGGGACAATAGATGGTTGAAGCAGACATGATAAAGGCAAGAGTTTACAGATTTACAAATATACACATTTACATAGTTTATGGCGGTGAGGTAGGTTAGGTGGAGATAGCGGTCATTGTTCTTTAACCATTGTATGTAGTTTTGTCTAAAGTGTGTGTAGGCTTGGGATGTCCTTAGAGAGGGTGGAAGGGAGTTCCAATGTTGGGCTGCTTTCACCTGGAAGCTGTTGCCGCCCATTTTGGTGCGTTTGAACCTGGGAACTGTGAGTAGATTAGCTTTGGAGGATCTTGTAGGTCTGTTGGAGGTGTGTTTACTTATTGTGTTGGCTAAGTAACGGAGGGCAGCGTTGTTGAGGCATTTGTGTGTTAGTGAGGCTACTTTGAGTAGGATTTTATCTGCAGTGTTGAGCCAGTTGTGGGCTCTCCTAATGTTAGAGATGTGTTCTCTCTTGGGGATGCTAAGCGCCGCTCTGAGAGCGTTGTTCTGTAGCGTCTGTATTTTGTTAGTAACCTGTTTGCTAGCTCCTATGTAGAGGGCATTACAATAGTCCAGTTTTGACAATACAAGGGCTCTGGCTAATGTAATGCAGCTATGGGTGGATAATGAGGGTTTGGCTGCTCTTATAAGCTTACATGTGTAGGCTGTGGAGGATGCCATAGAGATAACCTGTTTATGGAAGGAGAGGGAGGAGTCAATGTATATTCCTAAGGTTTTCACTTCCTTGGCTACTTTGATCGGATTCCCATCTATAATGAAGCTAGTGTAGTTGTAATCCAATTTAGTTAGGTTTGCGGTGGAACCAAGTATGATGAGTTCAGTCTTGTCATCATTCAGGCATAGACTGTGAGTTGCCATCCATGCTGAATGATGAGGTACACCCTGTTCACCAAGGCCAAATCATGGTTGTAATCTCCCGTCAACGGGATGAGGATCTGGATATCATCGGCATAATTAGTGTAGGTGATACCCAGACCATCTAGATCATCAAACAGGGGCTTTGTGAACACGTTGTACAGTGTAGGGGAGATGCATGAACCCTGGGGGACTCCGCATGTGATGGGAATGGGGTTGGCCGCAGCTGTGGTGGAGAAGACCAGAATGGATCTGTTGCTGAGGAATGACTCGATCCAGCCAATGGCTTCTTGGGAGAAGTGGGCAGCTGAATCCAGGTGATTGCATAGGATTTTGTGATCAACTAGATCGAATGCTGCGGAGAGGTCAAGGAGAAGCAATAAAGCAGTTTTCCCTTTGTCTCTAAGAGAGTCAATTTGGGCCTGCAGGTCAATAAGGGCGGTTTCTGTCCCGTGTTGGGGCCTGAAGCCAGATTGCCGAATACTGAGGAGATGTTTTATTTCAAGGTGTTTTTGGATTTGTTAGTATGCTGTCTTGTCTAACATCTTAAGCAGGAACGGGATGGTAGTAATGGGTCTGTAGTTAGTGGGAGTGGATGGGTCAAGAGAGGGCTTTTTGAGAAGGGGGAGGACCCAGGACTCTTTGAGGTTGCTGGGGACGGTACCTGAGGTGAAGGAGGCATTGATGAGTCTGGTGATGAATGGCGAGAGGTCTCTTGCCGCATCTTTGATAATTTGTGGGGGGCAAAGGTCGCCCTGACAGTTAGAAGGTTTTAGGCTGAGAATGATTTTTTCCACTTCAAGAGTGGAGACTTTGGAGAAGCTGAAGCGAGTGGGGTTGGGAAGAGGGTGTTGGGGTGTGGGGCGCGGGTTCGTTTTAGTTGGGTTGGTTGGTTTAGCTATGGACTTTTAATTTTAGTTTGTAGGCTGCTATTGTTTAGGGCATTTTGGACACTGGTGCACCATTGTTTGTCCTTCACACAAGTGTGTGGAGTTAGCACAGGTGTTTCCAGTTCCTTAATGATCGTAAACAGCTCTTTGGTGCTGAAGTTGGATTGAGCAATTCTCTGGTTGTAAGACTCTTGTTTGGCAGCTATGATTTCTTTTTTGTAGTTGGATGTTATTTTATTGAGCAATATTTTGTTATGGTCTGTAGTAGATTGTCTCCAGGCTTGTTCCTTTTTGCGTTTTTCTAATCTAAGAGTTTTTAAGTGATTAGAGAACCAGTGGTTGAGATGTTTTTTTGGTTTGCATTTTCTTAGTTTTAGTGGTGCAATGGAGTCTAAGGCTGTGCGCATGGTTTTGTTATAGCTTTCTACAAGGTCGTAGGGGTTGGAAGTAGCCGGTAGTTGGTTAAGTGTAGGGAGGATGAAAGGGATCAGTTTTTCCACTGTGCTATTTTTTTTACTTCTTGTGTGGATGGCTGAGGCCAGCATATTGTTGGTGATTGGGCTCGAGGCTTCGAGGGTAAAGGAGAGGAGATGGTGGTCGGACCATGGTTGAGGGGAGTTATCGGTGATGGAGGCCGTGCAGTATTAGTCTGCTACCCAGTCAAGGCTTCTCCCTTTGTTTTGGGTGGGGCCAGATACTTTTTGGGTAAAGCCTAATTCAGAGAGAGTATTTTTGATGAGGGTGGCCTCGTGATCTTTAGGGTCTTTAACACCTAGATTGAAGTCCCCTAGGAGGAGGCTCTGGCAGGAGTTTTTTAGGTTATTAGTGAGGATGATGCTGAGGTCTTCCTTGAAGGATCCTAAGGGTCCGGGAGGTCTGTAGAGTAGGTGAATGGATATTGATTGGGAGTTAGTGGTAGGCAGTTTAGCTGTGAGTGATTCGCATGATGGGAGGTGGGTAGAGGAGTCAAGTCTAATGTTGAGGTGTGTTTTGGCAATTATGGCCAGGCCACCGCCTCTAGATTCTGTTCTATCTTCTCGGAGGATGGTGTAGTCGTCGGGGATGGCTAGCGAGAGGGCAGGACCTGCGGCTGCGTGGAGCCATTACTCGGTTATGGCTAAGAAATCTAGATCTTCTGCTATAAAGAGGTCTGCCATATCTGTAGCATGGGCTATTATGGAGCGTGCATTAATGATGGCGCGTTTTATAGGTGCGGTAGTAGTCTTAGTGGGGGTGGGGATGGTGGTTGTGTTGTGAGTTTTGTGTTTGTGTGTAGTATTAGGTGGGCTGGACTTGGGTCTTTCCAGCGTAAGGTTGGCACAGGTGCCAGTGGTAGTTGAACGGTTAGTCAGTTTGGAGTGGATAGAGTCCCTGGCACGAGGCTCGTACAGTTTAGGTAGTCTGGGCCGTAATCTGGTATTTCTTTCAGAGAAGCTACATGGTAGGGAGAGTTGGGGCAGCATGGTAGTGGCGTGGGGCTCCAAGGGGGGTGGTGGAGTGGTGCCTATGGCGGTCAAGCTAAGGGTGGAGCTAGGATGGCATGAAGAATTAATAAGGTGGAGAATAGTTCTCAGTAGTAATGAGTAGATGCCTGGTAGGAACATTTTGCACAATAAAAAGCTTAGAAGCTATGTATGTTAACACAGTGCCTAGATTCGAATTTCAGGGTGAGCTGACACAACGCCTAGATTCAAATTTCAAAGTAAGCTGTCATAATGCCTGGATTCGAATTTCAAAGTAAGCTGACACAATGCCTAGATTCAAATTTCAAAGTAAGCTGTCACAATGCCTAGATTCGAATTTCAAAGTAAGCTGACACAATGCCTAGATTCAAATTTCAAAGTAAGCTGACACAATGCCTAGATTCGAATTTCAGAGTAAGCTGACACAATGCATAGACTCAAATTTCAAAGTATGCTGACACAATGCATAGATTCAAATTTCAAAGTAAGCTGACACAATGCCTAGATTCGAATTTCAGAGTAAGCTGACACAATGCATAGGTTCAAATTTCAAAGTAAACTGACACAATGCCTAGATTCAAATTTCAATGAGTAACACCTAGTTTTGACATCAGGCAATATGGCCAAAATGCATTTGTAACATCGAAATTAGAGGTAAGATGGTGTGACTAGGGTCAAATAATAACACCTAGATTTGACATGAGGCAAAATGACTATAATACAACGGTACCACCTAGATTTGAGATGGGACAAATTGTCTAAGAGCGTAGCGCCTATGTTTAGCCCTAGAGAATTCTGAGTAGTTACGCAGTGTGTTACAGGCCCTCCAACAAATGCTGGCAGGCAACATCAACATAGGTTCTGGGATTAGAGTGAGGGCAATTCAGTAGCAAGCTTGGGTGGGCTACCTAGAACAAGTGGCACAATACACGAAGTGTGAAAAGTAACAGATCAGGTGCCTGACAGCGAGGGGCGGCCTAGCCTGATGAACATATTAGAATAGAGAGGTAGTGCAGCATGACAAACGTTACTTTCGTGGCCAGGCAGGGGATTGTCTGCCCGCAGGTGGTACTAGTGATACCCAGAATGGCACAATTAGCATATTAATCATACATAGTATAGCAGCTAGTGTCAGGCTTAAAGCGAAAGACAGCGTGCCTGCAGCTGATTTAGTGTCAATGTACTTTGGATTGGTGCCGACAAGATAGGGCAGCATGTGAGCAGCAGTAAAGGGCTCACGTGTAGTCAATAGGGCAGAGACAAATTCATTTCACTGAGATGATCACCGGTGATAACAGGGATGCTGCGCTTATGTGCAAACGGTGGCTGAGTTAAATATAAAATAGGCATGGAGTGCCTTGCATAAAGATGGTAGTGTTACCTTGACAGTGGGCTGGTGCAGCAGCCAGGGGGGCTGGAAAACTGCAACCACAGCAAAACAGGCTCAAAACAGGAGCTGGCCTTGCCTCCCGTGGGCCTTGGAGGGAGGGGGCCGGCTTTGCCTGCCGGCGGCCAATGGGGATGATTATGGGCCCAGTGACCAATCGGCTTGCATCAGGAGCCTGGATCAGGTGGAAGGTGCTGTGTGCACTGGGCAGTCGGCCATCTTGGAGTGTTGGGTACCTCGTGTACCTTGATGGCGGCAATGGGCTTGAGATAGCCTTTTAGGAAGATAAACGCTTTTATTTTCCATTTGCAGGATCCGGGGTCGATGCGTGCTCGTCAAGCGAAGAAATGAGGCTTTGGATATGATTTTTTTTCGGGGTTGGCTGGGGGGCATCAGTGCTTACCATAAATCATGGTCAGCAAGCCTGGGCAGCTGGTGTGCTCCGTGGGTCCTCTGCTCCTGCAGGGACATGACCTGGAGCTCCTGCTCAACAGGTGGATGATAGGGACTGCTCCTGTGCTCTGCTGTGGAACTTTCTTCCCCTGCCTCTCCACCTTACCGAGGACCATTTATCCTTTAGGCGTGCCAATACAACTTGGCTGTTTGTAGCCTAACTTCAGCGAGCTATGTGTTTTGTCCATTTGTTTAATTCTGCCCAAGAGCCATGATGCCCTTCGGGGTGAAAGTTTGCGTTTTACAAGAATTCTTGACATCACATAACATAACAGTAGGTGCATGTGTAGCAGGTGAGCGTGCCATAGGAGCTTGTGTCATAAGAGTGTGTGCCATTAGAACGTGTTTTGTAAGTTTGTGTGGTAAGTGTGCGTGATAAACATGCATGTGGTTGGAGTGTCTTTCGTACAAGCATGTGTCATAGGAAACTGTATCATAGGAGCATGTGTCAAAGGTGCATTTGTCATAGGTGCACACCCTGTGCACAGTTTGTGATTCTAAAAACATATGGAGATAGAATGGCTCTTATTGTCATGACAACCCTTGCCATTCTTTTGAATCAAATCCATTGGGTCACGGTTATTCACTTACCCTTTATAGGTTTAAAACTTGTTCAGCATTTCCGAGATTTCAATTAGGGTCTAGTTCTCAATATTTCATTAACAGAATCAAAATATATATTGACTGTATTAGTGGTCCAAGGTTCTTTTGACTCAACTCTATTGTGTCACAGTTATGCACTTACCCCATAAAGGTTTAAAATGTGTTCAGTGTTTCTTTGCTTCAAGCAATGATGAAGCTGATGAATGCAGTGATTATGCCTCAGATCTGGAGATTCTTAGAAAACAATG
This sequence comes from Ambystoma mexicanum, assembly GCF_040938575.1. NCBI lineage: Eukaryota > Metazoa > Chordata > Amphibia > Caudata > Ambystomatidae > Ambystoma > Ambystoma mexicanum. Next base: position 1,057,102,011 of record NC_090922.1, on the reverse strand, counting down.
CCTGTCTTCATCTGTATCAGTCGGGCTTTCATCCCAAGACGGGGACGGAGTCCATAATGATATCTCCGCTGGATGATCTTGCGCTGCTTCAGGACTGTGGAGAGACCAGAGTTCTTATTCTCCTGGTTCTCTCTGCAGCCTTTGATACAGTGGACCACCACATTTTTCTGACTAGGCTGGAACATGTTGGTTTTACCGGATCTCACTTGGCCTGGTTTAGGTCCTTCTTGGAGGGCCGATCGCAGATGGTCTCTTTTCAACCATGTTTCTCCTCGCTTGTAGAACTGTTTTGCGGAGTCCTGCAGGGGTCACCCTTATCTCCTCTTCTATTCAGCTTGTATGTTTGCATGCTGGCCGACCTCATACAGAGTGTGGTGTACTCTTCTATTCTTACGTGGATGATTCACAGCTGATTCTAAGGTTGGACTCCCCTCAAACTGCACCCCCCAGTCAGTTGCGTAACTGCCTGGAGAAAGTGGGTTCCTGGGTGGCGGCCAATTGGCTCCAACTGAACGCGAATAAACAAAGGTATTAGTGGTTGCACCACAGGATCATCTTGTGAATTCGCAATACTGGCCTGAATCCCTTGGCCATTGCCCTGCTCCTTCCACTTCAGTTAAGAGCTTGGGTGTGAAACATCTCCCAATGGCTCACACAAGCCCAGATTACTGCCATCTGCAGGGCTGGCTTTGGGAAACTGAAGGCTTTGAGAAAAATTCTTCCCTTGCTTCCTTTGAAAAACCGCACCACACTGGTGAAATCCTCGATAATGGAGTCTTTAGATTACTGTAATGGTATCTATCTGGGACAACCAAAGTACCAGATTCAGCGACTGCAGGTCCTCCAGAATGCAGCAGCGTGTTTAGCACTAAAAGTTCTTCGATTGACTCCTTTCAATGCTCTTCTTCACCGGCTGCACTGGCGGTGGGAGCACGGATCGAGTTTAAGATCTTGTGCATTGTACACCAAGCTCTCTACAATGCTCTACAATGCTGGTCCTCACAGGAAGAAACTGGTTACGTATTGCCCAGCAAGAAGTCTTTGCTGGGAATCACAGGCTCTTCTGAGGATCCCTAAGTTTCGCTGTAAGCGGATGGGTGGCTGCTCGTTTTCGGTACTAGACCCCAGTCTGCGGACGGCTCTCGCTGCAGTTCTATAAAGCTATAAAAATGCTTGCTACAGTTATCTGTGCCTCTGTGTACAGAATCTCAACATTATTTGTTACTTGTTGTTGTTCACCAACTGAATGGCTCTCACTCAAATATAATAACAATTCTTTTTTAATAACGTTTTTTATTCGAAATGGGGGATTTTCCCCCAAGCCCCCCCTTTTTTTTACATACCAAAGCCAAGAAATAAATATAAAAAAAAAATTATTTGACATTTTTTTTCGATATTTTGACTGCGCACCAGGTATTTTCTATTATCTGAAATGGTACATTGGCTAGACAGCCTTAGTTGTTCTTGAGGTGCCTACGTCTTGACTTGGCTTAAAAGGATTTTTTTGAGTTTCAGTTTTATTACAAACTTAAATAAGTCCATTTGGAACTCTATGAAATGTGTTCCAGTTGTTTGTGTGAATGACAAACCTTTCTTTAGTACTGACTTCTCAGATGAAGTAAGTTGTCTATTTGATTGGTTAATCACTACATTTGTACTTGTCACTTGACCTGCTGTTTCTTGGAGCTTGATCTCATCAGTCTTCTTGTCAGATCTTGATCTTCATCAGACTCTTCTACCTCCCCTCATTCCCCTGTTGGTATTCTTTATGTTGAGATATTTTGCTGTAAAGGGTCTTGAAATCTTGCATGTTTGGTGATTGTTCTATGGTTGCCTCTTCTGTACCTCCACATCTCTTCTTAAAAACCTTTCCGCTGACCAGTGGTACCTGGTGTAGTTGTGGAGGACTGGGCTCTAGATGCCTGAATAGCTATCTGAACTGCCAGGCGAGATATTCGGTGGTTTCTCTCTTGAAATTGGTTTGTGACGTTCATTAAATTTGGTTTGAAAGGTGTAAACTCGATCATCTCGATAGTCTCAGTCATCCCTGAAATATTTTCTGGATTTCCTTAATTTAACTTCAACCTGATAATTCTTCAGAATGTCATACATCTTGGTAAAGTTTTTCTGTTTAGTACTTTTTAAACTGTCCATCTATGAAATCTCTTGCGTGAGTTTGTCAATTTGCAATTGGATTCTACCATGTTCCCTGGACGCATGTGCGACTAGTAATTGCATCATAACTTTACAACTCTGGTTCAGAGTTCTTTTCCCATTCCTCAGCTAGATCTTTGTCTTCAGTATTGTCAAAAGTAGGAGAGATTATTACTCCCAGACCTCTAGTTATTTTTTCATTGTTGAAATAATTGTCTATAGAGGCCTGTTCCCAATATTTGTTAATCTCTTTTTTGGACAGCATCTCTAGTCTTGCAAACGTCTCTCAAAGCGGTTCTGATGTATTAATATTCGATCTGAAGGTATTACCAGTACTCCCTCTAGGTGCAAACAGAGCATCCCTGTCCTCATCCCTAGTCTGCAGATGTTCAGCTGTCTTGAATTTGTTATTGTCCATAGCTAGCACTTGTACTGGATTTATATCAAAAGTGTACAATTAGTGTAAATCTGATATTGAGTGTGCTTGGAGTGCAGTTGACACTGTGCTAACTATAATAGTGGAGAGCCGCAGTACTAGTTAATTTAGGTCTCACCCTCGGCCTAAAACACGTGAAAACTCTGTACCAATAATAACTATAATTCTGCGCTGACCACTGCACTTTCAAAAGTGCAATTTAAGACACTGTTAGGGTTTTCAAATATAGTATATTGACATACAGATCATAAAGTATTTGCTCTTAGTTACATATAACTCCAGAGAATAATCTCCTTTACCAACCAACACGTGTTTCGACCTGCAATCTTTCTCAAGGCTGATATGTAAAATAAAACATTATAGTGTTACAATGACCAATAAAAACTGTTCTTAGAACCTAACAAAATTAATAGCATGATATATACTTTTCATTTAAGATACTGCAAAAGAAAGAGGAAAGAAAAGGAGACATGACAGAGACAAAGGAAAACATATAATTATGATCCAGTAAATTAAAGCAATTTTGAGTAAATTCCAATGTCCATAAACTGCAACCTCAAACACCTAATATGATTATTACCAACATATATAACCCTCAAGTGTCGACTTGGTGAAGCAACCACAATCCACAGTCTCTATTAGTCACATAAAGCTAATCGAGCAAGATCTGTTAATCTCCCTTGCATGTGTGACTATAGACTGAGTGAATCCGTCATTGGTGTTACTTTTGGTGCATGAACTTTCTTCTCTGCATTTGTATGATTGGTAGTGATCTAATGAGGCACTCATTAAGGTGTACTCTTATTCTAATACTGTTGGTTGTGTGTTATGTCCCTTGCCGCTTAGCAACAGAGGTTTATGATAGGTTAAACATTCATCACACTTGTGTGGGATATATTGACCCACTCAACAGCATTACCCCACATCACTAAGCTGCATTGGCGCAAGAAAAAGCAACCTGGCGGCGCTGGCTCCTGTGCGCACCAGGACCTCAAGCAGCGTTTTGGCAGCAACAAAAAAAAATGGCCACACCAGCCTGGCTAGCACACTTCAGGAAAAATGGAACCAGGGGACACACTGAAAAAGTATGCCAGTGGGTTCTGAGACATATATATGGAGTCGAGTGAACCAGCAGCACTGCATTGCTGTAAAAGCCACAGAAAAACCGGGCATAATTCCTGAATGACAGGTCCTGTCAAAGTAGATTTTAAAGAAATCAACAAGCAACGTTCTTTTCACTCGCATGGGAACATGTGTTTATTTCTTGCCAAAATGTATCCAGGCGCAGCAGTTCAAGGAGACTTTTTACTCTCTGAGCCAGGTCAAGGATAAATGTATCTATGCTTTAGATAAAACTCCTGCATTCAAGGAAATGACCATAGCTGCAAAGACAGTGGCAATCTGAGGAGCTGCAAACTGAATTAAAGAAAGAAATGCTATCAGTTTTTAACACATGTGGAAAAATGGGCTGTGCTGACTGAAGAGAAAAAAATGGCCTGTTTATAACTAAATTGTTAATGAAAGCCTGTTTACTTAGCAATGTAAAGGAATTATGTTAGTGCTGATAATACACACATAGGCATTCTTCTTTCACAGGTTTTTTAATTCAAGACCAAAAGTAAGAAATTAAACAGTTTAAAACACATGGGATGGAATTTTTAAATTTTTTACTTGTGTATATCTATTTTAATAGATTTTACAAGAAAGTTGGGCCGACTGATATTCATAGCTCTTTATTCATTAATAGGAAACCGGTTCTCTTTCTCAGGTTGTGAGTGGGTCTTGCATTCTTCTAAAGCTGTTTGGAGAATCGTTGCCGCCGCTATTGTCCAGGAAGTTTTAGAGCTGTTCATTAGTCTGGGCCACCATGCCTCCTCTTCTTGTATTCTGTAATCGCTGTGACTGGGCGGAGGTATGCTTTCCTGTTTTCTTTCATTTTTGTACAGTTCATTAGAAGGTGGCATACGGTTTCGATTTTGTCGCTTTCCTTGCACAGTCTGCATGTGTTGGAGCCCGACTGACCTCTGATGTGGAGAATTTAATTTGTGTGGAGCAGATTTAGGAAGGTTTGGTGAAGGGGTCTGTTTGGAAATCTTTTGAGGTATTGAGCTGTTCATTCAGTTCCATTTGCTTAGCTGGCAAATGCTTCAGAAGTTTGTTTTCGTTTGCCATTTCTGAAGTGTTAATCCAGTCTAGCTCCGCTAGCTTCCTTTTAATTTTGCAGGGGTTTCTGATTAGTTCCTTTTCGGAGCAGACGATTTGACTGAGCTGTTGGTTGAATTGGGTTGCCCCTTTTGTTAGCATACTGCATCTTTCCAATTTCCTTTCTGTGTCAATCATTTTGTATAATGGAGGCCAATAAGGGAGTCTTGTTTTTCTGAAAAGGGAGATGCTGTTAAAGTTCACTGTCGCTTTGAGTGTAGTCAGGCCCAGTTCTCTCCTGATTATTGCCATTGAGGTAGATTGGAGTCGGTTAAGCACCGTTCTCCAAAAGAAGCTTTCTAGTTATGACCAAAGTGAGTCTGGAATTGTTGGCATTGCTTCACCACCGTACATTAAGACTGGGACCACTTTTGTCTTATAGAATTTTAACGTTGGGATTAGCGAGAATTGTCTGAATTTCTTTTCGAGCATGCGGGCCTGAGTTGTTAAGGGTCATGTTTTCGCCCAGAGGTGCTTTTGCATGCTTGCTTCCATTGGTGAACTGTCCATGATTACGCCAAGATATTTGAAATTAGGCACTGTTTCGATCTGTGCCTATTTTTGGGGCGAAGACTCTGGTGTTAGGGCACTTGTCTTTGTAATCCCCCAAAAAGGCGACAAACAGGGCTGGAGCAAGAGGGCAGCCCTGCTTAACACCTCTGCAGGTTTTCATTTCTGATGAGAGTAGACCGTTTCTGGTTGATTTTACTCTCATAGTAGTAGATGTGTGGAGGGCTCTGATCGGAGCGAGGATGTTAGTTGGGCAGTTCCAGGAGTTGAGTTTAGACCATAACTGCTCTCTGTTGAACAGGTCAAAGCTTGGGTTAGATTTATAAACGCCAGGAACATTCTGGAGGAGCTTCCTAGAATTGTTTTTAATAATGCTTAGCAGCATTATGTTACTGTTGCCGCTGAGTTTTTTTTAAAGCCTGCTTGAAGTGGGTCTGCGCAGGGTGCTGATGATGCCCAGAGTTGGAATCTGTTTAGGAGGAGCATTCCAAAAATCTTGCCGATAGTGTCCAGGAGAGCTATTGGACGATAGTTACATGGATCGGATCTGTCTCCTTTTTTGTAAATGTAGTCGTTTTTTGTAAATGTAGTCCATGATCTGGGAATCGATCTGGAGCTTGCACATCTGTTGAAAACTAGGCTGATGAATGGGGCCCATTTTGTTGGAAAGTTTTTAAGGTTGACGTTGGTAACTCCATCGGGGCCTGGGGCTCTCAAGTCTTCCAATTTGCTGATGATTGTAGTTATGTCCTCTTTGTTGGTGTCCAGAGATGTAGTTGCAGAAGTTACGGGAGCTTGAAATAGGGACTAAAAAATGTTCTTTCCATCGCTCCTCGCTTACCCTGTTTGATGGGACGGTTTCGCTCTGGTCAGTTGGTGATTTCATAAGGGCACAGAATTCCCAGGTGTTTCTGCCAGCTCCTTTCTTAATATATCTTCTGAGTCGTTTCGGTAAAGAAGTGCGCAGTGATGTTTTAACCATGCTTTTTTTATTTTTTATTTCAATCATTAGTTGAAGTTGGAGGGCCGGAGATTTGAGGTTTTTTGCTCTTCTTTTGAGTTTCCTTAAGGCTGCATGTTTGGACACCACTTGTTTGTCGTACAGATGGACGCCACTATTGCGATGTCTGTTATCTGGCCGTGGTTTGTCTTGTAAGGGGCTTAAGAGGGGCTGGTAATCGGCTTCCGCTGCTGCGCCGTCTGAGGCGTTGAGTTTGAGCTGGTAATTCCTGGTAAGTTGTTCAACTCTCGCAGCAGTTATTCTCTGACGGTTGCCCTGAGCGGTGCGTTCTATGTCTACCTTCATTGATACTTTGGTTGTTGAGATAGAATTCCATGTAGCTCGCAAAAGGTTGTGATCGCTTCCATCGGTTCGGATTACTTTGAATGTTGTTATTAATTTCAGCATAGCATCTGTGATGATGGTATAGTCTATTGTTGCCTTTAGATTGGCTCTCTCCCATGTAGGGGGCCTACCTTGGTCCGGGAGGGCCAAGTCGATGTTGTGGAAACCGCGCAAGGTCATCAGGTTGTTGCATAGAGTGCCTCTGTTCTCCGATGTCGTTTTTTGTCTCAGCTGCTGGTCTGCGGATGTGTTTAGCTTGCATTTAGCATTGAGATCGCCACAGATAATGATATGTGCAATGTTGTTTTCTACGTAGATGGAGTATATGGCTTTTTCGATCAGTTTCAGGAAAGTTTGCTCCTTAATCGTCTGTGGGTTCCAGTAGGTGTTGATTATTGCCAGATCGGTGGTCAATTTTTTTGCTGAGGACCGGTTGTAGTGCACCGAGCTGGTTCTTACCACCAAGTGGTGGGTTGAGGCTGATATTGTTTCCTGAATTTCAATGCCGCTGCCCAGGCGTACTGCCAATAGCAGGCCGGAGGAAGGGCAGCCCAACCTGTTCTTGGCGGCTGGTTCAAAGGCGATGTCAAAACCGTCTAGGTGTGGTTTTTCATACAGCCACAATTCCTGTAAGGCGATTAGGTTGAACTGGCCAAGGTCCATGCCTCCTGTGGTCATCAGATGTCTGTAACCGCAGGTATTCCACAAAGCAAATTTGAGGGTCTTTGCGGTTAGTATGAGAAAGGGTGCTGTAGTCATTCGCGGCAGCCCATTTTCATGGGCCTCTAGTTGCTATTTTTTTGTAGTGATGGATGAGGCTTTCGGGATCCAGGCCCACAGTTGTTTCAAAAACAAAGAGGTGATGGCTGGAAGGTTTAGAATGAATCTTAACCACTGGCAGTGCACTGGGCAACCCTCCAGACCACCATTCTTCACCTGCCAAGCCATTACAGAAGGAGAAAGACCATCAGCGGTATTGGTGTGAAAGCCTTTTGCGATGTGGTGGGGGGGTCACTTCTGCATGTCTGGAGCGGGTCTTTCCGATCGGCTTCCCTGTGTTGATGAGTCTTGAATCTCAACCTCTTCTTTTCCTCCCCGTTGTTTTCCGCTTCTCGCGTTGGACTTGGGTGCTGAATCTGAGTGCTTATTTGGTCTGGTTTGAGGAGTGATCTTGCATTCTTTCTCTGATTGTTTGTCGATGTTTACTTTAGTGAGTCTCTTGTCTCTGTATAGGCTTTCTGTTCTTGATATGTAGTGCTGTTTATTTCCTCCCGTTAACTCTTCGCTAAGTGCGGTTGGGTTGTGTTCGCTATGGTCGGACACTATTGTTAGTTTTATTTCGTTGCGGAGCAGGTCTGCTTGGCCTTCGCTTAATGGGAAGCCTAGTTTTCTTGTTTTTATATGTAGGTAGCATTTTGCTTTAGCTTCTTTAGGATATAGTTCAACTAAGAGTAGATCAAAGGAGGAAAGATGTTGGAAAGCCTTGATGTGGTTGAGTATTTTTAGTACTGCACCTCTGTTCAGTACTGTGGTCACCTTATTTCTGCCAGTTTGTTCTAGTTTTAGAATTGTAGTTAGTGAATTTTTTCTCCTGTTTCTGCTCGTTGGGGTTTGGCTTGGCCTCTTGGTTTGTATTGATCTAATCGATCTTTTCCCCAGTCATCTTGTTGTCTGCTCTTGCCGTGATGTTGGCTGTGCATCTTGTGATGTCTCGGAGGTGAAGGGTGTTGTGTGTTTGATGAAGCTCTTTTCTGGATGATGCACTGGTTTTCCTTCCTGTCTTCTTCGATAGCGCATTGCCAGCGAGTAGTTGTGAGGATTTTGGCTCCCATCGTTGTGTCACTTTGAATGGTTTGTTCTGCGCTTGATTGGGATCTCAAACATTTGGATCGATCTGGTGAAAGGCTGGGGTGGGCGGTGGGGCCCTTGGAGGGGGACTGGCCGAGATTAGAGTCTTTTCCTTTTCTCTAGTGGTGTCTCTGAGGTGTTGTGACATATTCATCATTTGGTCATCATCCAGAAAATCCTCAATCGTGGTCAGAGACCTCTCTCGCTGTCTGTCGTTTGCCTTATTGCCTGTAGCAGCTGATTTATGGTCCGAGAGTGTTTCCCCCAAAATTCTGCTTATTGGGTTTGCTTTGGACTTGGCAGTTGAGTTATTTTTTATTGGTTCACGTGTAGTTGTTCTTTTATCATTTGGCGGCTCTTTGATTTATAGTACTGCTTGTGTGTTGATGGCAGCTCGCTGCGTTTTTTGAGGTGTGTCTTCGGGGATACAGAGGATTACGTCCGACTGTGTTTGGTTTGATTTGAATATGAACAGGTCCGGCAGGGTCGCTGTAGTACGAGGGCAGCTGGCTAGTTTTTCGTTAAATATGCTGAAAGTTTCTTTCATTTGAGGTACTGGTTGCTTTGCAAAATTAGCGGAGGCTCTGCTCGCAGCTGTTGGTGATGTCTGGGTACCTGCATGGCAAGCCACTTTATTGTTGGTTGGAAACTCTCAGAAAACCTGTTATTCCAGTTGCCAGTCATGAACCTCCTCCAAGGAAGGGAGATACACCATAAATCCAGGACATGTATGTGCGAAGTGCCAGCTTGAAAAACTTTGTATGGGCCAGGACAATGAAAGTTAACACGCTCATCAGACATTCGTCTGTGCTCCAGGGTGGGACAATAGCAGTCCTGGGACACTCACCTGTCAAGTGTGAAGGGGCAATACAACTTTCAATTAAGACTGGAAACCCCCTTTCCTTGAAGGAAATGACAGCTGCTTGCAGTTGGAGGAAGAAAAAAAACAGGATCTAGTAACAAAGGGACTGCCTTTTGGTGCCAAAGACTATGTTATAACGAAAGTTTAAAGACTTTTATTTATGAAGCAAGAATTAGCAAACATTTAAATTGTTTGCAGTTTTAAATATACTTTTGTGGGCTATCTTTTAAAACTTAGTAGAACTCATTGCCGCATGGGGAACAGAAGTTACGAAATATGACAACTTCCAAGGAATGTATTAATGTGGCACACCTTGTACATCCCTGGGGACAATTCACATTTGTGTATAAAATTGTGGAATTTTAGGCCAAATCTTTAATGTGTAAAACTACCATAATGTATCAAAAAGAACAACAAGGTTGCACATACCTGAGGATTGGACTGAAATGTGATGCACCTAATATGTAAACTGTGTGTATAATTTGCCAAGAGATTACAAGTGAAGAAACTATGTTTTTGGTAAAATCGGATTTTAAGTAAAGTAAATGTGGTAGTGTTAGGACATTGTAAACCTCACCTCATAAACCTGACATCGAAATGCAACCGACTGAGAGCGACTCATAGACAAGCTCCCCTGCCCAATCCAAGTAGTTTAGGGGTGGGCGTAGTTAACCCTGCCCAGCCTCCACCTTGATGATGTTATTTTGCATTATAAATAAGGGTCCCTGACAAGACCCTAGAGACATACACACACTCTTCCTGATTCCTGCCCTGCATTCCTGTTCCCTGTTTCATCTTTCAGACTCCAGACTCCAACTACAAGGCCAAGCATTGCTGATCCTATTCCAGGACCCACTGCAAACCCAAGCATTGCTGATCCTGCTCCAGCAAGGCATAGCCTACAATATTAAAACCCACTTATCACCCAGTAACCAGGAGAAACTGTGGTACTTTTGGCATCCTAATCCAGCTTGGCTTGCCACCACTCACTGCATGCTGCTGCTATCCTGCTACCCTGATGACATATAGTATCCTGTAACCAGAATTGCCAGTCTAGAAGAACTATCCTTTGGTATCCAGTCCCTGCCCAGCTGATCCTGTCCCGCTGATGTTGTCCGACTGTCCTTTGTTAGAGCAGATCCGTGTGGTGACCAGAACCACTGACTGTTCAAAATCCAAACTAAAAAGTGGACTGTGAGTATCAATAGGAACCATAGAAAACCATATGATACCTTGCCTTGTCCTTAGTTCCCCTATTTAAGTCATCCCATATTTCTCCTGATAACTTGTCATATTGTCAACAAAAAAAAAAATTCTTGAAACCCTGACTTTGATTTTTTGTGCTAGTGCCAATTTCTTTAATACTTTTATCTTGTGAAATCCTTAGCCCTTAGTCCTCCCTCGAGTGATCGGACTGGTTCCGCCAGGGCGTGCGCGGGGTTGCTAGGGTTGAATTTGCGAGTCAACCCTGGAGTTTACTGTGTCTCAATCTGGTAGCCTAGCCTGAATGCTCTAGTGTAGAGTAAAACTGTCCTTGTCAAAATTGATTTCTTTTCCTTTTTCGCACCTTCATTTTTTCAAAACGCACCTCACTAGATCTTGTATGACTCAATTTACCAGCTAGAGACCTCATTTCACTTCCATATTGTACCTATGATCCATAGCTACACCCCAACACAAGATTTCACCCGTTTGTATTAAAAATCGTTTTGGTAAATTCAGGCGGGAATTGAAAACGTTTGCTAAATTTACAATGTATAATTTGAGTATAAACTGTTTTAAATATTCCATTCAAATTCGAATTGTCTGCTTTTGTTCAACCCATTGCGTGTGATTGCTAGTATCTTTCCAGTGTTGCTCCAATAAAGAATTGTTTTTGTTTCAAGAGTTTTATACACATTCATTGTTTTATTCATCCATTTCCAAGTGTCATTTTTAGCATTGCCAGGGTTTAAAATCCATTTTCCTCTCTTGTTTGGGGAGGGAAGGTCAGATTTCAAATCTGTTTTCCATTTGTCATTCCTGATTACTTGCTGCTCTGTTTATCCACTTAGAATTGATTATTTGTGGGTTTAGGGAACATTGCAGGGGGAAATTCCAACTCAAGTGCTATCTTACTTAAAATCAAAAAGTGCTCCTATTCCCTGGTGTTTTGTAATTGTGTCAATAGAGGGATACACTAAGTGAATTGCTTACATTCCTATTCTTATCACCACATTGGTGATTGCTGCCCCATATTAAATTGTATGATTTCTTTTGAATTTTAAAATAAATAAATAAATATTACATTTTATCAACCAGCCTAGTTCATGGTCCATTGTGACCCGGGGTATTTGAAAGGGGTGTGTGATATGAGTGGTGTACCATCTCAATATTGAATCTAACATAACACATAAGCATTTCAATCGCGCGCTGCATGTTGGGCCGAGACTAAGGTGTGCGTCGCCTGATTGAAATCCTTAACAAATTTGGGGGTTAGAGTCCATGGATTGATTTGATTACCACCAATGACAGTCTAACACAGCAGACTAACCTGCAAGATAGTAATACTTTGTGTGGTGGGAATACTGTGTTACACTTTACAATCACCTCCCAAAACAAATACTCTAAGTACCAGGCCTGTGTCTATAAAAGTAAAATTAAATCAACCCCAAAATAATGAATAAAGAAAGAACATTTCCAAAATGGCTGTTCCAGTAAAGATCAATATGGCTAGGGAGCATCTTCTGCACAAGCTATTTGTCAGAGGTGAGTGGCCAGAACAGGATGAGAAAGTCTGGCTACAAGACATAACCCAACAGGTCACTGCCATGGACCTGGATACATGGCAGGACAGTGGCCCATTACTCCAAGCTCTCAGTGAGCTATACATGACCCCAAAAATTAAAGACAAGCAAAGCAAAATTGCCCGAATCACGGCCCACCTGTATCTTCACACAGGAGTGATGCAGGAAAGGCAGGAGGAAAATGTAATTTTAGCGCAGAATCAATCTGAGCTGTTAAATGAAATTCAGATTGATTTAGGGTTGGTGGAACAAACATTACAAAAGAGCCAAGAGTTGGAGGTAGAATCTGCAAACTACATCATACAATTAAAAGAGGATTTGGCTCGCCAACAGCAGAATAATGCTGATCAAGAGGCCCAACTAGAAGCAGCAAAAATAGAGCGTCAGGAGAAGGTTGGCTCTGTAGAAGAGAGTCAACGGAAGCTGACTCAACAGTTAACCTATAACAGGGCCTACACAGAGCAGATAGTCACTCTACAAAATCAGATAGATGAATTGAAAGAGGAAAATAATGTTAATCTTGAGAGACCTCCACTATCAAGCAGAATTTGATGAAGAGTACCAGAAATTCCATATCATCAAAAAAGAAAGGGATGACCTGGCTGAACAGAGGGGCACCCTAAATCAAGAGAAAGACGCCCTAGGTCAGGAAATAGGCACATTAAAAACCGAGTTAAAGGGAAGAGAGTTATCCCTCCAGGATCTCAATGAACTAAAAACAGAGTATGGGAAGCTACTACAAGTAGAGGGTGCTCTGGGAGAGAACACCCAGACCAAAGATGTTAAAATTCAAGAGGTGAGTCTCCTGCAGCAGAAATTGTCCCAGTATTCCCACACCATACAGGAAGCACAGAGAGACAATGAGGCGCTCTGTGAAAAGAATGATGGGTTCCACCAGCAAGTGGCAGCACAAGAGCGGATCATTGAGACCAGTAAGGCCTTGACAGATGAACAAAAGGCTCAGATCTTTGCTTATTACCAAGAAATAGGAGCTGAAAAAGAAAAGCTAGCAAGGTTGGAGAAAGAGGGTGCTAGACTAAATCCTAACTGGAGGGACCCTGAACAGGTAGAGAGGGACAGGGCAACCCCTGATCATAGCATAAGGACCTCTGTACTCAGGGACTCAAACCCATTCAACAACATAAACACTGCCAACGTCATGTCTACTGGCTCATATGAGCAGGGAGCCATGGGGCTAGCAGAATTCAATAGGTTTGGTAAGATGGGACTGACAGATCAGCGCCCCCCAGAAATTGATGACCGGGCATCCCTCTACAGATATCCAGATATTAGGGCTGATATCTCTGACAAGGAAGACTCCTATGAGGGGAGAACCACTGAAATACCACCTTCCAAGGGACCAGTTGGTTAAATTTCATGGGGAACTAATGGAAAGAAGGCCCAGAAAGAGCATCCTGAAGACCTCTACCCAGTTAGGGCAGTGGGGGGCCATGGGAGGATACTCCACCAACCCTGGGAGCAGGGAAGAGTCAGAACACTCTTCTGAGCACCACAGGAGTAGAGAAACTAGGCCCCAACATTCTGAGAGCCCTTCTCAAGTTCGCAGAATCCGGGAGTGCCTAGAGGATCAAGAAGGGACCTCCAGTAGCAGCGCCTCTGAGTCTGAGGGAGTGTGGACTCGGGTGACTAAAACAAAGAAGGCAAACAAACTTAAGAGAGCTATGAACAAAGATCCCATAAGGCAGATTAAGGCCATTAGGAGTGTCATAACTCCATATCATAAAAATGTGAAGTATTCTGTTTAGGAACACTTAGAACTATATGAGCAAATGATGGATACTTTTCATATGAAGGACAGCCAGAATTGCATAGAGTATCTAAAATGGACCTTCTCCCCTGAATACTCCAGTTTCTTTGCAGGACTGGAGGACCAGAACCACTCCAGATGGTCCACCTACAGGGCGGCCATCTTGAAGCATTTTTCTGCTCACAGAAACCCCCAAGAGGCCCGCAAGGCAGCCTAAAATCTATAGCGCAGGGAAGATCGGGCCCCCCCAAGAATTTGTGCAGGAGCTCAAACGCACCTTTGCACAGTCCACTCAGAGGGTTCGCACAGATAGTCGGGAGTTCATCACCACCTTCTTTCATGCCCTCCCAAAATATATAATGGCCCAGCTGGTGAGGGACTTTCATGCGAAAAGATTGCTGGACTGGTTCATAGAGCAGGCGACCCGCATTTATGAGGTCCAAATGCAGATAACAAAAATCCACACAAAAACCCCAAACCAGCCAGCACTCCTGCTAAGGTGGCAGAGGTGAAGGTTGCCCCCATTTTAGATCTGGAGATGGGGGGGCCTAAAAATATACCTGTACCAAATCAACCCAATCAAAGACCCAGAAGGCCCTTGGGCCAATCCCAGACAGTTGGTAGTCAAGGAGGCAATCCCACAAATGGGACCCCTAACTCCCCTTATTACATCAGCCCCTATACAAGGGTAACAGACCCATCCTGGGGTATGTATTGACTCCCCCAGCCCAAGGGTGGAATCCAACCAGGTTGGTACCACCCCAGGAAACTTCCTCCTAACTTTCCCTAGGAGAGCAGTAACCCCCCAAATGCTGGGTTGCGTTTCTTTCCCCGGTACCCACAAACCCCCAACCTGCAGGACAACCCTCCTTTCTTTACCCGCTTTCAGGAAACCAGACAGCCCAATTCGGGAGAGGCAAGGCCAAGGGTGGAGGGTTTCCAAAATTCTCAATGCCCAGGGTACTCTGGGAGAAGGGATAGTTACCCTTCCCGTGCCTCACTTAGGGTTAACCAGAGACCCCCATACCAGCCGGAAGGGGTGTCAGAACTGGAGCGCCAGGTCCAGAACCTATCCCAGGATCTGGGTCACATGTTGAGGGCTCAACAGAACCCTCAGATGGACATGGCGGCTCAGAACCCCACCAACCAAGGGTCTGGTACTCCAGAACAATGACGGGGAGACCACCACGACTACTCACCGGTTCCAGAGGAGGATGCACGGGGCAAGGGAAGTGTAAAGTCCTAGAAGAAGCTTCCTTCCTCACCCGTGGAAAGCCCCTGGACACCCATGAACTGGAACAAAAATCTCCTGCCCCCGAAAGTCTGCAACCCAGGGAACAGAGGGTGGGTAGGAGAAAAAAAGAACCCAAAAAGACCCATTTTGTGGAGGAAGTTAGGGTCCTCCAATATGGAGGCGAGGAATCCTCAGAGGATTCTGGGAAAACAATCTTCTCCTTCAGGGAAGGGGGGACACCTCCCAAAGAAAAATGGGTCCCAAGAGATCCAAATGAAGAGTGGGTGAATGTGGGGACTGAGTCAGAATCGCCCATCATTGAAACCCAGAATGAGCATCAAGGAAACCAGACTGTCCAAACTAAGTCTGGTGACTGCCTCCAAAAAGGGGAGGGCGGCCCAGAATCAGAAAAAGGGGAGCCCAAAACTCCCCCCATATCCCAATGTCAAATTTTTCTTTCAGATCCCCAAACTCCAACACAGAATCATGACCAAACAACCCCTGTGTCGGAGTCAAAAATAAAGAAATTGACCACCAAACTTGCCCAGAATGCCCATTACCTTTGCCCATTGGCAGAGAAGGAGGGTAGATTTTATGCCCCAGTCCAAGTGCAAGGGCAATGTACATTTTCGGCATTGGTGGACACTGGATCACAAGCCACTCTGCTGTCAAAGAGGGCCTTTGATCAGCTGAATTCAGGAAGGGGGGAGATATACCAGATCCTTCTCACCCCTCTTCCTGGAAGACTTCAGAGCTTCGATGGGAATTAAATTCCTGTCGAGGGGACTGCAGATTTGGAAATAAAAATTGGGTGACACAAGGTGAAACACCCGGTCATAGTAGTGACTCCAGAGGGCACACCCTGTCTATTGGGGAATGACATCCTGCGTAGGTTGTACCCCCTAATAGACTGTGTGAACTAGGTCCTCTGGACCATAACTAACAGGCCAATAAAATTAAAACATAGTGTCAACCATGTTAGTTTAAATGGCAGATGCCACATGGTTGAACAAAAACATGATCATATTGAGTTTCATTTCCAGAATAACCAAATACCTGACGTGACAGTAATTGCTGTAGGACAACAAACTGGTGATGGGAACTCCTCTCCATTCCTGATAATCAACCTTCCTTCCAGTCTCAAATGGCATTCGACACTGGAAGGAAATACTTTGAAATTTTATACCAATTCACAATCTGAAAAACCCAATTCCATAGTCAAGAGTGATGAGAAAAAAAGCTCAAAGTTTAGCTGACATTCAGAAAATTAGAGAACAGTTATTCATCCTTATTCAGTTAAATGAGGGGAAGAAATCTGTTCTCGCCTGAGTGGGCATGAACAACGGTAAGAGCTTCATCAGCGAAGCCATTTTCCAAAGACTCCCAAAAGATCCAGCCATTCCCACATTTAAATTGATCGATAAATGGGAAATGGACCTGGAAACTCCCAATTCCAAACATCTCCTGCCTAGCAGGTGTATGCTCAAAATTTCTATAGGCAACAAAAGCATAGTACATCATTGTTGTCGTGTGAGATGTCCCTGCTGCATTCTATTTAGGCAGTGACATTCTCAATCGTTTTGCCATTAATTTGGACCTGATAAACTACAAAGCCTGGTCCCGATTAGGGGGGAATCCCATGGACTTTGATGATTCAGAAAAAGCATTTCAGTCAGCCCATCTGCTGCCCTATGCAGTTGAAGTTCGAATTGGAGAGGAGGTCACCATCCCAAGACGGACACGACTATTCCCACTTGAATAAAAAATTCAAAGAGGACAGAAACTGCAAAATCCTGATGCATGTAGTCAATGTAGAACACAACACCATTCCAATATTGATGGATAACAGCGACCTTAGGAGTACCACTCTGGGCGCAGGCACCATTATTGGAATGGTGGGTGATGACCGACATTTTTCCATGGATCTAGGTAATGAACTGATAGGACCAATCCCCAATGACTGTTTAGACAGTGATAGTGACAATGACATACCACCAGACAGGATCTTCACCCGGCAAGGGGGGAATTTCCTGGTGTACTCTTTCTGCCCTTATGGCAAGGAAGAGGTGACCTGTGACATCAGGCGGGATGAGGTGATCTTCCAGGTCCCAAATGACAGCCTCACCTACCTGAAACCCCCAGTCCAGGTCAATACTCTCACCAAGGACCTATCCACCCAGCTGGAGGAGGCCGCTGAGATAGCAAAACCGGATGTTTTTCCAGGCTTCAGGCAAATGGTTGAAGAGGGAGTCAACCTAGCTGATGCCTGTGAGACTCTGGAGCAAAAGCAAAAGTTGAAACAAGTTTTCTTAGAGTTTCAAGATCTCTTTGCGGTGGACTCATATGATTGTGGTCACACCGAAATCCACACAATTCCTACGGACCCTGGTATGACACCAGTGTTTGTGAAGCAATGCCACTTGTCTCTCGCATCCATGGAGTCCCTCACAGAAATAATCAAAAAATTGGGTCTCATGGGATAATTTGTCCAGTCCACAGCACCTTTAATAATCCGGTGCTGGGGATTTTAAAACCAAACAGCCAGTGGAAACTCTGTGCCGACCTTAGGGAGCTGAACAAAGGGGTCCCTACGTCCTGATGGTTTCTCCCCTACATTGACCAGGGGCTGGCCCAGATCCAGGGGTCAAAGGCACACACTGCCATTGACCTGACCAATGGGTACTGGACCGTGCCTGTCAGTAGGGAGGACCAATACAAGCTGGCCTTTACCTTTGGGGGGCAGCAATACACATGGGCCCGGTCCCTTCGGATACATCAACTCCGGCAACGAATTTAACATCTTCTTGCAGAAGGCCATGCCCGACGTGGGTCAAAGGGGTAACCTGGCCTATGTAGATGATGCCCTGATCAAAAGCTCAACTGTGGAGGAACACATAGCAGGAATCCGTTGTGTTCTGACACAGTTGAGCGTTGCCAGAGCAAAACTCTCCTTTCAAAAGGCACAGTGGTGCAGGACCCGTGTCAACTTCTTGGGGCATGAGATAACTCCTGAGAGTCTCTGCCCCAGGAGAAGACAGTGGAAGCATGTTGCAAGTTGGGCGGTATCCCAGTGGTAAATACAAGGCATACATCTTTAACCATTTAGGGAACAAAAGGGCCCATAGGAGTCCAAGATGGATTGGCACTGCAAAGGATGAAAGGATGGGTGCTAATTCAATAGGAGAGTTGGGGAGAATCAGTCAAGTGTTGAAGAGGTAGGGGGAGGTGATGGACATGGGGGTTCGGGAGGTAGAGAGAGGAGGGCTGTGAGAGTGTCAGGAATTTTACAATATTAGTGATTTTAAAAGAAAATTAGCTAGCAGAAAGGGAGGTGGCAATGGATATTGGCTTGGGAAGTGTGATCAAAGATTGGAGGGTAGATGAATGTTTGCAGAGTTATTGTGGAGGGAGGAGATTATGTTTGTGAAGGTTTTGGATGAGTCCAGTGCAGAGGTCAGGGCCGCAAAATAATCTACACCAGCATAGTAGGTCACAGCACATGTTTGTTTTGATTGTGTGAATTTCGGTTGAGATCCAAGTCTGAATATGGGGACAGAAAGGTATGAATGTGGAAAAAGGATAGTGTTGGTCAAATGGAGTCATAAGAGCATTGTGAAAGTCAGAAAAAGCAGAGTCAATCAAAGAGGGGTGTATAGGGGAAAGAGACAGGAGAAAGATCTTCACATCAACAAGGTAATGGGCAAGAGATTCCTGCCTGAATTTTCCTTTAGTCATTAAAGAGGGGAGATGAGGGGTAGAAGGTGGAAGGACAGAAATGTTTAAGTGAACAATGGAGTGATCAGAGGTGGAGGGGTCAATAGAGAGATAAGAGGAGGAGAATTAATTAGGGAGTAGGGAGAAAGTCTGCATGACACTTCTCATCAGATTGGGTAGGCTGGTTGTGGAAGGAGTGTAGGGATTGGCCAGGTTGAAGTCCCCCCAGGATTACAACTGGGATGTTGGTAGGAAGTGAGCTAAGGAGTTGGGTTAGATCAGCGAAGGGGGGTTTGAGAGGACCGACCCAGGGATTGATAGAGAGCCAGAACAGTGAGAGGAGAAGAAGGGAGGAGTTGGACAGTGGTAAATTTGAAAGCTTAAGGAACGCACCCTTTTCACTAATCACTTTGTTCATTCTTGAAATTATTCATATTGGTCTCCTGTGTTCATTTTTTATCACTGTTGATGTATATTCCATCCCAAGTATTTGAGACTCCTGCAGACATCCAGGGAACATCGTATCTTTGAACAGTGACTTCCAAACTCTGCCAAAATCCATTAATTAAGGTTTGGGGATGTGGGGGGAATCTCCACATTTATTTTCATTGTTATGATTTAAAAACCAAGAAAATATATTTTCTGTTTTGGGACTCAATGGACTTTTTTCATTTTTTTCACATAGGTCCAATACAATATTAGCCATCAGTGACATTGACCATGAGATGGTGCCACTACATCCTATCACACACCAGGACTCGGGATTAAACAGCCATCCCTAGGCAATATAGAATGACTCCCTCTTTTCTGCCCTCCAGGAAGGAAGTGAGGACCCTCCTCTTACATAACAGCTATGGGTCAAAGATTACATGCAGAATCTCTGACACCATTCCCCTCCTCCTACATACAGTCACCTTTATGTTAACTCTTTTCACCTCTCCTCTTTTGTAAAACTCTCTGTTTCTAGCTAGCTAGTGTTAGTCGACAGAAATGCCACGTATGCATGTTTGGCAATAGTGGTAAAAATACCAGACACGAAGAGTGCTGACATGGCACACCGCAAGCAGAAAATACCAGTTGCAGAGGTACTGAATTAATTGGTGTGGTAAATACCAGATGATTCCAACTTCAGATACAAGGCACAATAACACACGCAACACCTAAAAAATATACCTAATGCAAAATGAAGGCAGTAATGGCTATCAGGTGAGGGAAAATAAACACAGGTTCATGCCATTCACCACAAAAAGGATACAAAAGCCCAACCCAACCCACAGACACCTTCATGCAGGCTGCTGCAGCACTAATGCTCTACCTTCAGGAGCTGTACTTGCTGTTTGAGGGCAGGAGGAATTAACAAATCAGGATACAGTGGGCCATAAAAGGAATGAGGAATGTGCACAGGCCACCCATACTCAGAGTCAAGTTATCTACATAGGGCCTAACTGACTCACAGATCAAACATATTGCTTGGACAGACGCTCTATCATTTATCTACTGCAGCTTATTGAGGTGAGCTTGAAAGTCAAATAAGGATACACACAGCCACACTGTTCCTATGGAAGCTGATGGCTGTCCTCCATTTCCTAGCAACTGGCACATTCCAACACACAGTTGGCATGGTCCATGGCATTGCACAACCAACCTTCTCATGAATCCTAACATAGGTGTTGAATGCCCAACAGAAGGCAGCAGCCCACGCAGCACTACCCAAAACTCACAAATCAATAAATGCAATCAAAGGACAATCCAATGACTTTGGACAATTCCCTAATATTGTAGTTGCCCTGGACTGGACATATGTGAAATTGGTGCTCCACCATGTGACAGAGCAGATCTTCAGAATCGGAAACAACAGCATCCCCAGAATGTCCACATGACTTGTGATGCGTATGTGACCACCACTCACTGTTCTCCCAGTTATCCTGGTTTGACGCATGATTCAATAGTACTGCATAAAAATACCCTGCATGTGAACATGGACACACAGGGTTCAATGGATGTAGCTCTTAGGTACGCTGAAATGAGGGAGTGCTTAGTGAAGGGGGTGGGTTTACGTAAAATGAGTGCCTGGTGAGGAGGGTGTAAGGACAGAAAGTGCCTGGTGAGGTGGTTAAGCACAAAGAGTCCCTGGTATGGGGGTGATAAGCGTATGGAGTGACTGGTGAGAGGGATATGCACAGGGAATTTCTGCTGGGGGGGAGCACAGGTGTTACACACCCACATATAACCAGACAAGTGTCATGGATGTAACATTCACAGCTCACCCACTACAATACTGTCATGGCTCCTGCCACCCTACAAAAAACCACAGAGGCCAGAGGATAGGCAGTACAATGCTGCCCAGATACAAACATGCAGCATCATCGAAGAGGCCATTGTTCTCCTCAAAGCTCTGTACTGTGGTCTCCATAGATCCAGTGGAGTCATGACATATGCACTGCAGAAGGCTGTGCATATCGCCATTGCATGTTGCATGATCATAATATGTGCATGAAGTACAATGTGCCAATGTCCTCAATGTAACAAACGGTGATCTATTCTGAGGTCAATCCCTTCAGATCACATATA
Source organism: Ambystoma mexicanum (assembly GCF_040938575.1). Taxonomy (NCBI): domain Eukaryota; kingdom Metazoa; phylum Chordata; class Amphibia; order Caudata; family Ambystomatidae; genus Ambystoma; species Ambystoma mexicanum. The sequence goes on along the minus strand of NC_090922.1, from coordinate 1,057,080,581 downwards.
ACACAATGGTTGCGATATATCAACAAAGTGTTTGTGGTATGGCATGGATCAATGGAAGAAGCTAACAATTTTCTTGAGTGTTTGAATAATCAAAACAGATATCTAAAATTTACAGCATCCATGAGTGCCGTGGAGGTCATCTACTTGGATTTGACGATTTATCACAAAGATGACCTACTCTTAGTGAATCCATTCATGAAAACGACTGACAGAAATGCCCTACTTCATTACAGAAGTCATCATGCCAAACATGTATGGGAAAATTTACTGTTTGGGCAATTTTTACGCCTTAAACGTAACAGTAGCACTAGGGTGGACTATGAAGAAGGTGCCAACATTCTGACCGACAAACTGACAGATAGAGGGTATCCAGCTAAAATCGTTAAACAATCAGCCAAGCGAGCATTCAATAACCATCGGGAGGCTCTTTTTGAAAAGAAAGATAAAGACAAACAAGACAGTCCTTTGGTGTTTGTAAATACCTTTAGTAATGTCTCCTACAAAGTGAAAAACATTATCCGTAGGAATTGGAAGAAGATTATGACCATTCCTCAACCGTTAGTTGCCTTCAAAAAAAGTACTAACATTCGCAATTTAGTTATGCGAAATGATATCCAGAAAATAAGCAATGTGGAGGGGAGACAACGTACACTCTGGGGCCTACCTAGGGTAGTAGGACACTATCCTTGTGGTGACTGTGTTATGTGCCCTTTAACACGAAAAATGACCTCTGTAAATTTAGGCTTGAAATCAGATTGGACAATAAAAGAACATACGAATTGTCAAACAGAGAACATAATCTACATGATTAGATGTCCTTGTGCATTATTGTACATAGGGAAGACCAACAGGAAGTGCAAGACACATATGATTGAACATAAGAGTTGCCTCAAAAATCACACCGATAAAGCCCCATTAGTTAAACACTATGATGAGAAGGGCCATTGCTTTATGGAATTTGATTGGTGTATCTTGAAGAAAATTAGAGGAAAAAATCAGGAGGAAATTAACAGGAAATTAATCAATCTAGAACAGAAACTAATTTTTCTAACTAATAGCCATGTGTTAGGGCTTAATGAGAAAGGTGTTGGCACAGGTATATTAAGAATTGGTATACTTGATGCACCCTATTGGTGATTAGGGATGGCTAGGTTTAGTAAATTAACCAATAATGCCCATGCAGTAATGTGTATATGTTGTGTATCTGCCCTCAGTTATAGGAACCGGAACCATAGAGAAAAGAATAGAGAAGTCCACAGAAAAGCACAAGACTAACTTCTGCCCCTGAAGAATGTCCAGTTATTAACAACAACGAGGACAGAAACCTATATAGGTTGGGCTCTTTTGTACGCAGTAGAAAGCAAGAATTATTTAGTTGCTAATGCGTTGTGTATCAAGCACCTGTGATCTTGATCTTGTGGTGGAAAAACTACTTTTAACATTGTATACTTTTATGTGGTGTATATGTGTCTTTTAATGCATTTTGATATTTGTGCTACGAATAAGGAAATTAATAAAAAACAATATTTTTAGTAAACAGTTTGTATAGGTTATTAATTATAGTATACACAGCCTATATTTGCTAAATGGCTGTGGGATTTTTGTTTCTGAGCTCTGAGGGTAACATGTCGTGTTAATGATTATGTATGTGTTCCTTCTTTTGTTTAAATAGATATATTAAATCCTCACTTGGTAGGAGGGATCAATCACCATAGGGTGGGGCAACCCCTGAATGAAATGACGCTCAATGTAAACATTCCACCTGATAACGAAGAGGGTGATGATGTGGGGAAGCCACCAGCAGGTTGTCCCCAGTGGGATGTGTCCACAAGATGTATCAAAAATAGTGTTAGCACATAAGAGGACTTTCAGTGTGTATGTAAGGGCATCACTCAAATAGGTTTACAATCAGAAGAATGAATTATCTGGGACAGGGAGTGGCGAATAGGGGCTAGGTGTCGTGCACCGGAGTCAGATACCTGCTGATGCATAGTGTGCTTCATCTGACATCTGCTTTATTGGTTCAACACATCTGTGTAAAGCAAGTCACCTTGAGGTTAGGGAATACAATTCTTCTGACATGACTGGCCCCAAACTACCTTTTCACCTTCAAATCTCCACCTGTTGTTTGCTGAACATGTGACTGCAGTAGGAGATGCACCATGTCATCTTGAAAGGAGCACGTGCATGTATGTGCACAGTGGAAAAGAACCCTTGACCATCAACATGAAAATCTTGCCTGCGAAAATTGATGAAGCGGACACTGGTACATGACCCTTCCGATGCTAATGTTTAAATAGCACCCACTGTTGTACATGATAGGCTCAATGGTGTTTTGTTTCCTAACCCACGCCCCACCTCCAGAGGTGAAACTGAACACACACTCCTACCCTCCTCACCCTTCCCCAGAAGTGAATCCCAGCACACGCCCTTCCCCCTCTCCAAAAGTGAACCTCAATAAACCACCCTGCCCTCTCCAGAAGTGAGCTCCAGCGCACCCTGAAGAGGGTTTCTTGTGACAACACCGTCATTTGATATGTTTTTTTCCTTTGCCATGTGGGCTGGAGGCTGGAGGATGTGCACACACTTCCATGTCATTTGACTGACTGAAAACACTTTGAAGTAATTTCCTTTTATGGATTTAATTGTTTGGAGGCCCCCATTCCCTCTTCCCCTCTACTTCCACCCTCACCCCAAACACCTTCTCACACCCATTTAACCCATTACCCCATAAATACATATATAATTTCAAAGTATTTCCAAGTAATAGCATACATATATTCAATGAAAAACGTTGTTACAGGGGCTTTATGGTTCCAAGTAAAACCGAAAAACCCCTGAAATTCGCCAGTTATGGTAAGCTTAGCAACCATAACTCACGCCACCACTGTGCACTGCTAAGACTAAAACACAGGACATCAAAGATGACATCAAAAATGTCATTGATGACATCACTGACATCCGCCTATCTCCAGGATGTTACTGGACAGCGTAGCCAAACGCACTCAGTCATCACCTACGTGATAATGTTACTTGACGCAGAACCCGGAATATCAACACACATCATCTCACAACACAGCGCGTCCCAATTTTTAATATAAAACCATATGTTTAAAGGAAATAGGAAAACTGTACAAGTAATTTTATTTCACAATAAACTCACCGAGAACATCCGGCGACTGCCATATCAAGCAAATGTTTATTGTGAATCACGCGGTGCACCTTCTGGGTATAAAAAGCGCATTGGACGAACTATGAATCGCAAGGCTTTGGCATCAGCTTGGCGCTAGGCCACCGTAAACAATGGCAGGTTGCGACTACAGCACTTCGGCCATGCACCCAAGACTCTAGGCCCTGGCCACAACCACCGCAGCATAACACACCCATAGAAACAAACTCCTACCAAATAACCATAACCAAAAAACATAATACATTCACCTCAAAACCTACCCTCTTCAATTAACATTCTAAAAAATAATTACAACCAACGTACAAACTCTTCAATACAAACCCTCTTCACCCAATGCTCTACTAACGACCCAAAACCAACATCATACTAAACTAAAATAGCCAGTAGTGCGCCCAGTGTTTATTATGTCCGCGGACACCACAAACACATCACAGCCTTCTCCCACCTAAACAAATACAGCATTTGACCCATCTTTTACTCCCCCACTCTCTCCAAGCACTCATACACACCAACACACTCCCCAAAATTGAATTTATGCTCACTTCCAGCGCATGTCCGTGCATCCGATATGGCGGGGCATCGAAGCAATTTGACGCACCTCACGCATCATCGCAGCCAATCAGAGAGCATGTCGCGTGTCTGGGGACATGACGTAAGCCGATTTTCCAATCAGTGTCCTGTCTGTGGAGCCAACAGGGAAGTGTGTCCACGGAGCGTACATAGATATCACACATTTTTTGAGACCTACTGTTTGGTCATTTAAAAAAAAAGACTTGACAGATTTTCACCAAATTCGGGATCAAGCCGCCGCTCCTGCCACAAATTTGGTGAAAATCCATCCAGCGGTTTGGGCTGTAGGCGCGACAGACATTTTTTCTCCGTTCAGTCTATGGGAAAAAATAAATGTTGGGAACCCCCTATAACTTTGCCATCCCTAGACCAAACCTGACCAAACTTTGCAAAAAAAAATAAAAAATCGGAGTTGGCCATATACCTCTTATACAAAGTTTGGTGAGGATTCGTCCAGGGGGAGCGAAGTTATAAGCCGCCCAAAAAGTGCTCTTCTTAGGGGTTTAGCAACTTAACCATAACTACACAGCTGCTACCGCTGGCTGTGTAATAGCATAGTATAGAAGTGTTTGTTGTCAGCAAAACCACAGGATATCATGTACGCCATGTAGAGCAATGAACTGGGATATTAATGGCAGATTCATCTGTTTTGTTCATGGAGGTTGGTGCCTTGGAGACATTGACACCGCAGACTGGAATTGCAAAAGGGACCGTTCCATCCACTTCAAAATACCAGAAAGCAGGTGGGAGCCCTGCTGAGTTGGCTTTTTGCTCTCCCTCATTTACTGGCTTTGAGGTTTTCTGGCACCAACAAGGCTATCAATTTTCACTATCAGATGGGACACATGCTGTCCCAACATCTTGACATATAGTGTTAACACCTTTCCTGTCCTGCAGCACATTTATGTGTTGAATTGATAGAGACATGACTCCAGCAGCAGGAGGACCTATCTCCCAGAAGTGATTGATGACCTGGGGTTCTGCCACATGAGAGTTATCCATGTTGGCAGACTGGGCCATCCCAAATGGCATAGGGACTGTATGGGATGTGTGGACTGCTATGAAGAAGTGACATGATGATGGTCAACACACCTGTACTGCTTTGGTCTCCACCAGTGTCTTCTATGTCTACGTGTACAGGTATTGTGTGTGGGTGGCTGTGTCCACTGTCCTGGGGTCTTTAGGTATATCAAAGGACACCATTTGGGAGGGGTGCTGAGCAGCCAGACATTCTAGGTCACATCCACAGACACCCTTTGTGTCACAGCTGTGTAGGCAGGGTAGTTGGATTTCAACAGCTGGACAGGTGCGCCAGTGCTGCTGACTTGGCAAACTGTGCTGCATGGTGTGCTAAATTGGCTGGGTGAGGTAGCTTTCCCTTTCCTTACTTTTCCTTGGCTGAATATTGACAGCAGACCTTTAATGGAACTTCTTCCCTGTTTTTGTGGATGATGCAGTGGCTGCTTTGAATGGGCTGGTCAGTGGCATATGCGTTGCAGAGTGCCATGTGCCAGTTGTTTGGATGGCAGACATTCCATCTTTATCAGTGCTCATATCCTCTGTGGAAACACATGGGTTAGACAATGTAAGTATTTTTTAAATAAATGACTTCACTGGGGCACGTGGTCATTGCACAGCATGTCTCTCTGTACACTAGTACATCCTGTTTCGGCAGGTATGTGGTGTATACCTGCCATCCCTGAGTGTCTGTTTGGGATTCATTTGTGGGTGGTCTGCTGGGGGAGTGTATGTGATGTGAGGGGTCAGAAGAATAAAGCGGACACATGGTGGCATGTTTTGGTGTATAAATGTTTATTTAAAGTATAAGGGAAAATACCTGTCTTTCCCTATGGATAAGAGGAATCTCCCTAACTGGAACCAACAATCTAAAGGGCCGATCAAGATATGAAAAGAATATAAGTCCACCGTTGTGTCCAAAACAACCTATTTCCTGCACTCACACTATGAAGCCAAAGTAAGGTGAGGGGTGATTATCTTTTAAAGTTCCTTAACAAAACAAAGTTCCAAAGTTGAACAAAGTAAAGTTCAAAGCTGGGTTTGCCTTTCCTTCTAAGGTAGTTGGTTTCCCATCAGTCCCTGTATATCCAAATGTTTTACCAGTCTTGATGTTAGGAGGATGATTTCCTCCCCCTAACCTTTCCAGGTCCAGAGTGCCATGAGGGACAAGCCTCTTCCCCATGTCTTTTGCATTTTTAACATTGCTAAGAGAATGCTACCGCCACACCCCCCTCTGTAGCTCTCATACAGTCCTCATCCACAGCCCTCTCCTTTCTTAGTGTGTGAGTCCCAAACCCGTATCTCATTTTCTTCTTTGGCAGACCTGGCTCACTTGTCTTCCAAGTGCTATGATATAAAGATGAGAAATACGGCTCTCTTCATGTGGGTGTGAGTCCCACATTCGCCTGCTCCATATTTTGGTTAATGTCTACGGCTCCCTCCACTTCTACTACTACTACATCTACTTTTACTTCCATTGACCTTTTCAGTATTAAACTTATGGGTCCTGACACCCTGTCTCAGGTTTGTAATGATGCACCTTAGTTGGTGCTACCATATACTTCAATGGGGGTCATTACGAGTTTGGAGGTAGCCATGGCGCTATTAGCGCCATGGCTGCCTCCAAACCCGGGTCTAGTCTGACTGAATGGGGACTGAATGGGGATCATTCTGACCTTGGAGGACGGGGTAAGTCCCCATTCAGTAAACCATTCCCCATTCCCATTTGAGCCCGCATAGGGCTCAATGGGAATGGGGAAGGAGCTAATAACGGACCCGCAAATTACGGGCCCGTTATTAGCTCCACAGTCCCTTAACGGGACCCGCAGAGAACGGCTGGTCAGACCAGCCGTTCCTGCTGGGACCCGCTAAGGGATCTCAGATTAGGGCGCTAAGGGTTTACTGGCACCGGCATCCTTAATGGTGTCGGTAAACCCTTACTGCCCAACTCGTAATGACCCCCAATGGGTCTTTAGGGTCTCCTTGCACCTTTTCAATCCTCCTCCTTGTACATTTATACTTGGTCCATGAAGGTCTCGGTCCTCGGCCATTCTGGTACCCGTCTATGGCTTCTCCTGGGCTCTCAGGTCTTTCTATGGAGGCTTCCCCAGCTGCTCTATTCCAATGAGGATGCCTTGTGGTTCCCTCAGTCCCTGCTGTTGCTCCAGTGTGTACCCAGAGAGAGAGCTTCTAGGCTTTCTCAGTTCCCCACAGACTGCTGGGGACTAAGGGTTCCCCCTCTCTCTTGGTAAGGTAGCACAGCCCCTTCTGCTCCTGCACAGGATTCCGATTGCCTGCACCTCCAGGGAAGGCTTGAACCAACTTCCAGGTTCTCTTCCTCAATTTCTATTGGGAGGGAACCAATAGGAAACTGGCAACCACTAGAATGTTTAACGTGGTTGGAGGTGATCCTTGTTCCTCTGTTCTTCTCCATCCTGTCAATACCTACAGGGTAATCTTCAGGTCGCCTTCTTCCTTGTATCAGTACTTTTTAGGGTAACAGCAGGATGTCCAGTATTCATGAGCTTGTTAGGAAAGGGGTTGTTCTCTACTTCATTGGATGGGAGTCTGGGGTCAGGTAAAGGGCGGGGATAACACTTCCTTAGGGGGTCTCATCACAGAAAGGGGTTCCTCCCCATTTTGAAATGACAACGCCTTGCACTTTGTATTCATGGTTTTAGTTTGATGTTCATGGATTCTGGACCAGTTTATGCGGGATAAGATGATAGGTGTATGTTATTGGAGTTGAATTGACAGAGCTGTCAAGTGTCTCTTCCCATGTGCAGGAAGGCCACCAAGTGCTGCTCCTTGTCTTTTATTTCTGAAATTTAGGGCAACTATATGGCCCGGATTTCATACCAAATAACTGCCTGGATAGTCACTTCAGTCATGACCAGGGGAAACCTAAAATCTCTGCATTCAACTTTGCATAAATGTGATCATGTGGTTGATGACATGCCCTTCTTATTGTAAAGGTAGACTTCTCCTTTACAATACATCATGAGTCATCATGCAATACTGCATTCCAAGCCATTTACATAAAGAAATATTGTACTCACCAGCGGCAACCTGTAGTCCTGCCACAACCTCTGCGTGAACAGTTCCATTAATGTCCCCAATGTCAAACACAGTGGCACCCTTTGCCTCCCAAAGATGCATTAATCGTTCTGGAACTGAACCCATTCAGTGGCTGTGCCCTCCTTCCTGTGTGTCAATATTATGTAACATACCTGCTTCTTCGGGTCCTCTCACCTCTTTTCGATGCATTTGGAGGTCGGTAATGCACAGAGACAGCTGCAACTTTTTCAGGTACCTTCTCCCATATCTGGGCACGTTTGGCAGTAGCAATATTGCATATCTGGTTTCCTACAACTCTTGGTACCTCCTTGTGAACTTTATCTGCTGATAGAGTGAGCTCCTGGTCAGTGAACCTGGGTTTCCACAAGCGTTCCTCACCTCCCGTCCTTCCTAATAGTGGGGTTGCAGATTCCTGGGAGCTAACCCCTCTCTCTGGATGCCATGCCCTGAGATTTTCAATGGATCATAATCACCTATGATGGCTGTCTTGTGGTGTGCTAGGGCCAGATATTCATTGCATCTGTTTTTGGTATCGTTATTTCTGCTCGCGTTTTTTTAATATTAATATTGGACAAGTTATCAGTATTTCTTTAGATGCAGTGATTACCATTAACACATGCTTGGCTGTAAATAAGTAATAGTATGGAATGCCTGAAATTACTGCATGCAGTAGAAGTAATTACCCTACAGTCGATTAGCGGGTGTTTGACAGCCAAACTCATGATCAGGCCCATAGTCTGTGATCATGTTTATTGCCTCCACAGGGGCCTGATGCAGGCATATGGAAATATTGTTTCATCAAATGACACTTCTCTCATATAATCTGCACATCTCTGTCTAGAAATATGGCAACAGCCCTCCCTGTCCCTTCTCCCTAACAGGGGATTCTCCCTGATTCATCCTCTACCAGAGACCCTCAAGGGCCATGTGGCTACTTCCCTGCTACCCCTAGGTGGGATTGCCCACCACCAGAGGTGTGAGCCCCTATCATCTGCAGAGAGATTAGGATAACACTTATGAGCACAGAACAATGAGACTGCACTGTGTATATAGTACTAAATTATTCAGAAAATGACATCTTAATTGAGATCCGAGTGCTGCAATTAGATCTGAAATTCATGAGAACATTTTGATGTAAAGGAGATGCAGGGATCATTAACGAAAATGAACATACATTTTTTTATTTTCTTCACCAAGGATACCAGAAATGGGCACTTTTGTTTCCGGACCGGCAAAATATGAGTGTTGCGGGCGGGTGCTGTCCTGCCTGCCAGGTCTGCCCTGGCGGGCGCAACGGCACCCACCCGCAGACTTTCACTGAAACAACGGCACCCAGTGTTTCAGTGGTTCCCACTCCCATAGAGTCCAAAAGGACTCGATGGGAATGGGGAACAACATAGTTACCGGCACCTGACTTACCGGCAGCCAGGGTTGTAATACCCCGGTGTTACCGGCAAGCCAAGCGCCGGTGACTTTTTACGGGTCCAGGGGTAGCCTGCCATATTGACCGGCACGGCTACCGCCGGACTCGTAATGAGGGCCTATGTCTGAAAGTAAGTCTGCATTGCCCTTTTTCAGTATTCAGATTATGGTAGCAGTGAGAACTTTTACACTACCCTTTGCAGAAATGCTAGCATCGAAAAACACTTAGCAGGTCATTTTGTAAAAAAATGGTAATTGCATGCAGGTGACGACCAACAGTTACATTTACGTGTTGGTGGTCCTCTGCATGCAATTTTAAACACTCCCAAAGTCGAGTGCAAAAGTAAAGAATAGAAGAAGATGAAATCATCTTTACGCTTCCCTTTTACTCTCTGCTTTGGAAGAAATACAACACTGCCATCAAATACACTTTGCAGGTGGTGTCTTCTACTGGATTCCACCTTCTTGTTAGCATGTGAGAGGCGTATTTTATTGGAATCCTCTGTTTTCATGCCTACATGAAAATCTCATGCAGGCATAAAACCTCACGATCTCCTGAGACAGAGCAGGAACGCAAATTGGGGATGCTATTGCCGCTTTGCTGCCCTCATATGCCTCAAAATGGCAGCAAAATGTGATGGGGCATAAAAGTAAAGCATAGCAACACTTTACACTTTACTTTTACACTCTGGCGCATTGATGAAAAAGTTCAATGCAGCAACAATTGGGTTAACGATTCTATAATTTACAAAGAAACATAAGTGAGCGATTATACTAAAATGAAACATACTCGTTCTTTGCATGCATTTATCATTTAAAGTGTGTTATAAGTTACCTTTCAGATACAAAGTTTTACACAAAAAAAAGGAAAATAACCACTGAATTTATCACTTCAAAAAATAATTGATGATGTCTATAACTAAACCAACATTCAGGACAGTTTAAAAAAAAAATATATATATATATATACATACTCATATATATTGATGAGCAGATGAAAATTACACCATTTTTTAAATATAGTTATTTCTGTAACATTTGTTTTTCTGAACTAATTTGGTTACTTGTAATCAACTTTTTGTATTAAATGTGTTTTAGTTTAATATTAAAGTTTTCACACAATCATAACAATTCCAACATATATATTAAAATTTGAATTCCAAATAACATCAACAACCATAGGCTAATATAAGAGAAATCATGATTCCATTCCACTTTTTCCTGGAAAAATCATGCTCCAAATTTTCATCAAAGCAATGATTAGTGAGTGTGAGCTACCAGTATTACAACATGACCAAAAGGGATCTGAATGTAACTTCTCCAAATTGTGCACAAATTCACCAAGTACTTTACATGAAGTGGCTTGAGACGTGAGCATTTTGTGAGTAGGTGGCATGTGCTTTCTAACTCAAGACGATTGTCGCACCATCTACGACATCTCTAATCCCCTAGGGTTCCAGTTATAGCCCCAGTGAGCATTAATGTGGGTAAGAGATTAAAGAGTAATAATAGGAACATAGGAACACTCCTACTATTATTACTATTATTATTCATACTATTATTAAATAGGGGTGTCAGATAATGGTGATCATGCCGCGTTCACCTGGAGTCTAGCTTTTGACTCAGTGAAATTAATATGTAAGCTGATAGGTAATGTGGAAATCAATACTACAGGCAACAGATTGATCTGGAATATCTTGAATATAAATACATTCAATATTGAATTAATGAGAGGTCCCATGCCCATTGAGACACTAATGGAACCATATGAATGGAATGTTGGTAATATGGCAGGTGAGATCATTGCTGTATTCGAAAAAAATGAAAGTAGGAGCAATCGGAAGAATACTAGTGTTGACCTACACAATGTTCCGATTGCCAAAAGAAAAAGGGAATTCCGCAGAGAAGTTAAAGTCATTCAAAAGAGGTATTTTCTGACTATGAGTGAAAATAAATGTGATGTAGCATTAGCCTAAGGACTCAGCATCATTGTTGGCTATACCACCATAGAAGCAGTTTGAGGAATTCTAACTGGAGCTTCCTGTTTAAACTGTTAAAAACCAATGATAGTTGGACATTTTGGTATAATTACTCGGAGTTGATATCCGGTGAATAACCCCTCATGCTTAACGCGATATCTGAAGAGAATCGGGTGACCTGTATCAATAGCCAGCACTGTCAAAGCCCAGCGCAGGAAAACCCAATATTCCATCATTATCAGGGAGGATTGAATATAGAAGGTTTCGAGGAAAGAGACATCCTCATGAGAATTACTAAACGTAAGAATTCTTGTGCACCTGGTAATAGGCTAGCTAATGCTATGATCAAAAGCTGCACTGAATACT